>NC_092503.1:102595559-102903059 GCF_047511675.1 Marmota flaviventris
ATATTTCTCATTTCAAAATGATGTTATCGTTTGCATTTCATGTTACAAGCAAACACTTAACAACTATTTAGATGTATCTTTATCCTCAATTTACTTCTATGTTCAGATATGACATTTTATATCATGGACCTTTTATTCATATACGATTCATTACCTTTATTTTATCTGAATATGTTGAAGTACATGTAGTAATTTTTGCAAGGAATGAATGAGGACTGTATGTTTTCTGATGCCCTTTTGTCATGGAAAGTAGCTTTCATACACAAAAACAGTTTGGCTACATATAAAATATTTTAATCACAATCTTTACTTTGCAAAGTTATGGAAACATTCCAGTATTTTCTGACTTTAGTGCCTTATAGGATACATTCAGAAATGAACATGAGTTTTCTTTCTTCCTGTCTAGGGATGATTGAAAAACCCTAGTATCTTTTTTCCTACTTTATTTTAACTTATGCCCTGATAATTTTCTATAAATAAAATTTCTCTATGAAATACTCTATATTGTTTAATCTTTTGTATATTAATAGTAATTGCAAGGAGAATGTATGTTGTTTGAATAAGGGAAGTAGTCTTCATAGGGAAGGGGAACTTAAGTAATATGTTTGGAGAATGGGTATGATTTAAGTATATATAGGGGCTGTTTCAGGTAGGGGAACTGTGTACATATGACTAGAAGAATTCCTCATCCCCACATCATGGATTCTTCAATGATGAATTATTGCTGTTGGATACAGGAAATAAAAGGCTGAATGAATAATTAATGACCATTTTAAACACTTGAGGTTATATTTAAAAGGTGGTAGAAGTGGTTTCAACTGGGACAGATAGAAGGATACTCTCTGTAGTACAAGAGATTAGGCATTAGGAAAAAAAATCTGATGGTTTGGAAAAATTGTCAGTAAATATGAATATTTCAGCATTCCCCTCTATTAAAAAAAATTAAGGCATGGTTAAATTCCCCTTCTCTAGTCTAATTTATACACCAGAAGAAAATGGAGTAAATAACCTCTAAATTCTCTCATGCCCTAATGTGTCAAATGAAACTTGGGTCACAGATAAATGGCACTCCAGTCAATAGTGCTTTCAGATCTAGTTACTATGCATTTCCGCCCAAGATGCTGATTCCCAGAGGTCTCCACTTTGTGCCACATCTCTAACTGCATTCTCTGATGAGTGGCAGAGAGGAAGTTAGTTATTCCAAATGTGGGAAGGATTCTGTGCATCACTGCTGCTTTAAAGATGAAGGAGGTCATCTGGTAAAGGATGTACATGGCCTCTAGGAGCTGAATGTGTTCCCCAGAAAACAGCCACTATGGATCCAGGAACTGTAGTTCTGTCTATGCAAGGAAATTAGTTCTGCCAACAGCCTGAGTGTGTGTGGTAGCATAGCCAACTCTTCCCCAGATGCTCCAGATAAAAGCCCAGTCAGGCTAACATCTTGATTTCAACCTTGTGAGAGCCTAAGGAGAAAATCTAGTTGTACTAATCAGTTTTATTTATTTCTTTTTCTCCCCCTCCCACATTTTTATTGGTGCATTATAGTTGCACATAATAGGAGACTTGTTATTTTGTATTTGTACATGCACACAATAACAATGCATATTCTTTTCAAGTTCAGCATGGGACAACTTGAAGAATAGTGATCGAATAAATGGGTATTAATTTAAGCCACTATTTTTGATAATAGAAAACTGATATAGATACAATGGCTTCACTGAAATAAGGGAAATTGGTCCTGTCCTCCTGTCTCTTCTCCATTTCTTGATCTCTTTTTCAGCTGGCATGAATCACTTTGAGGCCTCCATAAGCTTAAACTCCCCATTAAACCCACATATTTCCCTCCCCAGGAGCAGCTGGATGGTATCAGTTCCCAGTGCTTAACCAGGTTTCACACTGGCACACCACCTCCTTCCATTGTGGAGATGGCCAACTATCAGGTCTTTGAGGCTCAGTCAGTTTATTTCCATCGCTGAACTCACAAGACAAAAACAAGCTAAATTATTGCCTCTTCCTTTTCCTCCTCTCTGACTTCTCATTTCTCAGTCTGTTTCCCCAACTAGATTCTGACAAAAGTTATTTGCAGCATTCCCATCTGCTCCATGAGTGACAGGAGACTGGTGTCAAGTGAGAAAATGAAATGTAAATTTTATTAAACACCCCCTCTCATCTCTGCGTATCAATCCAGATTCCAGCCGAACATAGCAAATCAAATCCTGTCTATGCTGGGCCTCAGGGCACACGGAAAATCATTTCTCCTTAATACCATTCCCTTCTAGTAAAATATTTTCCTGTTTAGTAAATGAAAATTTTAAATGCAAACCCTGTATTAATCCTGGTGAAAAGTATATCTTCAAAATGAGCATTTGAAGGAGGGAGCACAAAAGAGAAGAGGGAAGATTTGGGGGCAGAGGAGAGAGAGAGAAAAGGGACGGGGAAGTGGAATTGTATTTAGCTGTGTCTTGTGCAGTCTTGTCTGGTAGCTGTGCAGGGATGCATATCCATAGAACAAATGGTAACAGTCTTTGAAAGCTTGAACATTAGGACATTTATCCACATGCTGTCCTGACTCAGAGATAATAAAGGCCTTAAATCTGATACACTGACTTGAAATAGCATTAGAAATATAGATGCTTCATTTTAGATGTGAATATATGTACAATTGTTGACTTGTTTGTGGTTTGACAGGTGGTGTCGGTGCATAGAGAAAGATCTAAATTTGGGGCTTTAAAATATGATTAACTTCAAAGAAAGAAGCACGTTTTAATTGCACATTGAATTAAAAATAATATTTAACCAAAAATTAAGTTAGCATTTAAAATACCAGTACAATTTAAAACACACTCTCTATTTACCCACGTTTCACTATGTCAGTTTAAATTAAAATTATAAATATTATGGTCTATTTAAAAAGAAAGTAATTTAATCTATTTTCTTTAGCAAATCTTGAAATATTATTAAAAATAATTGCCTTCAAAAATATTTTGCTGGAAATATGAAGACAATATGGACATTTCCATTTAATTAAAATATTAGTTGTATTTATTATTGATATGCATAATATTTGGGTTCATTTTGAAATAAATATAAAACATGGAATATAATTTTCTCCAATTCAGTCCCCTGTTCCTTCTCTTTCCTTCCCCTCAGGAGACCCTGTTCCATTTCCTCTACTGATCTATATTTACTTATATATTTTTTAATTAGTGCATTATGGATATACACAAAGGTGAAATTCACTTGGTTCATTCATATATGTTCATAGGAAATTCTAATTAGATTTATTCAAAAGTTTTTTCCTTTTCCCATACTTCCTTCTTCCCCCTCATTCTCTTTCCTTTACTTCAGTGATCTCTCTTCTATATTCATGAGATTCCTGCCCCCACATTTACTTTTATCTTTTTCTTCCCCTTACTTTCATCTAGCTTCCTCATAGGAGAGAAAACATTTGACCCTTGATTTTCTGAGTCTAGCTTATTTCACTTAGCATGATCTTCTCCAGCTCCACCACTTAACAGCAAATGCCATAATTTCATTCTTCTTTATGGCTGAGTGTTATGGTTTGGATATGAGGTGTCCCCTAAAAGCTCATGTGTGAGACAATGCAAGAAGGTCAAAGGAGAAATGATTGGGTTGTAAGTGTCTTAACCCAATTAGTGATTTAGTTCCCTGATAGAAATTAACTGAGTGGTAACTGAAGTGGTAGGGTGTGGCTGGAGGAGGTGGGCATTGAGGGTGTGGCTTTGGGAATACTTTTGGCTAGTAGAGTCTGTCTCTGGGCTTCCTGATCACCTCCTGCACCATGATGTTCAGCCTCACCTAGATCTCTGAGGAATGGAGCCGGCCTTCTGTAGACTAAGACCTCTGAAACTCTGAGCTCTCAAATAAACTTTTCTCCCCTTAAAATTGTTTTGGTCAGATCCTTTAGTCACAACAATGAAAAAGCTGACTAAAAACTAAGTCAAACTCCATTGCGTTCACATACTACATATTCTGTTAGGCTGGTTTCATAGCTTGGCTATTGTGAATTATTGTCTTATAAACATTGATGTGGTTGCATCCATATACCCTAGAGTATCCTGACTTAATATCTTTGGATATATATCAAGTAGTAGGATAGCTGGATCATATGATGGTTCCATTCCTAGTTTTTTGAGGAATCTCCATGCTGTTTTCCAGAGTGATTGCAGTAATTTTTATTCCCACCAACAATGTGTAAGTGTATCTTATCCCCCACATCCTCACCAACATTTATTATTGTTTGTATTCTTGATAATTGACATTCTGAGTAGAGTGTGATAAAATCTAAATGTAGTTTTGATTTGCATTCCCCTGATTGTTAGAGAAGTTGAAATTTTTTTTCATGTTTCCTATTGGCAATTTGTATTTCTTCTTTTGACATATTGTCTCTTTAGTTCTTTTGCTCATTTATTAATTGGATTTTTTCTTTCTTTCTTTCTTCTTTTTTTTTTTTTTTGGTGTTAAGTGTTTTGAGTTTTTTATATATTTGGAATACTTATCCCCTATCCAAACAGCGGGTAGTAAAGATCTTCTCCCATTCTGTAAGCTCTCTTTATATACTCTTAATTGTTTTCTTTGATGTGTTGAAGTGTTGTAATTTGATACAATCTAAGTTATTAATTTTTGGTTTTATTTCTTGCACTTTAGTAGTCTTGTTGGAAGCAAATCTGTGCCGGTACCAGTATGTTAGAGTGTTGAGCATACATTTTCTTCTAGCAGTTGCTAAATTTCTGGTCTAATTTCTAGGTCTTTGTTTCTTTCACTTTGAGTTGACTTTTGTGCATAATGAGAGATAGGTATCAAATCACATTATGCTACATATGGATATTCAGTTTTCTTAGCATCATGTGTTAAAATGTCTGTCTTTTTCCAATGTAAGTTTTTGGCAAATTTCTTGAGTATTTGATGATTGTATCTATGTGAATTTATGTCTGTGTCCTGTATTCTACTTTTATTCTATTTCATTGGTTTTCACATCTTTTTTTCTTTTGCTAATACCATATGTTTTTGTTACTATAGCTCTGTAGTATAACTTAAAATTGAGTAATTTGAGATTGTGATGCCTTGAACTTTGCTCTTCTTACACAGGACTGCTTTGCCTATTCTGGGTCTCTTATTTGTCCAAATGAATTTTAGTACTTTTTTTCCCCTAGTTCTTAGCAGTTATTTTTCACAAAGAAGAAACACTTTTGCATAACAAAAATATTAAACAAATCATCCATCGTAGGTTACCAATAGAAATTTTGATGTTCAAATTATGCAACATTCACATGAGAAAATTTGAGCATTTTACATTTACCATATTATTCCACTTAATTCTGTATTTCATTTCCACATTAAGCACATCCTTATGTTATTTATGATTTTAATTGATGAATAATACTTCTACATATTTATGGGTAAAATGTGTTAATTTGATGCATATCTATAATGTGTAATGATCAAATTATTCTTAAACACTTATTACCTTTATGTATTAATAATTTATAAATACTTTATTTTAATTCTTTATACAAAATATAAATAATTCAATGTGAACCATTGTCATGTTGTTATACTGTAGAACTTTAGTTATTTCTCCTACATACCTGTATTTTGGAACTCATTATCAAACTTCACTTTACATCTCTTCTCTCCTATTCCTAGCCCCTTTTGACCACTATTCTACTCTTTACTTCTGTAAAATCAATGATTTTAGCTTCCAAGTATGAGTGAGAATACATGGCATTTGCTTTCCTGTGCCTGGCTTTGTTCACTTAACATACTGTCCTCTAGTTCCATCATTACTGTCATAAATGGCAAGATTTTATTTTTTATATGACTAAATAATATCCCATTGTGTATGTATTGGTGAACACCTGAAATCATTTCATGTCTTGCCTTGACTATTGTGTCTACTGCTGCAGTGTACATGAGAGTGGATTTGTCTCTTTGATATGCTGATTTAATTTCCCCATGGCTATCTGGATCATATGTACTTATATTTTTAGTTTTTTTTAGGAATCTCCATACTGCTTTTCATAATTACTGTACTAATTTACATTGCTTTGAACAGTGTAGAAAAGTTCCTCTTTCTTCATCCCTTGCCAGTATTTATTTTTTTCACCTTGGTTATAGCCATTCTAACTCATAACTTATTGTGCTTGATTGGCATTTTCCTGATAATTAGTGATACTGAGTGTCTTTTCACATATTTTTTTTTGCCACTTGCCTATCTCTTTGGAATAATATTTATGCAATTTGCCCTTTTAAAAATTGCATTATGATTTTGTTTTTCTATTGAGTCTTTTGAGTTTCTTATGTATCATGAATAGTAATCCTTTACCAGATAAAAAGTTTGCAAATAATTTATCCCATTGTACAGGCTGCCTATTCATTCTATTGATTATCTCCATTACTATGTGCAAACTTTTAGTTAGATATAATAAAGTTTGTTTATTTTTGCCTTTTTTTCCCTGTGATTTTGGAATTTCTCCAGAAAGAATCAATTCCTAACCTATTTTTAATTTGTTCATTTTTAGTGAATCAAAATATCTCTGAGTTGACTTTTTTGGGAATATATTTGTATTTAGACCATCTATCCTTATTTACTAAAATTGGAAGTTTAACTAGTACATGAAATTTTCATGGCTAAAATCAGAAAACCCCAGAAAGTCGCTGAAAAATAAATGTAAGTTGATTACTTCAAAGCAGAAATTTCGTATACATTTATAAATAAATATTTTAGATAATATTCATATTTTACTCATAGCTCCTACATTCCGCAACTGTAGTTCTAAGCTTCATAATGGCAGTTTTGCTTCTGGAGAATGAATGGAGGGAGAGACAATGATCATAGGGCTAATATCATGTGCACCTTAGCTCTCTCTAAGAAAGATTCCTTGCAGCTGCTAATGTTGCATAAGTTCTACCAATGGTGGTAGAACTTAGTCACAGGTGTGTATCTAGCTTTGAGAGAGCTTGGAAATGCAGTCTTTAGTTTTGGTAGTCTTGTGCTCATCTGTGAACAAAGGAGACAATAGAGATTGGGGGACAAATTTGAGTCTCTAATATACTAAGTGAACTTCTAGCTGTGCCTGAAATAGTACAGTTATTTACTTGTTGTAACTAGTTACAATGGACAGAAATGATTAAATAAATTTGTGCTATTTATATAATTAAAGACATATTCATTAAAAATTATGCTTTCACATAAAAGTGGCATTATTTTTAATAATAAGTGAAACATGTAGCATGCAAATCAATAAAGATCTGACCTAGATTTGCATGTGCATTTATACCCATTTTTATATTTGCTATGTGTACTAGGTAACAGGAGACACCTGAGAAAAGTGGTATTATTTGCACCTTTTATATTTTGTTTTTAAATTATTCTGAGTTTCAGCAATTTAACCTGTTACCTTTAAATGAGGGAGTTTTAAAAATTCAGTAAGTTCTGTTTAAATGAGGATCAGAAACCCTAGCCTCTTCATTAAAACATATATCTCCCAATGTTAACTCTGTGGATGCCCACCTGTACAAGTTCACTCATGCTGATGTGTTTTCCTCCTTCCCATCCACCTTGTAGGTGGATCAGCTGTAGGTTTTGAGCACAGTCTTTAGCCTTTAGAAGACTTGGGGAACATGCCAGTTTTAAAAGGTCATGGAGCCCCGGCCTCTTGAGAAAATTCTCCATTTCCTGTTTTCTTTCCTCTTCTTTGTCAACCAAAGGTGAACATGGTCTATTCATCAGAGTACAACAAAAGAATTTTACATCTGGGAAAACACTGCTCTTATCCCTGCTCTCCCAACAGTTGTCTGGCCAGGAATGGATGGAAGAAGTATGCCTTAGTGTGCAGCCAGCAGAGGATGGAAGTGTAATAAACGTGAGCACTGACTAGACCCAGTATTAGTGATGGTGCTGGGAAGCTGTCCTGGCTTTGGGCTGCCCGAAGGCAGTGGTGATCCCCTGCTTGTCCTATCTGTCAGTCTATTTGATCTCCAAATGAATTGCTTTTGATAACAGCTATATAAATGCAGAACTGATCCGCTGGGCCTTCTTAAATGAGACTCCTCGCTTTCATCTCCCAGTCATTTCAAAAAGCAGATAGACTTGTTAGAGGTTTTAATGCAATGATTTATGTTTTATCTTGCTTGGTTTGAGGCAGCATTTATTTAGCACTAAATTCTTCCCAAGCTTCTATGTGAGGGGAGGAATGTTTGAACACACATTATTTAGGGTTTGCTTTTTTTCGAAAAAAAAAAAAAAGCAATAATACATGTTTTCCTGTTTTATTTTATTTAGGATAGGCAAAAAAAAATCCTTTATTTTGAGGAGGCAGGGTGGGGAAAGAAAAGCCACTATAACAGACACTAGTATGGCAATTTGTAAATCAATGGATGTGTAACTGATGTGATTCTGCAATCTGTGTATGGGGTGAAGGTGGGAGTTCATAACCCACTTGAATCAAAATGTGGAATATGATATGTCAAGAAATTTGTAATGTTTTGAACAACCCACAATAAAAAATTAAAAAAAAAAAAATTAATAATCCCATTCTTGAAGAAGTTATCAGGAAAGAAGCAATAGCAATTTGTAAATTCTTTAAAGCAAGTGATTTAGTTCTTTCCATGTACTGACTAACAGAAAAGAAATTGCAATTTATTTAACTAAAACAAAAATTAATAAGATTTTTAGGGGTTTTATATGCAATTTACATTATCCATAAGAAACAATCTATGGAAGTTGAAATTATTTCTGTCTTAGACCTTTCTCTCCATCATTTTCTAATCTGTTTCTACTTTCCTCTTCTCTCATTATATGAATGAAGATGTCTCTCTCTCTCTCTCTCTCTCTCTCTCTCTCTCTCTCTCTCTCTCTCTCTCTCTTTCTCTTTCTCTTCCCCTCTCTCTCCTTATGGACCCCAGGACCTTGCATTATGCTAGGCAAATATTCCACCACTGAATTATGTCTCCAGATAAGAAAACTCAAAACAATGGAACATCATTCATAATATAGATCTTTCCAATATTTCCTACTTTTGTATGAAATTGAAGCTTGGATTATTTTCTTCTCACATGCAATAAGAGGTCAGACTTTAAGAGCAAAGATAATTCACTGCAACTAAAGAATGAAATAGAACTTGATTTCCATTTTATTAGAGATTTATCTTACTTCATGAAATAATTGTTATAAGAAACACAATTCAGATTGTATACATGTGTATAATTCAAACCATCTAATTTATCTGGGACAAATTGCTATTTAAAATTTTAATTATGAAATAAAATGTGATTTTCAAATAAAACAAACCATCAGCCCAGATCTGAATTTTTCATTGATTCTATTTGGTGCATGTGCAACCATTCTCATACAAAATACCATGCCAATTTAGTTCAAAAGGTAAGATTATAAAGATACCCTCTTAAAAGCAATATATAGTAGAAAGAGAAATGGAAGCTAGAGAGTAAAACATATTTGACATGTTTATGTCTAGGAGATGAAATTTAGTTTTTGAGAGGTGAGGGGTCTCAAAATTCATGTGTTGAAGCTAGCTAGAGATGGATATATTCTATGCAATAGAAAAACATTTGTATCTTACATAAGGCTTTTAATCTAAATTCTTTTTGAGTCAGAAGAAAAGATGAAGCTTTTAAAATGTTGGAACATTTGGTTGAAGCAGCCTATTTTGTTGTCTCAGCATTGAGTGCAACAGGTTTACAGCTGTTGGTGATAATTAAATGGCCCCAGTGGTTTTTTTTTTTTTCCTTGTTACTATTTCTAAGTATTTCTATAAATACTGAAAAACTTGAGTTTTTTTGAAACAGAATATACAAGAAAAAGGAAATTTAACAACTATATATAGTTTTCCTAAAAGATACCCTGTATTGATAATTGTAAAAATATCAATAATAGATTATTGTGATTAGAATATTCTCCAAAGAGGAAAATATGACAAATAGTTTGATTCCCTTTTTTTTCAGAAGAGTAAGCTAATAGAGTTAACTAATAGACATGTATCTTAGAAGCAAATGTTATGGATTAGCTATGAAGTGTTCTCAAAAGCTCCTGTAGTAGCACAGGAGGCGGATTGATGGATTAATCATTTAAATGATATACTGACCGATAACTGTAAGTAGGTGGGTCATGGCTGGAAGAAGTGGGTCACTGGGTGACTGGCTTGGGAGTGATATTATTTCTGGCTCACAGACTCTCTTTCTCTTTTTCTATCCTAACCAGCTGCCATGAAGCAGCTTTCCTCCATCATGCTCTTCTGCCCTGGTGTCCTCCCCACACTGGGCTCACAATAATGTAGTTGGCCAACTATGGACTGAGATTTCTGGGACTTTAAACAAAAATAAACTCTATTTACTCCTAAGTTGTTGTCAGTTCTTTTGGTCACAGTGATGAAGAGCTGAAAACCTTTGGTACTAAGAAGTGAAATCATTGCTGTGATGAACCTGACCATGTGATACAGAAGGAATATGGAAAATTTTGGAGATGCAGAATGAAGAAGCCTTAGAATGTTGTAAGGAAAGCTTAATGGGCAATTCTGATGGGATCTTGGAAAGCCAGAATACTGATAGGAATGCAGACAGTGAGTACTAAGCTAATGAAATTTCAGAGAGAAATGAGAACTCTACTTGGATTTGGATTAGATCTGGCAAAGAACTTTTTACATATTGTCCATTTCCTGGGTATTTCAGCGTGACTGAATTTAAGGGTGAAGGACTAATTGTTACTGTTGAGGAAATTTCAAGGCAGTACATTCAGCATTCAGGTGATGCTATGGATATTGCTGGTATCCTTTAGTCATGTTTACTGGGGCAGAAAGAAGAGCAGAAGGATTTTAGAACCCTGTAGTTTAGCAAGAAAAAAATTTAGGTTAAGAAAGGTATGATTGTTGAAGAGATTCTGCACTAAACAAAGGGTAAGTAATTTGAACAGAGACAATAGGAAAGATGCCTCAAGGGCATCTAGAGAATTAGTAAGACCACATCCATAACAGACTGAAGAGTATAAAAGTGAAAACTTATTTAAGTATTTCAGAGACTATGGGGCACTCTTGTTGCACAGGGTACCTAGAAAGTTGTTTCCCCAGGATTCATCTCAACATGCTCAGCAACACAGGCACTCAGAAGCCACTGCAACCATGTCTAAGGAGGCCTGGCTACTATGCAAGCTGTATGCAGATTCTGGCATTGTCCGCAAGGGGCTGATCAAGCAGAAATGGAGGATGCTGGAGTTAGGGTGTTATGGAGGCTTCCACCATGATTTCAAAAGAATGTCTAGGAGGCCAGACAGAATGTGCAGTTTTGGAATCCCTGAAAACATCCCATGAAAGGGGGAATGCATCAAGCTGTAAGAAGATGCCAAAGCTTCAGTGGAGACCACAGGAATTAAGAGTTGCAATTAATACCCTTCTTTCTATGCCCCTGTTTCTCCCTTTTGGAATGGGAATGTTTATTCTGTGCCATTATATATTAAACATATATAGCTTGCTTTTAATCTCTATAGGAACTCACGGCCAAGAATTTGTCGTGAATCTCTGATGAGTCTTTTCACTTGAACTTTTTGGCAATTCTGAAACTGTTAAAACTGTAGTACTCTTGGGAGTGAACTAAGTGCATTTTGCACTGTTACACAAGCTTTTGGAACCAGAGAAAATGTTATGTTTTGGAGGGGTTCCCCCAAAGCTTCTGTGCTAATTCACCAGGTAAAATTATTAGACTATGAGAGTCATCACCTAATTAGTGAATTAATCCATGTACTAATGTATTTTCTGGATTAATAAGAATGGATGGTTGAATGGTAGCTGGAGAAAGATGGGGCATGGAGAAAATGGATCAATGGGGACATGACTTGGGGATTATATATTTTGTCCCTGGATCTTTCCATTCCTTTCCCACCCTCTTCTTTCCCTCTTTCCTTCCCAGCTACCATGAGAAACTTTTCTCTGCTATGCCAACCTGCCATAATGTCTTGCCTCACCTTGGACTCAGAGCATTGGATGGAGTCAGCCAATCATGGCCTGAGATGTCTGAAGCTATGAGCCCCAAATAAACTTTTCTTCCTTTTAAGTTTTTCTTATCAGGTCTTTCACTCACAGTGATGAAAAGCCAACTAATACAAAAAAAAATTATGATGCCTGTATTGCCTGATAGTTACATTGCTGACTTTCCCGTGGGATACAAAGATGACTTATACCTTCTTCTGAGTGCACAAATCTTAATTAAATGTGTAGTGCCATATAAATCACCTTAGGAAAATATGTTATTAAAAAGTACAAGACCATTTTATGTTCTAGAAAGAGAAATCATTATAGTAATGATTTTTAAAACCTTCACAAATAACACTATCCAAATGAACCCATTTATGAAAATTAAACCCACTTAACAGATAAGAGTATCTATTATAAATATTATTCTATAAAATTTGAGATATTTCATTGCTATAATTTTGGACAGCATTTTTTCTTTTATACATATTAAAGCTTCAAGGTTTAAAGTGATCTGCCTAATATAATAGAACATATTAGTACTACTTGTTTTGAATAAACTTGGGTCTTTGACTTTAAGACCAAGGCACTAAATATTTGGTGAAAGAGAACTCACATTATTCTCAAGATGAGCTCTTCTGAAGTGGGTGGCATAATGATGATCCATTTCTTTCCAGTAGAAAAATCCAGGCCACAGGTGTTTTTGTAGCTTACTCAAAATTGCTGAACATCAGGCATATTGAACTCTCACTTTCATCCTTTTGATTTGTGTGCTCCACTCCCCCATGATCCCAAACATATTTCTTGAGGAAAATGTCATGGAATTTATTATCCACATGTATTTCCAAAATGATCTCCATTTGGGACAAGATCATATCTTAATGAAAGCATATTTCACTTCTTTTTTGAAAGTGTACCATCTTCCTCACTCCAAGACATGATACGTATATACTGTCCAGGTATGTTACAGCATACTTTCTCTGTCTTCAATGTATATATGTAATTATATTGCTCTCCATTCATCCAGAAAATTTTGAGATCATAGGAGTCTTGATTTCTGTGTCAGTTTGTGTCACTGTGACCAAAGCACCTTACAAGAACAACTTACAGGAGGAAAGATTTATTTTGATTCAATTTTTCAGAGGATGCTGTCCATGATCAGCTAGCTCCACTGTACTGGGCTTGAGGTGAGGCAGAAATAAGGCAGAAGGAAGTGACAGAGGAAAGTAGCTTAGGTTGTGGCAGCTGGGGAGGAGAGAAAGGTTGGGGGAGAGAAAGGGAGAAGAAGGGGTTGGGGCATATCACCCCCGTGACCTATTTCCTCCAAGTAGGTCCCTCCTCCAGAAAGTCCAACAGTTATCAATGTATTATTTCTGATGAGGTCAAAATCTGCATGATCCAATTATTTCCTAAGACATCCTCCTCTGTACCTTGCTGCTTGGGGACCATGCTCTCAACACATGAATTTTGTGGGACATACCAGATCCAAATTGTAATAATTTGCCTTAATAGATTCACAATATATGGACTTGTAGAATTAGAATTAGTAGGAGCTTAAGAATTCCTCCCTATATAATGTGCTTGTATTAAAGATAAGGAAACAATCTAAATAGATTAATGTATCCACAAAGAAGGAAGGTAATGGTTGGTAATAGGGGGGTGGAAATGGTCAAAATATGTTATACACATGTATAAATATGATACAATGAAACACACTGTTCTGTATGATTAATATGCACCAATAAAAACAAGCCTTCTATTTATTCAGTCACATGGACCTAGTGGTGACTTTCAAAAATCATTGTAATGTAAAGTGTGATAAATCGACTTAGTGGATAGAAAAGGAAGCTCTGAAGTCAGGTGTTGGGATGTTAATCTTTGCCATTTACCAACTCTTCAGGTTTGGGTAAGTTAGTTTAACTTTCTTTTCTTCTCCCTTTCACTATTTATTTTTTAATTGACAAGAAAAATTGTGTATATTTATGGCATACAACATAGTTTGATATATGTATACATTGTGAAATGACCAAGTCAAGCTATTTAATATAAGCATTACTTTATATTATTTATTATTTTTATAAGGAAAACACTTAAAATATACTATCTTAGCCAATTTTAAGTGTACACTATACACATAAGCATAAATTATGATGTTTCTGACCCAGACAGCTTGTGTCTTTTCCCTGCTTTATGAAATTATGAAACATTAACTCACTGGTTACAAAAGAGTAAAATTCAGACCCTTCACAATTCTTTTTTTTTTTAATTTTTTTTATTGTTGGTTGTTCAAAACATTACATAGTTCTTGATATATCATATTTCACACTTTGATTCAAGTGGGTTATGAACTCCCATTTTTACCCCGTATACAGATTGCAGAATCACATCAGTTACACATCCATTGATTTACATATTGCCATACTAGTGTCTGTTGTGTTCTGCTGCCTTTCCTATCCTCTACTATCCCCCCTCCCCTCCCCTCCCCTCTTCTCTCTCTACCCCCTCTACTGTCATTCATTTGTCCCCCTTGTATTATTTTTCCCTTTCCCCTCACTTCCTCTTGTATGTACTTTTGTATAACCCTGAGGGTCTCCTTCCATTTCCATGCAATTTCCCTTCTCTCTCCCTTTCCCTCCCACCTCTCATCCCTGTTTAATGTTAATCTTCTTCTCATGCTCTTAGTCCCTACATTGTTCTTAGTTACTCTCCTTATATCAAAGAAGACATTTGGCATTTGTTTTTTAGGGATTGGCTAGCTTCACTTAGCATAATCTGCTCTAATGCCATCCATTTCCCTGCAAATTCTATGATTTTGTCATTTTTTAATGCAGAGTAATACTCCATTGTGTATAAATGCCACATTTTTTTTATCCATTCGTCTACTGAAGGGCATCTAGGTTGGTTCCACAGTCTTGCTATTGTGAATTGTGCTGCTATGAACATCGATGTAGCAGTGTCCCTGTAGCATGCTCTTTTTAGGTCTTTAGGGAATAGACCGAGAAGGGGAATAGCTGGGTCAAATGGTGGTTCCATTCCCAGCTTTCCAAGAAATCTCCATACTGCTTTCCAAATTGGCTGCACCAATTTGCAGTCCCACCAGCAATGTACAAGTGTACCCTTTTCCCCACATCCTTGCCAGCACTTGTTGTTTGACTTCATAATGGCTGACAATCTTACTGGAGTGAGATGGTATCTTAGGGTAGTTTTGATTCGCATTTCTCTGACTGCTAGAGATGGTGAGCACTTTTTCATGTACTTGTTGATTGATTGTATGTCCTCCTCTGAGAAGTGTCTGTTCAGGTCCTTGGCCCATTTGTTGATTGGGTTGTTTGTTATCTTATTGTCTAATTTTTTGAGTTCTTTGTATACTCTGGATATTAGGGCTATATCTGAAGTGCCTTCACAATTCTTGACGATGGGAACTTTTAGGATCCCTGGAATTAACTGCTTTAGGAAACTTCTTCTAAATTTACCTTCTCATTGGCAGAGTATTCATTGTGACTTCCTTGTCCCTATTCAGTGCATAGTTTTCCATAGCTCATACTACACTAACTCTCCCTATAAAAACTCTATCCACTCTTGGGAGAATAGAACTAAAATACTCCAAGTTGGTCCTCTCTCCCATTTGGCTAACAGCTGGCACATAGGAAGTATTAATGTATATCTTGATTTGTCAAACTTTTCAATGTCAACTCAGTTTTAATGTTGCCACACACCATTTTAGTTTGTCCAGGAATAAAACAGGTACTAATCCTCCAGGTTATCCTATATATTTCAAGCTCTTCAATGAGTCCCATGGAAGTCACTTTTATTGTCAGCAGTCCTATCCTTCTCTAAATGTGCTCTTATGAAATAAAATTTTTGTAAAGAAAACTACTCATACATTTCTACTTATTATTTGACTTTTTCATGGTATTTCTGTTAAAAGTTCAAGGATCATAAAACTGAATATGGCACATTTCATTTAAAAGTCTTGCATGTGAATAAATGCTTCATACTTAATTTAGTATCTTATATCTATCAAATTAATGTCTTTGGAGCAATTGAGAAAAAGAGAGTTTCATTTAACAGGTTCTATAAAATTATTATTATAATAATTCAATGAATGATTGTGTGGGTTTTCCCTGTGTGGTTTTCTGCAGATTGGCAGCAGACATGATACGATCATGAAAGTGAATGGAACTCATAACATATTCAAATGAACAATTGCAAACATGTGAATTAAATACTAATATTAGAATTATCAGCAAATTATACAGACTAAAAGGAAGAACCAAACTAAATTTTTTAGAACTAAAAAGAAATTATTAAAATAAAAATTTATTTATGGTCTCAGTAACAGAATAGAGATGTCAAATGTTCTAGCCAAAGTTGAAGATAGATCAATAGAAATTATATAATCTGAAAATAAAGAGGAAAGCATTAGAAAATGAGTAGACCCTGAGCAAGCTATGTGCTGTCTGGAGCAAACTCACTTAAATATAATAAGCTCAACTAAGAAAAAAGTGTAAAATGATATATAATGCAAACTTTAATCAAATAAAAACTGGGGATTTGGGATGTAACACAATGGTAGAGCATTTGCCTAGCATATGTGAGGCCTGAATTCAGTCCACAGCACTGAAAAAATAAAATAAAATGAAAACAGGCTGGGATTATTACCTTAATATCAGATACGCTAGATTTCGAGCAGAAAAAAATTATCCAAGGAAGAAAGGGAGGGCTGGGCATGTGGCTCAAGCGGTAGCGCGCTCGCCTGGCATGCGTGCGGCCCAGGTTCGATCCTCAGCACCACATACAAACAAAGATGTTGTGTCCGCCAAAAACTAAAAAATAAATATTTAAAAAAAAGAAAGGGATATTACATATTGATAAAAGAGTTACTTCATCAGGAAGAAGTGACAATTCTAAATGGGTATGAAAGGGAATTTTTTTTAAATGTACAAAATAAATAACTGAAAAAATGAAATGAGAAATAGATCCATCACTAAATTGGGAAACAGGACTTTTCTCTCAGTAACAGAATTTATTCAAGAGAAAATTGAGAATGTTATAGACCTTAACATTTCCATCAGCTGATTATGCTTGAAAGTTACAAAACATGGCACCAACTGAGAGCATAACACATTATTTTTCTAGTGCATATGTGAGAATTACCTAGATGGATCATAAAACACATCTTAACAGTTTTAGAAGGATTGAAGTAATTCAAAATGTAATCACTAAAAACACTTTGGAATATATAGATACACACTTTTGGAATAATAAAAAAATATCCAAACATTTGAACATTAAATAGCATACTTCTAAATAATCCATAGGCCTAAAAAGGTAAGTTTTATAGAAAATTACATGATATTTTGAATT
This sequence comes from Marmota flaviventris, assembly GCF_047511675.1. Classification (NCBI taxonomy): domain Eukaryota; kingdom Metazoa; phylum Chordata; class Mammalia; order Rodentia; family Sciuridae; genus Marmota; species Marmota flaviventris. The sequence continues at coordinate 102,612,926 of NC_092503.1, forward strand.
GAATAAAACTGAAAATACAGCTTATTGAAATTTTTGAGGTATAGATAATGTAGTGCTTATAGGGAAACTGATAGAGCTAAATGCACATATTAGTGCAAGAAAAAGTAATCTAAACTTTCATCTTAATAACCTTAAAAAATAAAAAAAAATAAGTCCTAATCAAATACAAGGAGGAATATAATAAGAAGAGCAAAGGGAAATAAAATGAAAAATACAAAACAGTAGATAAAGTCAATAAAAGCAAAAACTGATTCCTTAAAAAGATCAATAACTGATAAACTTCTAAAAATGTCTCTAGAAGTTAGAGAAATATAAATCAAAACTACACTAGTTTCTTCTCACTCCAGTCAGACTGGCATCTAGAATACAAGTAACAATGAATGTTGGCGAGGATGTGAGAAAAAATGTACACTCATACATTGCTGGTGGGAGTACAAATTGTTGTAATCACTCTGGAAAACAGTATAGGATTCCTCAGAAAGCTCTGAATGAAACCACCACTTCTTTGTTTATAGCCAAAGGACTTAAATGTAGCATACTATAGTGACACAGCCACAATAATGTTTACAGCCTCAATTCACAACACCTAAACTATGGAAGCAGCCTGGGTACCCTTTAACAGACTGTATGGATAAAGAAAATGTGTTGGGGCTGGGATTGTGGCTCAGCGGTGGAGTGCTTGCCTAGATTGGGCAGGACACGGGTTTGATTCTCAGCACCACATAAAAATAAAAAAAGGCATTGTGTTGTGTCCATCTACACCTCTCTCTCTCTCTCTCTCTCTCTCTCTCTCTCTCTCTCTCTCTCCTTTAAAAAAAAAGAAAATGTGTTATAGAGAACTAATCTCTAGGGTATTTAAAAAACTCAAAAAGTTAAACACCAAAAAAACAAATAACCCAATAAATAAATGGGCCAAGGACCTGAACAGACACTTCTCAGAAGATGATATACAATCAATCAACAAATATATGAAAAAGTGTTCATCATCGCTAGCAATTAGCAAAAGGCAAATCAAAACCACTCTAAGATTTGATCTCACTCCAGTCAGAATGGCAGCTATTATGAAGACAAAACAAAACAAAAAGTGTTGGCGAGGGTATGGGGAAAAAGGTACACTCATTTACTGCTGGTAGGACTGCAAATTGGTGCAGACAATATGTAAAGCAGTATGGAGATTTCTTGGAAAATTGGGAATGGAACCACCATTTGACCCAGCTATCCCTCTCCTCAGTCTATACCCACAGGACTTAAAAACAACATACTACTGGGACACAGCCACATCAATGTTTATAGCAGCACAATTCACAATAGCTAAACTGTGGAACCAACCTAGATGCCCTTCAATAGATGAATGAATTTTAAAAAGTGGCATATATACACAACAGAATATTACTCAGCAATAAAAGAGAATAAAATTATGTCATTTGCAGGTAAATGGATGGAGTTAGAGAAGATAATGTTAAGTGAAATTAGGCAATCCCTAAAATACAAATGCCGAATGTTTTCTCTGATATAAGGAGGCTGATTCATATGGGGTAGGGAGAGGGAGCATGGGAAGAACAGACAAACTCTAGATAGGGCAGAGGGATGGGAGGGAAAGGGAAGGGGCATGGGGTTAGAAATGATGGTGGAATGTGATGGACATTATTATCCAAAGTACATGTATGAAGACACAAATTGGTGTTAATATACTTTGTATACAATCAGAGATATGAAAAGTTGTGCTCTATATGTGTAATAAGAATTGTAATGCATCCCACTGTTATATATAAATTTTAAAAATTAATTAACAAAAAGAAAATGTGTTATATATTCACCTTGCAATATTACTAGTTCATAAAGAGAAATGAAATTCTGGCATTTGCTGGTTAATGGGTGGAACTGAGACTATCATGCTAAGTGAAATAAGCCAATCCCCCAAAACCAAAGGCCAAATGTTCTCTGATACAAGGGGGCTAACTGACAATAAGGTGGGGTGGTGTAGGGGAGAATACAAGTACTTTGGGACACACAAAGGGGAAAAAGAGAAAGGAGGAGTAATGGAAATAGAAAAGATGTTAGAATGAATTGTACATTACTTTCCTATGTTCATAATATGAATACTCTACAAATGTAGTTTCACATCATGCACAACCATAAGAATGGAAAGATATACTCCATGTAGTATAACATGTCAAAATATATCCTACAATCATGTATAACTAAAAAGAACTAATAAAAAATCTGACAAAAATAAGAAAGTCATGCTAGGCGTGGTGGTCACATGCCAGTAATCCCAGTGCCTTGGGAGGCTGAAGCAGGAGGATCATGAGTTCAAAGCCAGCCTTAGCAAAAGCATGTCTCTAAGCAATTCAGTGACACTCTGTCTCTAAATAAAATACAAAATAGAGCTAGGAATGTGGCTCAGTGACTGAGTGCTCCTGAGTTCAATCCCTGATATTCCCTTGGCCACCCCAAAATAGAAAAGACACAAAATAACAATATAAAGTGTAAATGAACATCATTATAGATCACATTTATTGTATGGTTTGTATTTATGATTGCATATCATGTTAAAAATGGGAAAAGAGCAAACTACAAATAGCTCAACACACATAGATTAACTTAACAAATTATTCTAAGCAAAAACACAGACTAAATTGAACAACTCTTCTGAATCTACAGAAATACAAATGCAAGTAGTTCAACAAAGAATAGAGTCCTTGAGGTCAACAATATTGCAGACAATGAGTCTGCTGACTTTTCTTCCTCCAGAAGATGCAATGAATGGATAGCTACATGTGGATTAATTCTCTCTGGGACAAATCCAGAAGCTAGGTTAGAGACTATCAAAAAATATCTGTATTGAAAAGGTAGGAAAAGCTGATATACACTAATTGTATGAACCCTGTATGACTCACAATTGGGATGGAACCATCAGCTTCCAGCTTCTGTCTAAAAAATGAAGACCTAAACTTAAAGCTCCCAGTAAAGGGACTGGTTCATAAATTTTGTAGCTCTGAGAGTGAATGGGGCTCTACATTTTTCAGTTTTTTGTGTCCAAAGAAAGAGTCCTTGAGGTCAACAAGGTGGCAGACAAAGAGCCTTCTGCCTTTCCTTCCTCCAGCAGATGCACTTTGTCTGCCATATTGTTGACCTTAAGGACGTTATTCTTTGTTGAATTACTTGCATTTGTATTTCTGTAGATTCAGAAGAATTGTTCAATTAGTCTGTGTTTTTACTTAGAATAATTTGTTCAGTTAGTCTATGTGTGTTGAGGTATTTGTAGTTTTCTCTGTTTTCTTTTATAACATAAAAGTTTTCCCAGCACCATTTGTTAAAGACACTGTCTTTTCTCCAATGTATGTTTATGGCATCTTTGTCTATTATGAGATAACTATTTTTATGTGTAAGTTTTCTTGTGTCCCTTATTCTGTTCCACTGGTCTTCATGTCTATTTTGGTACAATACCATGCTGTTTTGTTACTATAGCTCCATAGTATAATTTGATGTCTGGTGTTATGATGCCTCCAGCTTCACTTTTCTCACTAAGGATTTCTTTGACTATTCTGGTCCTCTTATTTTTCCAAATAAGTTTTATGATTGCTTTTTCTGTTTTTATGAATAATCAGCAATCCCTTTTATATATATCTTTTATGGGTATAAATCCAAAGGAATTGAAACTAGTACTTCATAGAGATATCTGCATTCCCCTGTCCATTGCAACATATTTAATAGCCAAATTTTAGAAACAACTGCTGTATCCATCAATAGATGAAGAGATAAAGAAATTGTGGTATACACTGAGGAGTGGGATAGCTGGGTCAAATGGTGGTTCCATTCCAAGTTTTCTAAGGAATCTCCATACTGCTTTCCAGATTGGTTGCACAAATTTGTAGTCACACCAGCAATGTATGGGTGTACCTTTTCCACCACATCCTCTCCAACATTTATTATTGCCTATATTCTTAATAATTGCCATTCTGACAGGAGTGAGATGAAATCTTAGAGTAGTTTGGTTTGCATTTCTCTAATTGCTAGAGACGTTGAACATTTTTTCATATATTTGTTGACTGATTGTATATCATCTTCTGAGAGATGTCCAGTTCCTTAGTCCGTTTATTGATTGGGTTATTTTTTTTTTTTTGGTGTTTTTATTTTTATTTTTTGAGTTATTTATATACTTTAGAGATTAGTGCTCTATCTGATGTGCATGTGGTAAGAATTTTCTCCAATTTTGTAGGCTCTCTCTTCACCTCACTGATTGTTTCTTTTGCTGAGAAGAAGCTTTTCAGTTTGAATCAATTCCATTTTTTATTCTTGATTTTATTTCTTGTGCTATAGGAGTTTTGTTAAGGAAGGTGGGGTTAATCCAACATGATAAAGATTTGGGCCTACTTTTTTCTTCTATTAGATGCAGGGTCTCTGATCTAATTCCTGGATCCTTGACCCACTTTGAGTTAAAAACAGCATACTAAAGTGATGCAGCCACAATGTTTATAGCAGCACAATTCACAACAGCTAAATTGTGGAACCAACCTAGATGCCCTTCAACAGATGAATGGATAAAGAAACTGTGGTGTATGTATACACAATGAAATATTACTCAGCACTAAAAGAGAATAAAATCATGGCATTTGCAGATAAATGGATGAAGTTGGAGAATATCATGCTAAGTAAAGTAAGCCAATCCCAAAATACCAAAGGCCAAATGTTTTCCCTGATATGTTGATGCTGATTCATAATTGGGGTTGGGGGGAAGCATAGGAGGAATGGAGGAACTTTAGGTAGAGCAGAGGGGAGGGAGGGGAAGGGAGGAGGCATGGGGGTAGGAAAGATTGTGGAATTAAATGGATATCATTACCCTAAGTACATGTATGAAGACACAAATGATATGTCTCTACTTTGTATACAACCAGACATGAAAAATTGTGCTCTATATGTGTATTATGAATGCATTCTGCTGTCATGTATAACAAATTAGAATAAATAAATAAATTTAAAATAATTTAAAAAGAAATTGTGATATACATATAGAATGAAATATATTTAGTCTTAAAAATTAGAAGATTATACTTTTTGTGGAGAAAAAAAAGGGGGATAAAAAAGGAGGACATTATGCCAAGGGATATAAGTGAGACACAGAAAGAATAATACTGCACTTATATGTGGAATCTGTAATAGTTGAGTACATAGAAACAGACTAGAATGTTAGTTACCAGGGGAGCAGGATGAGGGGGAGAGATGTTGCTCAAAGGGTACAATTTTACAGTGATGTGGGATAAACAAGTATACTGATCAAATGTACAGCCTGATGACAATAGAAATAATATGGTGTCATGTACTGAAAATTTGCCAGAAGAGTAGAGTCTAGGTACTTCTCTCCATCCTCATTAACAAATATGTGAGAACATTTATATACTAATTTTGTTGGCTCTAGTAATCTTTTCATTATATATGTGTATGTTAAAACATCATGTTATACACTATACACATACATTAAAAATAAATAAAATTTTTAAAAGAATCAACAAATATGTTGACACAGTATGGTAACCATAGATTAAAAAAAGGTCAACTTTGATTTAAAGATCGCCCAATACAAAAAAATTAACTGTAAATTGATCATAATTATAAATGCAAAATATTAAACTAATACATTTGGTTGACCCAACTGAGGAGAAAACTTTCCTGACCTAGATTAGAGGAAAACTGTTCAGACACTGACACCAAAATCACAACACACAAAATAACATTGATACATTGAGCTTCATCAAAATTGCAAATGAATTCCTGGTGCAAGACTATACTAACAAAACTAAAGGACAAATTGCAGATTGAAAAAAGTGTTTTCAAGTTACATATCCAACAAAGGATTCATATTCCAGTGCCAAAATAATCAAACAAAAAAATTCCCTAATTTATGTAAGGAACTTCATTAAGCATTTCAATAAAATGGGAAAAAGGGATGGTAAATAAGCACATGAAAAGATTTTTCAGTGTCATTAACCAACCTGGGCCAGTGAGAGGTCTCTGAAATTTTTCACTATGTTTGTTCAAATTCTAATTCCCAAATCATAGATAATTTTGTCATCCATTGCTATAAGCTGTTCCTGGAGAAAATTACAATTAGCCCAATTAGTTGATTTGTATATCCATATTAAGTTATGCAGTAAAAAGTATCTTCTTTAAGCTTATGTGAGAGAATGAGAGAAAATGCAGAAATTGAACATTGAATACATTGGTCTGCCTTCCTTCACAGATATCAGGAGAAATATGGACTATGCTGAGTATGCAGTTTTAGGTCAGCTTGAAACACCAGAGCCCAGTTCAGACATAAGTGAGAGGTGGGAGACACGAGGATAGGAGCCACCAGGTGATTAAACGCTTTGTTCAAATATGGGTTATCCAAAGTATGATGAAGATATTTAGAAACATCTGTGTCTCATCTCATTTGGAGTGATAAGGAGACAGAAAAAGAAGCCAAGAAGGACAGCTATTATGTGATTGGGAGCACAGTCTTTTACTTTGCAGATTGTTGTCCTGAGTCTCAACTCTTCCTGCAGTTGCATGGTGATTTTGGGGTAAGGCATTTCACCCAGTTTTCTCCTGTTGTGAAATGAGGCTAGTAGATGTACTACTTCATATAATTACTGTGAAGACAAATGAGCTAATACAAATGAAGCACGTAGCTGAGTACTTGGTACATAATAAACATTTTAATGGAGCTTAATAATTGGCTATAGTTATACTACTTCCTTTATTCAAACCAACAATGACATTATTATTATAGCTTATGATAAACACGTGTTGTGCTATTATTATTTATATACGAGTTAATAATTGCCTTTTTTATTTGCTTCATTTTCTATGTTCCCGTCACTAATCTAAATGTAAACTTTCCAATAAAACCAGAAAGTACCTTCATTAAAGTCAAATATCAGATATTTTTTATTTTCATATTTCTTTGCAACCACACTTTTTGACATTCTTCGCTCCTTTATCTAATTTGAATTAGTTATTTTATGGATCTACACACCCCTGATCCTCAGGATGCATCTACACTATTAGCCTAGAATGATGATACCTTTCTTCTCTCTTTCTGTTTAGCCTGTTTCATAGATTCCAACTCTTTTACTTTCTTGGTTCAATCTTTTTCGGGAGTACACTCTTCAATCACTTTATAAGAGCATAATGAGAAGTCAGTTTCTGAAATCTCAGATATCTGAAAATGTCTATTCTATACTCACAATGTATAATTTTAGTGATAAATAGATTAAAAATCACTTTTTTCTCAGGATTTTAAAGTAGCTGAGCAATTGTCTTCTAATATATAATGTTAGCATTTAGAAGTTGATGCTATTCTGATTTGGATTTTTTTTTTCTTTTTAGGAGCTTTTAAAAATAATTTATTTGACAGCTGGGCATGGTGGGATGTGCTTGTAATCCTGGCAACTCTGGAGACTGAAGCAAAGAGGATCATAAGTTTGAAACCTGCCTCAGTATGTATGTGAGACCCTCAATAACTAAGTGACATCCTATCTCAAAATAAGAGATAAGAAGGAGTGGGAATGTAGCGCAGTGGTAAAGCCCTCCTGCATTCAATTCCCAGTACCAATAATAATAACACTTTGTTCATCACTATTACTCAAATATATTATTGATCATCTTTTTGATTCTGCTTGACATTCTCTAGACTCAATGTGGAAACATGAATGTCAGGTCTGATTAATTTTCTTGAATTACTTCTTTGATGATGTTATAGTTTGAATATAACATGTCCACTGAAAAGCTTAGGAAAAACAGTAGCATTCAGAGGTGAAATGACCAGATTAAGAGCTGTAACCTAGTCAGTGAGTTAATCCATTTGATGGATTAGTAATTTGAATTAACTAATGGGTGGAAACTGTAGGTAGGTAAGTATGGCCAAAGAAAGTAGGTTACTGGGGGTATGAACTTAGGACTGAAAGCTTTGAAACCATGAGCGCAAAATAAACTTTTCCTCTTCTAAGTTGTTCTTGTCAGGTATTTTTGTAACAGTCTGAAAAACTAACTAAAACATGATTTTTTCCTTTATTTTTGCTGTTATTTGTTTTGGGTATCTCCATTTGCTAAATATTGGGCAACTAATAGGAATTCCTAATTTTATTGAATTTAAAAAAAAAACACATTTTTTTTTCTTTTTTTCACTTTATAAGAGGATTCCTCTATTCTACAATTTTTTTTTTGTATTTTTCTGTTGGTTTAACACATTCTGATTATGTATTTTTTTTTAAATTTCCAGGACCCCTTTTTATTCTCAGAATGCTCTTCCTGAGAATAAAAACCTCTCCTTATTTCATGAAGACATACCTCCTCCCCTTAGTTCTCCTACGATAGCAATTTCTCAATCCATATGTAGATACATAGACACAACATTTTTCTTTACCTTGCTTTCCTTCAAGTTCTGTTTATTTTCTAGTGTCTTAATATGCTAGAGATCTGCCTTCAAATTCCATTTATCTGTGGCATCATATTTATATTTAAAATGAGACAAAAAAGAAAAGGTAAAGAAAGTAACTGAAAGCCCTGTGTGCCTGAGTGAGCTCAGTGGGGCTCACTGTAGTTGATCAGTCTGGGATTTTACTATTATATTAGAGACACTAACATACTACACTCTGTAGGTCTTTTTCTAGTGAATGAAATCAATTTCCTTAAAAAATATTACCGTTCTGCCTGCGATTTGTAATCATAGCTACTGCTTTTCTTGGAGCTAAACAGGGAAAGGGTACTAAGACATTCTCAGTTTCTGGGATGTAGCCTTTTATTTCAACCATTTGTAGCCTGAATCTATACTTTTTCTGACTCAAACTCTGTGGAGACCCAGCTGTCTGTCTTTTCTTGGGATTGGGAAAGAATTTAAAAGTCTAACTCTTCCTTAAAATCTCTCTACTTATTGTTGTTTGCACACAAGCATACCTGATACCTTTCAGGGGTGCTGGTATGTTTTCTAGGGCTCTGTAGCAGGGAGCCATTTAGTTGGTATCCTAGAGAAGTTGCCTTCTTTTCTCTGCTAATTCAGTTATATACGTACACGTCTGCTTTCCACTGAAACATTTTGTAGACATTTGTCTTCTGTTATTTCCTTCTTTTTTGTTGTCTTTGTTTGGGTGGGAGCTTAAATATCCTGTTCTTTTTTCTGTCATCTTAATGTTTTTACTAGAAGAAGGAAAGATAAAATAATGTAGTCAATATGCCATGGTAAACTAGACATCTTTGCCATAAATATTTTATCAACCCATTCTTTCACTTACCTCTTTTCTCTGATTCTATTGTAAGTCCTATCCCCTCTCCCACCACCTTTTTTGGAGACAGAGTCTTGCTATTTGTTACCCAGGTTAGCCTCAAACTCCTGATTCTCCTTCCTCATTCTCTGGGGTAGCTGGGATTATAGGCACAGTGCCACCAATCCCTGCTCGATACCCTTGTCTTGTTGTTTATCACTAGCTTGTCTGTTCTCATCTAATGCCCTATTTTCCCCCCTGCAATCTTTAACACTTACTTGGCAAAATTATCTTTATAAAACCAAATTCTCATTCTGTCAGTACTCTGTGTAAAACCCTATAGTGCACTAGCAATGAGAACTTCACAATGTGATGCACTAGGTCTTGCTTGAGTCTGATTCCCTACACTTTTCCTCACCTCTTCCTTAAACACTGTCCCAGTCAAACTGATCTCTTTAATAGTCTCCAAATGAATTCTGTACCAGAAAATGCTTTCATCTTTCTTCCTGACTATAAGTTTCTATTTTTCCTAACAAAACTCAACTCAGGAGTCACCTCAAGAATTCCATCTGCACCCACCAGTACATCTCTGTGTCCCCACAGTGTCTCTTCTGCATCCTCTACTCATAGCAGTTAGGCAAATAGGCAATGCCAATATTGTGCAATTTCTTCCCTGGAGTAGCTCTGCTCTGATCCAAGTATCTGGCATGAAGCAAGCAGTAAATGTTTGCCAAATGGATGAATCAATGAGTGTGATGGCTGTTGGGCAGGATTGGTGTAACATGCTGTAGATTAAAGAAAAATTATAAGTTTATCAACACTGGTTCTGAATTCATGAAAGATACTATCAGTTTCTAGAAAAACTGTTCCACTGCAAACTTAGATTTGGACACTTCTCATTCTACTGTGGATTGTTGGTCAGTCATTTTAATTATTTAAAACTAGTGAGTGATACAGTGGAGGAGAAAAGAGTGGGCAAGTACTTTAGAGTAAATGGAACTGAGAATCTATTGGTAAACAGGGAGAAGTTGCCAGAAATGAATGATCTCATGAATCCATGACAAAGACCTTGGTCCATGTCTTGCTGCATCAAACCCCATGTTCCCTCATGGTACTGTAGGACACAGTGTCTTCATCAAGAAACTGCACTGGTTAGCTTTGTTTCCATTTTGCTCAGATTTCTAAAAGGCTATTAGCTTTTATGGGTGAGAAGGGATGCTCAAGTCCCTTTCTCTCTGTGAATCTTTTGTGTGTATTGCCTCCCTACCCATGAATAATACTATTTTCAGTATCATTGACTGATTTTAGTAAAAGAAAGTTCACATTTATTTTGATGCTTGTTTCACTTGACGTCAGCTCCCCCTCCCCCTCTTTCTTGCTGTTGGGTTAAAACACCTTTCTTTAGTATTGAGTTTTGGGGGGTTGCTTTAAAATAAAGAGAGTAGAAGTGCAGGCCATGGTGCTTTTCTATCTCCCCCTATGTATCACTTATTAAACTCCTGTTGCCCTGACCATTGTTGCTTCCCACTGAAGTCTGGTTTATTTACTTGAAAATCTGATTTGTTTCATTTTATTACTGTGTTTGCGAAGTAACTGATATCAGATTCGGAGGGAAAGAACTGCCATTTACCAGCAGGCTGTGATGGCTTTGCCTCGGTCTGCAGGCCTGATTTTGAGGCCTCGTCTGCCCTGGGGCTCCCACAGAAATAAGATTACTGGCAATAACTGCTTCAACTGCTTTGAATAACAGACACAACTCAGAGAGCATAAAATTAGCATAAACACAGCACTAGTGTGTTCCCTCAGCGGATATGAGACAGGCAGGCTATGGAAAATTGACTGAAATGGGGTCAGACAATGTAGAAATCTGAAACATAGGAAATACCGCCTAAGAGATATGAGGTATTACCACCTCTTTCGTTTTCTTTTATCTTTCTCTCTATATATTCATGCAGTTTTAATGATAAAATGTTAGAACTGATGAAAATTAAAGATGCAAAATCACCACCCCTCCCTTAAAATGCCTACATTATCTTTCCAGACAAATTATTATTAATCATTTCTCAGCTTTTTAATCCTGAGGGTAGAAAAATAAACACATTTTCACAGTCATTTAAAATTGATTTTTCTTTTTAGGGGGATATTAGTTTGAGGATAGAGAGCTTGCCACAGAAAGGAGGTGAACAGCTAAAGCAGTACAGGATTGTAGCTTGAAACAATTCCTCCCATATCTATTTATCAAATATTAAAATGGAATATGCTGCCGACAAATGCAATAAAGTCTAACATTACAGGGACGAGAGTGACGCTGTGCATCTCAACAGGCAGATGGAAGCTATGATTTTGCTGTTTTAATAATATGTTGTCACATATGGAATACAGTTTTCAATATTACTGCATATAGATGGGCCCCACTGCTTATTTATTTAGTTTTGGTGTGATATTGGCACAGGTCCAAGTTACCATTCCAGAAAATGGAAATGGTCTTGGAACTTAGCATTTTTCAGTTTTATCTTGGTCACATACAACATTCAAAGGTTGCCAGCCCAACACTTCAGATTTAGATTTGGGGGGGAGGGTGTAAATGTTTAATGACATTGTCCTGTCATAAGACTAGATTTCCGTCCCTCTAGCACAGTCTGAATACATTTTGTTTCATAACTTTTCACATTTGGAATTAGTTAGTTAATGTCAGTCTCCCCAGTTAATCTGCAAGCTCAGTAAATTCAGGGACTGTTGTTTGGATACTATTCACTACCATATTCTTAGTGCTCAGGACTGTCCTGTTATTTATTAGGTACTCAATAAATATTTACTGAATGTGCAAAGTATGACTGAATGCCACAAAGATATAACACTTTAGGGAATAATACACATTTTAGGCATTGATTCTGGTAGTATCTTTATTAAAATTTTGATTAATAAAAAAGATGATGACAGTGGGTTCACTGTCTGGATTCTCAAAAGAAATGTACCTTTAAATATATATAAAATGATGCATAAATACCACTAGGTTTCCCTAAACACTTCTGATAGAAAATATATCTCACAGAGTAATTCTAAAAGATTCCAATATTGTAAAGTGCAAGTGACATGTGGCAGTTTTTCATTTAACATATTCATAGAGAGTTAACCAGTTTACATTGTCAGGTGTATGTTCACATAATACAGTGGCACCAAATAGATGCAAAATATCAGATGTCATTTTACTCTATGTTGCAAAGATTTTGGTGAGGTATCCATTTGTATATCTTTAAATTTTGTTTAGATGTGCCATACACTCTGCAACCAAATGGACAAAAGTCACATTTGGCTTTCCTTTGTCTAATTATAATATTTGCTTAAGCTTGGGGAAGAAGTCAACTTATCATATTTCAAACAATTTATAATGAGGGGGGCATCTTTTCCTCTGATCTCATAAGAACTCCAGTCTGAATCACCTAGTTGAGACAGAGAAACTGTATTTGAGCACTATTAATTACTTAGATGCCTATAGCTTACTTTCCTAGGTCAGTATCAGTGGGCAGATACTGTGTCTCATGTCACTTATATTTTCAAATCTCTGCATATGGGTGGTTTACATCTGAAGAGGTATACTGAAAAGTCAATACCCTGAATTTAGCTACCAGTTTCATGTACATCAGCTTGCATGCACACACAGAGAGAACCAAAAAATAGATGCTAATCCAAGGATCATCTTATACACATATTTGATCTTAACTCATTTTCCAAAAAGATTTTTCCTACCCTAGAGTAATCTCTGATTAGCAGATCATAAATTATCAGGTTCAGTCATACCTGTATGTTTAGAGTAGAAGGGATTAGAACAGTCAAATTCTGTAATGGAATTTATCGTGACTAAATAAAGTGATAGTAGTTCACTTGGTTCTTCTTTGTTCATGAAAATCCTTTTCTTTGAAGTCCTTCAGAAATGGAGCCCTGTCAGCTAAATGTGTATAAATGAATATGATCCCGTACATAGTTGATTGAACCATCCACATAAATTGGATTCTTTCTTTAATAAAGTTCATCTTGAATGTGAGAAATTCTAACTCAGTCTGCACTGTTAGCATGAATTGAGGTGATATAAACTGTGAATATGTGGGTGATTATTTTTCTCCAGCAACTAGAGCAAGAGAGAAGATCAAGTAGATGTTGTACCAGCTAGGGATTGTGTTTGCAGCATATGACAGAAACCCAACTACTGTGGCTTATGTTTTCAAACATTTTCATATGATGAGAGGTGCAGAGATAGGCAGTCCTGGGCTGATAAACTACCCATACCATTTTTTATTTTGTTCTGCTCCACTAGCTTTAGCACGTGGCTCTCATCTCTTGGCTACCAGATAGTTATTCCATATCCAGGAATAATATCTATATTCTGGAAAGAAAGAGAAAATTTCCAAGCCACTGAAGTTTGCTCTCTAATGTTACCACCTGTGACTTCTTCTTCTCCATGTTTTTATTCACCTGAATGATCTCACTCTATCAATATATAGTTCCAAAGTTTTCTAAGAAACTAAAATTGAATGGTGGAAATGTTGTAACTCTGAACAAAACAGTAGTTCTTCTAGTAATGAAGAAAAGGTGAATAGATGAAAATGGACACAGAACAAGCAACCACCAGGGTTGGCCACAGATATTAGTTTAAGAAAGAGAGAAAGAGCAAGGAAGGAAGGAAGGAAAGAAGAAAGGAAGGAAGGAAGGAAGGAAGGCAGGCTAAAAACTGCAGACTAGGACTTTGGTAGTCTAAGCAAAAGAGAATAAGAGCATAGGTAGTTTTCCTGCTTTCTGTTCCAGTCCCTGATCAGACCTGTCTATTCTGTCCATAAGCCCTGAGTGCCCCTAGGGCAAAATACTTTTGTTCCTGCATCTCTAGACCAAGTTGCTTTATGTTCTTTGTAAATACATACATACATGCATACATACATACATACATACATATAGGGTCTTATAAAGAAAGTGGTCCTATAAGTAGATAAGAAAGATTAGTCTACTATTTGAGTCTCCTTCTCCTTCTTCTTCTGTAAATGTATCTTAAAATTTAGAGCAGTTTTAGATTTACAGCAAAATTAAGTAAAAGTACAGAAAATTACCACACACCCTCTGCACAAACACATACATAGCCTAAGCTTGTACATTGTTACAAGTGATGAATGTGGTGGCACATCAAAATCATACAAAGCCCATGGTTGACATTAGAGTTCACTTTTACTGTTGTACATTCCATAGTTTTGAATAAATTTATAATGACATGTATTCCCTATTATAGCATCATAATGAGCATTCTCACTGTTCTAAAATTCCTCTGTTTTCCACCTATCCATCCCCCTATCTCCCTTGAGCTCTTGCAACCACTTATCTTTGTACTGTCTCCATCAGTTTAACTTTACCAGAATGTCATATAGTTGGAATCATACTTTATATAGACCTTAAAGATTGGTCTCTTCAGTAAGTAATATGCATTTAAGTTTCATCTGTGTCTTTTCATTTCTTGACAGCTTATTTCTTTTTAGGGCTAAATAACACTTTATTGTCTGGACGAACCATAGCTGATGTATGCATTCACCTAATGATGGGCACTTTGGTGGCTTCCAGGTTCTGGCAATCATACACAAAACTTATCATAAGTTTTCTTGTGCAGGTTTCTGTGTGGCTATAGGTTTTTAATCTCAGTAAATACAAAGAAATGTGATTGGTGAATCTGAGTCTCATTTCCACATATGGAATTTCTACAAGGGCCAGGGCTACATCTATGTGTTTTCTCAATATCTGTTTGATAATCTGTGGTCAGCCTATGAACTTTTGCACACAATTACCACAGGTATGCGGGTTTGCCAGTACATAGCTTACTACTTGATTTAAATTAGACATTACCTTTTCTTTTCTACACATTCATTAAGTTGAATCAATTAATTCTAGCAGACATCTACAAATGCTTGGATCATACAAGAAAACATACTAGGATAATAACTATCAATAATAATTTTTCTGCAAAGAAGTATAAGGACATTTTATGTGGCTAGCTCAAAATAAACAAAACACATTACAGCTTTTAGAATTAAGGAAATGGGAGTAGAAAACAGCATCATACACCTGTCTTCCCCATGTTTCTGTCTCTGGATACCATAATTGTTCTTATTCCCCAATTTGGACTATTCATTCATGACCTATTTCTTCTTGTAAACACTCAAGATCTACCCATTGCATTTCCATCCTTTTTACTGACTGCACATTTCCAAGTTTCTCTCTATGCAAGATTTTGATTGTGGCATGACACTAACAAGAGTCTTAGCCATCAAATAATTGTTTTGTTCCTGGTTATATGTGCACAATAAATATTTAGACTCTCCTGTGGGATCATGATCATCTAATGAGTTATTCAGTATTATGTAGTATATCTACTCTAGCGAGCTTACTTCTATGAGCCTTTTGATTCATTCTTCCACCATCAGCCGTGGAAATTATGGCATTTGTACTGCAGTCTGTGTGTATGGTTTGAAAGCTATAACTTTCTCAAGCTTTTACAAGCCATTGAAGCAGCATGTTGGCACTGTTTACTGGGGTCCTTGCAAGAATATGGAATCTTATGTAATAGGAGAGTGTTCCCTAACTAACAAACTCTCGCTATTCAATGTCCTGTTCCTCCAACTTTAATGTAGCATTCTTATGATCCAGTATCATATGAACTCTCCAGGGTCCTGCTGGTAGTTGAGGACTAGGTCCTACAGTGCCTTTTCAGTTGTGACTCTTTATTCCCCTTAGGAGGTCCAGAATTTCCTCAGCTTAGATTATGATTTGAACTTAATCACTGCTTTGGGAACTATGAAGGCACATGAGGGTATACCCTGATTGGGACACTTCTTTTGTTTTGAATAGTAGAGGTCCCTGTACTGTCCTCAAGCAAGGACAATTTCTAGCAGCAAGGATTAGGCCAATGCTGCTGGTACAAAGGGTTTACAGCAGTAGTTTCAAACCTAGTATTCCCCCTGTAGCATTTGAGAATGCCTGCAGACATTTTCAATTGTCATAAATTAAGGGTACTAGCAGCATCTGGTAGGTAGAGGCTGTGGATGCTGGTTAACATCCAACCAGTAACAGGACAGCTCCCACAACAGAAAATGATCCAGTCCCAGATGTTAATTGTATAGTAGTTGAGAAATATCAGTTTAGAGGAATTTAGGTAGTTTTGATTTGTTATCATACTGGATGTCTGTATAATTAATCTTGGTGTCGCATTCCTTTCTAATCAGCACCCTGACATAGCATATCTTCTTGGGGTCTTGGAGTTCTACTATTCTTATGATTCAACTCTGGGCTACATCTCACCTTGCTTTTACAACTGTCTCGCAACTGTGAGAGATGGACATCTGTTTGTATGTTGCCAAGTAGGTCTTCCATCCTTTATGTTTAACTTTTAATTTCCAGTTAATCCTTCCCTTTATTTTCTAAAGAGCCAAATATCCCTAGCAAAGGCTATTCAATTCCATGGTTCTTCTAGTTACTGTCTTCTCAGCATTCCTCAATCACCTGATACATTACACCCACCAGAGCATTTCCTTCCACCAGCAGCCAACACAGTTCTCCCCAGGTGAAAACTTAGCAACTGTGCTGATGCCTGTGCCACGTTATCTACACTCTACCTTCTACCAGTGATGAGTAACTCAATGCTTCCTGGCTGGCAAGTGAGCCACGTTCAGAATCTCATGCAAGCATCTGCTTTCTCAGACCCCTGATACAGTTACCAGTCAGATTCACCCAGAAAGGAAATCAGACTCTGCAATGGAGGTTTTGTACAGACGAGTTATTAGGGAACGTCCATGAGATGAGCACTAATGAAAGATGGGAAGGAAGCAGGGGCAGCAGAAGAGAAATCCTACTGTGGCTCAAGCACAATCTTTTTTTTTTTAATTTTTATTGTTGGTTGTTCAAAACATTACATAGTTCTTGATATATCATATTTCACACTTTGATTCAAGTGGGTTATGAACTCCCATTTTTACCCCATATACAGATTGCAGAATCACATCAGTTACACATCCATTGATTTACATATTGCCATACTAGTGTCTGTTGTGTTCTGCTGCCTTTCCTATCCTCTACTATCCCCCCTCCCCTCCCCACCCCTCCCCTCTTCTCTCTCTACCCCCTCTACTGTCATTCATTTGTCCCCCTTGTATTATTTTTCCCTTTCCCCTCACTTCCTCTTGTATGTACTTTTGTATAACCCTGAGGGTCTCCTTCCATTTCCATGCAATTTCCCTTCTCTCTCCCTTTCCCTCCCACCTCTCATCCCTGTTTAATGTTAATCTTCTTCTCATGCTCTTCGACTCTACTCTGTTCTTAGTTATTCTCCTTATATTAAAGAAGACATTTGGCATTTGTTTTTTAGGGATTGGCTAGCTTCACTTAGCATAATCTGCTCTAATGCCATCCATTTCCCTGCAAATTCTATGATTTTGTCATTTTTTAATGCAGAGTAATACTCCATTGTGTATAAATGCCACATTTTTTTTATCCATTCGTCTATTGAAGGGCATCTAGGTTGGTTCCACAGTCTTGCTATTGTGAATTGTGCTGCTATGAACATCGATGTAGCAGTGTCCCTGTAGCATGCTCTTTTTAGGTCTTTAGGGAATAGACTGAGAAGGGGAATAGCTGGGTCAAATGGTGGCTCCATTCCTAGCTTTCCAAGAAATCTCCATACTGCTTTCCATATTGGCTGCACCAATTTGCAGTCCCACCAGCAATGTACAAGTGTACCCCTTTCCCCACATCCTCGCCAGCACTTGTTGTTGTTTGACTTCATAATGGCTGCCAATCTTACTGGAGTGAGATGGTATCTTAGGGTGGTTTTGATTTGCATTTCTCTGACTGCTAGAGATGGTGAGCATTTTTTCATGTACTTGTTGATTGATTGTATGTCCTCCTCTGAGAAGTGTCTGTTCAGGTCCTTGGCCCATTTGTTGATTGGGTTGTTTATTATCTTATTGTCTAATTTTTTGAGTTCTTTGTATACTCTGGATATTAGGGCTCTATCTGAAGTGTGAGGGGTAAAGATTTGTTCCCAGGATGTAGGCTCCCTATTTACCTCTCTTATTGTTTCTTTTGCTGAGAAAAAAACTTTTTAGTTTGAGTAAGTCCCATTTGTTTTTTCTAGTTATTAACTTTTGTGCTATGGGTGACCTATTGAGGAATTTGGAGCCCGACCCCACAATATGTAGATCGTAGCCAACTTTTTCTTCTATCAGATGGCATGTCTCTGATTTGATATCAAGCTCCTTGATCCATTTTGAATTAACTTTTGTGCATGGCGAGAGAAAGGGATTCAGTTTCATTTTGTTGCATATGGATTTCCAGTTTTCCCAGCACCATTTGTTGAAGATGCTATCCTTCCTCCATTGCATACTTTTAGCCCCTTTATCAAATATAAGATAGTTGTAGTTTTGTGGATTGGTTTCTGTGTCCTCTATTCTGTACCATTGGTCCACCCGCCTGTTTTGGTACCAGTACCATGCTGTTTTTGTTACTATTGCTCTGTAGTATAGTTTGAAGTCTGGTATCGCTATACCGCCTGATTCACACTTCCTGCTTAGCATTGTTTTTGCTATTCTGGGTCTTTTATTTTTCCATATGAATTTCATGATTGCTTTCTCTATTTCTACAAGAAATGCCGTTGGGATTTTGATTGGCATTGCATTAAACCTATAGAAAACTTTTGGTAATATCGCCATTTTGATGATGTTAGTTCTGCCTATCCATGAACAGGGTATATTTTTCCATCTTCTAAGATTTTCTTCTATTTCTCTCTTTAGGGTTCTGTAGTTTTCATTGTATAAGTCTTTCACCTCTTTTGTTAGGTTGATTCCCAAGTATTTTTTTTTTTTTTGAGGATATTGTGAATGGAGTGGTTGTCCTCATTTCCATTTCAGAGGATTTGTCGCTGATATACAGGAATGCCTTTGATTTATGCGTGTTGATTTTATATCCTGCCACTTTGCTGAATTCATTTATTAGCTCTAATAGTTTCTTTGTAGACCCTTTTGGGTCTGCTAGGTATATAATCATGTCATCTGCAAATAGTGATAATTTAAGTTCTTCTTTTCCTATTTTTATGCCTTTAATTTCTTTCATCTGTCTAATTGCTCTGGCCAGTGTTTCGAGAACTATGTTGAACAGAAGTGGTGAGAGAGGGCATCCCTGTCTTGTTCCAGATTTTTAGAGGGAATGCCTTCAATTTTTCTCCATTCAGAATGATGCTAGTCAGGCACAATCTTAACAGTGGTCCCAGTTAATTTCCAGGGAGTGCTGAAACTCAGATGTCCCTGCAGAGTTGCCCAAATTCAGATGAAGGAGTAGTTCTTTGCTTTTCTGAATCATCCCATTAATAAATCCAGGCTGCAACGCTCTTTAGTGGAGGTTGCAAAGAATGTGCTAAATGTAAACAGAAATCCTCTAGATGGGCATCAGGTCTTTCAATCCAGAAGGGAGACCTGAGCAGCACAGCACAGCAGACATTGCAGCAGGTAACCCACTCTGGCTGCACTAGGTAGAGTTTCTGGGCATCCAGGCTCTCTGCACTCAAGGGCCAAGAAAACAGAGAGGAGAATGGGGAGCTTCCACCAGATTTCCTTCTATACAGCTGGCAGTAAGTGGAGGGCCTCTTCACTCTGGTGGCAGGATACTGTGGCAGTCTATAGGTTGGTGACAATTTCACCTAATGGAAGCTGAGAACTATATCAGCTCTCAGGCAGAGATAAGAAAAAATAATAGTCAACATATGTATACTGAGAAAATGTTACCTTTGTGTGTTTGTGTGTATGTGTGTGTTTGTGTGTTGTTGGAAATTGAACCCAGGACTTTGTGCATGCAAGGCAAACACTCTACCAACTGAGTTATATCCCCCGCCCAAATGTTATGTTCTTTTTTAAAAAGAAAAAATTTAAATTTATATATGACAGCAAAATGCATTCTACTTCTTATTACACATATAGAGCACAATTTTTCATATCTCTGGTTGTATATATAGTATATTCACACCAATTCATGTCTTTATACCTGTACTTTGGATAATAATGATCATCACATTCCACCATCATTAATTACCCCATGCCCTCTCCTTTCCCCTCCCATCCCTCTGCCCTATCTAGAGTTTGTCTATTCCTCCCATGCTCCCCCTCCCTATCCCACTATGAATCAGTCTCCTTATAGCAAAGAAAACATTTGGCAAATGTTATGTCCTTAATAGCTATTTCCAAAATTTTTCTTAGCCTGTTAACTATCTTGGTGGAGAGTGTGGAACTGCAAGCTTACAGAAATGCACACAGGACTGAACAACAAGGAATGGGCACCGAGGCCTGTTACCTGAATTAAAAAAGAGAGAGAACTTTTCATTACTGAGAGGAAGAAGAATTGAAAAGAACACTATAATTGATTAGGATCACCTAATGACAAGAAGCTGATTCAGATGGGCTTAAAAGGTAGTACCTTATAATTACAGAAACAGAGTGGTGCGACTGCTGGCCTATTGAAGGCAGTGGCTTGGGCCTGTCCTGATGGACCCAGGTTCTTTTGTTTGTTTGTTTGATTGTTTTTTATTTATTTTGCTCAGCCACTCAAGGTTGAAACTTCTTCATGGTGGTCAGCTAGCTGATGGGGCTTGTTTCTGAGAAGCAAGGGAAGGAAAACCTCTCCTTCAATCCTCTTTCCTTTCAGAGTGGTGGGATTATCCTAGGTCACATGAGTCACACGGGACTCCCCAGCCCTGCCCAGGACAACCTCTGTGCTGGATGTGGTCTGCTTTCCTTAAAATTCAATATAATGAGGAAGGAAAGACACCTAACTAAAACAGGGCTCTGTTTGTAGGGGTAAAAGTGAAATGAATGTTGAATAGACAACCAATCAGGTTCTCCATTAAAAGAGAGAGAGAGAGAGAGAGAGAGAGAGAGAGAGAGAGGAGAGAAAGGAGTAAAAGGGAGATTGCAATTGAATAAAAGCTGGGAAGGTGAGGGTGAAAGGCCAGATAAAATCCCCAAAGTGTAGGATGCCAAAAGATATTATAAGAACAATGATGGCTAATTTTCCTCTTATAGTTATTCATGGTCATGCTATGACCTCTAGTCTATTTCTTTTCTCAAACATCTTGCAAAAAAAAAAAAAAAAACAACCCATTATCTTCAAGAGCATGTTGTGAGAATAAGTTTTGTTGTTTTTTATTTTAATTTTTATATTTTTAATTGAGATCTAAATATTGTGTATCTATATGATGCAATGTGATCTTTTGATATACATCCTAGCAAGGGTAAGTCAAGCCAATTAGAATATCCTCTCAGAATCTTTAAAATAAAATCTTTAAACAATTTTGAAATATAGAATTCCTTTCTCTTAACTGTAATCACTATGTTGTGCAATTACTCACTAAAACTTATTCCTCCTGGGACAGGGGTTGTGGCTCAGCAATAGAGTGCTCACCTAGCACGTGTCGAGGCCCTGGGTTCAATCCTCAGCACCACATAAAAATAAATAAATGAAATAAAGGTATTAAAAAAAACTTATTCCTCCTTTTCAGCTGAAACTTTGTATATCTTTACTTTATTTATTTATTTTTATATGATGCTAAGGATTGAACCCAGGGCCTCACACGTGCTAGGCAAGCACTCCACCACTGGGGTTTTTGCCACAACCCCAGCGCAAAACTTTGTACCTTTTGATGGACACCTCCATGTTCCTCATCCCTGACATCCCTTCTGCTCCTGGGCTCTGGTAGCCACTATTCTACTCTCTCCTTCTATGTGCTTGATTCTTTTTAAACTTTACATACAAGTAAGACAAAATATAACAAGTATTGACAAGGTGTGGAGAAGAAGGAACCCTGATACACTGTTGGTGGAGATGTTAATTAGTAGAGCCATTTTGGAAAACAATCTTGGGGTTCCTCAACAACCTAAAAATAAAATCACCATATAATTCAGTAATCTCACTTCTGGATATGTATCTGAAAAACACAAAGTCAAAAAGACAACTGCACTCCCATGTTCATTATTCAAAAAGATCACACATAATCAAAGTGACCATCAATAGATGAATATATTAAAAAATGGTATATATACACAAAAGAATACTATGTAATCTTGAAAAAGTGACAACAAGAATAAACTTCAAGGACATTATATCAAATGAAATAAGTCAACCACAGAAAGACAACAACTGTATTATTATGAAATATAAAATAAAAGGTTGTAGTGCAGAATGTTAAGTATATGTATTAGCATGTGTGCTTGTATACACATATACAAACAAACAACAACAAAAACCCCAGATTTTAAAAACCCTAAGACTTGGAGAAATACGATGAAACACACTAATAAATCACAGAACTCTTTCTGAACTTTTTTTTTTTTTTTTTTTTTTTTTGGTTTCCACAGGGCAAAGGATTCATGTTTGAGACAAATTCACCTAGATTTCAAAGCGTAAGAAATCCGGTTTTATCAAGATTACAAATAGCATGTGCCAGAAGCATTATGAATAAGAATGATATTTGGGGATGATAAAAGTCTTCCAGAAATTTTTAATCTAATTGGGAGAGAAAAGTCATATACACCTAAAAACAAAACATATTTTATTTACATAGATTTCTAACATTGTAGCAAATGAGTAGCATAGGCTAGAACAATTCAGAGGAATAAGACTTCCTTTTCAAAACAATGATTACTTAATGTCTGCTTTGTCAGACTTTCTTTGTTCTAAATTTTTTTTTTTTTTTTTTTTTTTGAGTCAGGGTCTCACTATGTTGCCCAGGCTGGCCTTGAATCTGAGATTCTCTTGTTTTTGCCTAGTAAATCTCTGGGATTACAGACACATGCTTTTGCATTTGGCTTCTAAAGATAATTTCTGTCCCCACGTTAGACACAAGGAAATTGATGCCTGAAAAATCTCTAAGGATGCTGCTAGTTTTGTTGCTTTTGGTTGGTTTTGTTGTTCCTAAAATTCTGGGGGAAAATTCCTTTCATATCTTCCATTTATTTCAGTGTTTCCCATATTGTGCTTACTGATACCTATGAAATGGAAGCATGTTGGAGAACTCCTTTTGCTTGTCAAATATTTTTTGTGAGTTAAATAATATGACTCAAAGACAGTTGCTGTCTTTCAAATGTTGCAGATGTTGTGATAAGTAGAACGTTAATTTATTCAAACTGTTACTTCACACACAGAATCATAGCTTTTAAGATTATATTTATTATGTCATAGGGCAATAATAAGTTATATAAAAAATCACTGATTTGTCAAGTAGATATATTTTTGTCTTAACAAGCACCACACAGTCATACATTTATGAACAAGATGACTACATTGGTTTGCATTTATGCCTGATATAAATGTAACTATTATTATTTTTAAAACCTCAGGTAAGTGACTTAGCTTATCTTTTGCATTCCTGCAGAAAACTCTGTGTGTCTATGCACATTTACACTAATAAAGTAGAAATAGATAAAGTGTGTTGAAGATATGTCAGATGAAATCACTGATATGAAACTATTGTTATTGCTAAGCTTGATATCTTTCTCAGTTTTCTTTTGGTGGGACAAAAGTTGGTCATTACTGTATTGATTAGAAAAAAGAGTAGTATTTACTCTATTTTTAATGACAATACCCAAATCTTAATTAAATGCAGCGTGTAACATCATGCATAGATTTCAAAGTCTCTTTTCTTCTAAGCTTCAAATTCTTAAAATTCCCCAGCAAGGCAGCTTTTTCTCCATGACACAATCAACCACAACAGGATTTTTCCTACCCATAGATTGAATGCTATTTCACAAGCAACACTGAAATTAATCTCGTTTTTAACACGTCTACCTATATCTATCATAGTTCTAGGTATTTTGTGTAGGTACTCATTTTGTAATAAATGAAAAATTTAATTATTTAGTGTCTATATTTCCAGATAAGTCTCAACTTTCAGATAAATTCCCCTGTAGCATCACGGAGGTGCATTTTCCAATTTTCAATTAAAAAACTATAAGATATCTTCCATCAACTAATGCAGTGCTATGCACAGATTGGTATGAAAATTATTACTGTCATAATCAAGAAATCACAAAGGTATCAATTTATTAAATTAATGTATCAGCCACCATTTCTATTTATTTAGCTTTATCTTCATATTGTCAGGAATTATTTCAACTGATTGGATTTATTTGACCTGTAAATTTCAAGATGAAAATTAAAAGGAAGCAATGAAAAGAACTCTCTGTACTTGAGCATCTAAAAATTATGTGAGGTGGTATTTCCTTTCCTTCCATATCTTACCTTTATTCAGATGTGTGCTATAAACGTTTGCTTGGACTCTTTTGACATTAATAAGCACGGGGTACAGAAAATTTTAGTGTGGGTTCTAGAGTCAGAATGAACAAGACAAGTTTCTAGAAACTTACTATCATAAACATGTGTAATAATGCAGTCATACATGTGTAAAATCATGGTCTCATAGGTTAATGGTTCCTAATAGAGAGGGAGTATTTGTACCTGAGGGACATTGGGCGAAGTCTGGAGATGCTTTTGGTTGTCATAATTTAAGGACAGGGAATGGTGTACTAAGGACATCTTGCAGAGAGAAGCCAGAAAGTCAGCTAAAAATCCTGCAATGCCCAGGAATGTCTCCACAACAAATATCTAACCCCAAGATTTTAGCAGTGCAGAATCTGAGAAATTTCAGGGAAAGGGGCAGACTATAGGCTGAATATTGAAAATCTGGATTAGAATTTAGATCTCCTGATCATAGGAAAAATCATATCACTGAGTTCAGCTCCTGTGTAAAGGATGAGTCCATTTTCCAAATGGTGCTCACTTGCCCAACTGCAGAAAATATACCTACTTTAAAGGATTCTTTTGGGTTTAGATGAGATGCATGTGGATATCCAGAAGGTTCCTGTTAACTCCCTACGCTAACAGGAGATCCAGCGCTCTGTAAAATCAATCTGCATTTTCCAGTCATTCCCAGTAATAAAGGTAACATATCTGGGCCCTTGACTTTAGGTTACATTATCTCCCAACAAGCTCCTCGAAAAACCCTGTAAATCAGTTTACCAGAAATGTCCAAATATACCTGAGCCTTAGTAATTTCTTAGACTAAGTTTGAAACTCCACTACATAAGAACAATAAGAAAGCACACTTACATAAATTTATCAATAGCATTTTCATGTATAGGTTGAGAAATAATATATACCATAGACTCAGCACTCATCTAAAGAAATAGACCATCTCCAGTCAGCAGACAAGTATGACCCACCACAACTGCATCCTCCTCCGTAAACACCCATGAACGCTCGCCTTCTTTTCAGAATGTCAGTCTCAATTTGGTGTTGATTATTTGCATGTTTTCAGTTTATATATTTACTATATGTGCTCTTAAATAATATATTGTTTAGTTTTGGTTTTTATCCTTATAAAAATATTATAAGGCCTATTTTGGGCCTTGCTCTTTTCCTCACAGAAATAATAATTTTGTGACTTGATTCAACTTCATGAATAATTAATTTTATGAATACACATTCATTATTATTGATGTTATACTTTGCTAATAAATATAGCATAACTAATTTGCTCATAGCATATTGAAAATTATTTGCACTATTTCTTGTGCTTTGCTATCACAAATAATGTTGTTATGAATATTTTCTTTCCTTTTCCAGAAAAAACACTTAGGGATAGAGTGATAGGTATCAATGAGTATATTTATTCAACTTGGCTAATTAATGTCACCAGAAGAAGGTGGAAATTTTTATTGTATTAATCCTTCTTAAGTCATTAACATACTTTTTGTTTTCTAGCTTAACATATATTAAGTTCGAGGTTGTTTACTTTTAATCTGTACCTCTCTTTTAACTAATGAGTTTGAATATCATTTTTTATGCTTCATCATTCAATTGTATTTTAGTGAAATGCCTGTTACTGGCTATTATCCATTTTTCTTACTGATTTGAAAGTAAGATTTAATTGTTTATATAGCTTGGACACTAAACCTTATTTTTTTTTATCTTTTATTGATTTTATTTTTTTCAAATACATGACAGCAGTGGAATGCATTACAATTCTTATTACACATGTAGAACACAATTTTTCATATCTCTATATAAAGTATGTTCATGTCAATTCATGCCTTTATACATGTACTTTCTTTGTTTTTTTTTGCATTACAATTCTTAATACACATATATACCACAATTTTTCTTATCTCTGTTTGTATATAAAGTATGTTGACACCCAATTCAAGTCTTTTGTTACGTGTAAGGATTTTATTGTCCTTTCAATTTCTTCACAGGTATCACTTGTTAGATGGTAGATCTTAAAATTTTTGAGACAATGTATGCATTTTCTAAAAGTTCTTTAAGGACCCCCTTTCTGTTCTTGTTCTTAAAAGTATTTTTCACATTATCTTGAAAAAAATTTTAACCTTAGAATGAGTTATCTCTCATTTTTGTTGAATGGCATGTACCCCTCATGCATTTTTTTCTTTTTATTCTTCATCAGGAGATGAAGTACTCCCCAAGTACTGGGAATTGAACCTAGAGGTGCTCTGCCACTGAGCTACATCCCCAGTCTATTAAATTTTTTTATTTTGAGATAGGGTCTCAAATAGTTCCTGAGATTGACCTTAAATTTATGATCATTCTTCCTCAGTCTTCCAAATTGCTGGGATTATAGGCATGGGTCAATGTGCCTGGCTTGCTATGATTTTATATGTTTGTTATCAACCTTAAAACAGGTTGAGTTTCCCATTACATAAGTGGTATTTATTAGGCAGATAATTACTGCTAACAATGGGTATTATTACTTTGATTTCATCTATAGTATTTTACAATGCAGCTTTCCACAGAGTATTGTTTTTTTTTTTTTTTTTTTTTTTTTTTTTTTTTTTTTTAATTTGTGGGACAGCATCCCTACTTAGAACCAAATTCTTTAATGGATGTCTTATGTGGTGACAGAGGAACTAGTTCCAATACATTTAAACAGCTACAGTGAGTCAATTCACTGTTGTTATGCTTACAATTTTATTGTAACCTATGTAACAATTTGTTTAAACCATGTGTCATCTAATAACAATTATTAGAGACTCTCCTTAAGAAACAATGCACTTGAATTTCACAATCAGTTCTGACTTTTCTTGTTTGGCATTTTATTACAGGGAATGAGTCCAGACCTAGGGGAACAAGGTCATTTCTTTAAAACATAAAGCTCTTTCTTAACCTAAAATTTTACTACTCCTTACAAAAGGAATTTTTAAGAGATGCAATTGGTATATTTTCTAGAAAATGTCAGCTGTCCTGCCTTAATTTACCACTTCTACTTCACTAGCAAAGGGAAAGAGCTAGCTAGAAGCTTCCTATTGCCAACACAAGTACAGTTTGAGAAGCAGTGTTTGTGGGAGAACTTGATAGTTCAAGTCCAAGGAGGTATCCAACTCTCCTCTATCACTTATGGGCAGGAATAAGGACAACAACAACAACAAATCAAATCACGAGTAACACATTCTCATTCTAGACCTGCAGGCATTTAACTTGTATTTGGGTCCAGAAGCCTTTCTTTAACTAATTCTGTTTTTATTGGCCAGTTCTTCTTTCATTATTTTTATAAAAACTAATCAATGTAAGCCCTCGTCTAGACAGCAGAATCAGCAAGTGTTCCTTCTCTGTGCCTGTCTCACATCCATAGGGCTGCTGCCATGTATTCTAAAGGATACATATTAAAACTTCCTATAGAATTTACTAGAAATGAAAAAAAAAGAATTCATGAAAGAGCATATATTTTCTGCTTTTTCACATGCATTTATATTTATTTTTCCTAGTTATTGTTTTATTTTTGTCTCAAGCCTCATTCAGGTAGCCTTTATAGCACAGTCCTTAACTAGGGGGCTAATGACATAAAACATAGTGACATAAAACCCACATTGTGTAACCCATGAGAGGTGAAGAAGGGATGTTAGGTATTCCTTCCTCTTTAACTTTCATGAATCTCTGGTAATACTCTTTGATCGCTGAAGACCTAATCCAGTAAAAGTTGAGGAACTCTAGTATGTGTCCTTCTTTTCTACCATTCTGTGTTCTGTATCCCATTTCAACAGGGAAAGCAGGAGAGAGGGAAGTGTTACTTATGTAATTTCTCCCAGGCCAGATGAAATGAACCTGGCAGGGGCAGATGTTAAATTGAAGCCTTTGAAAAGTTAACAGTGACTTCTGTAATTGAAACCTTAGGGAGGAAGCCTTCACACAATTGCCGATGGACAAGGAATACACATACAAATGTATTCCTAGAGTCATTTCTTACATCCCCGCTTCCAAAGAAGCAAAGAAACCAATAGTTGGACAGTAGGGATGGACAGAAAATTATCAGTCCTAAAGAACAGAAGGCCTCCAAATCACCCCAATCTCAGCTGTAATTCCAAAGAACCCCACAGCCAGCCTTTCTCAGTGGACCTTAGGCATTTCTGGCAGGAAAGCCCCTGTAAACTCATATACATATATCAAGTGGACTTCCGTGTACATGCGTGGGATTTTTGTTTTTGGAATATGTTCTTTCCAATGTTTAGCTATCTGACAAACACTCGGTCATGCATCCGGAACAAAGCTGTTGAAATAATGTGGTCTTTAAAATGTTTCAATAAATTATTTTAGTCCTGTCTTGTTTACAGCCAGTTATGCCAGGGCAGTGCGGTTGCACAAAGGACAATGAAAGTGGCTGAAGACAGTTTGGGAGCATATGATTTACTGGGGCAAACTGATCAGTGACTGCTCCTGGAGTTCACTGGTGATGGGCTGAACAGCTAGTCCCTCCGTCCCTCAAGATGCTTTACCAAGCAGTGCTTTTTCTCCCTCCCAGTGTTTTGTCTAGTGGTGGCTGACTAGACATGTGGCACATGTTCTTTCCACAGTGCCCTCCCTTCTGCACCAGTTCCTCAGTCAAAAGAGGCTTTATGTGTTAGGCTGCAGAAGCAGTGACATCATGAGCACTAGCTTGCTTGTGTACACCGCATCCCAAGGAGCAACTCTCCCAGCTTACATGCAAGAAAGAAGCTCTCTACAGATAACGCTGGTTTGCCCTTATTCCCAGAGTGCACAAGACAAGGCTAGAGTCCTTCAAGATATGTATCTGGACTTTCTGACTCAAGCTTGTTCTTCTTGTTCCCTTAACTTGACTGTTTTTTGAGAAACAGAAAGGGAGCATTCAGGGACACAGCGTTTTATTGTCCCCTTTTTCTTCAGGAACATTACATGTTCTATGGTCACTTCATTAGCACTTAGTCCTTCCAGATTATTATTAAATATTATTAAATATATAATGATATATGCCAAGCTTGTTTTATACAACTGTTTTGATTGGCTGCACAAAGAGGGCTTAGTGTGTATAAATCAAAGTTCCATGTATCTGTTGCTTTGAGGTATTTGTGTACTTGAGGTGTTAGGCATGTATATCCCAATTATAAGTTTTAAAAGCCAAAAACAGAAAGAAATTGTTAGGATTCAGAACTGTGAACTCAGGGATTTTAATTTTTGTTCCACCTCTTTCTAGCTGCATAATCTTGGGCAAACCATGTGACCTCCTTAAGGTTTAATTTCCACCTTTTTAAGTCAAGATAATTATTATTCTAGCTTTATTTTGATGAAAAGTACTAGGACTGTGTCTGGCTCACAGTTAGATTTAAATACAATTAGTTATAATTTTTCTAATCATTTTACTTGACTTGCATAATAATGTGCATAAAACAATAATGATACAGTTAAGATGCATGATACAATAATTTGTTATTAGTATTATTATGTTTAACCTATTATGTCAAGGAAGACAGTCTTCCTTGAGAGCAAAGAAGAATCAACTTCACTCTAAATTTGTTGGTGACTGAGCAAAAGGAAAAAAAGAAGTGCAGGACAAATTCTAAGGCCAGAATTATTTTCAGCACACCTGAGATTTTATATTTGTGGTAACATATTTCTTTCATGTGTGTTTTGCTAATTAATACAAATTACCCGACTCTATCACCTCTTTTCCACCTTATCCTCACCTTACAAACTCATCTTCTCTTGTTCCCTTCAGTTCCTGCCCATCCTCATTCTTTACTTCTTTTATGTCTTTCTTTAAACTTCAGTTTTGGAGATCTACTTTTGTATCCAATCCTTTGAGTTATTTTGCGTTCTTGTGCTTATGCTGATATGAGAAAAAAGTTGCACAGGAATATTCTCCAAGGTATATGCCTCACTCTCCCAACTGTATTTTGCTATTGTTGTTGTTGGATTGTACATCTTATCAGAAGTTCACTATGCAAGATCTATTTTAATATAGAAATTAAAATATTCTCCAGGCTTCAATATTGTATTCTATCAGTTCAGTGTCTTGTATTCTTGATTGTTCTCTTTTCCTCTTTTATTTACTTAGATCTTTCTTTCCCCCTTGAGGAGAAAGGCTTCACAGAATTAGTGAGGCACTCCCAGCCAGGGTCCAGATATTTCAGACAGCATAGTGAGCTGTTACCTGGATCCTACAGCACCTTCCCTCACCCCAGGAGTAACTGAAAGACCCGTGTGTGCTCTAACTCTCTTGCTGCCACCCTCAGGCACCTGGAGGAATGGAGAAACAGCTGAGGACAGGCTTCCCCTTCCCAGGTAAAGGCAGTGGCAGGAATTGGCCTCTTAATACATATGCAGAGTAGGAAGAGAATGTTAAGCCAGATTTGTAACTTTTCCTTTTTTTTCCCTTTCTTTCTTTTTTTTCCACCTTTTATTCATTATAATTTTTTTATTGGTTGTTCAAAACATTATAAAGCTCTTGACATATCATATTTCATACATTAGATTCAAGTTGGTTATGAACTCCCAATTTTACCCCAAATACAGATTGCAGAATCTCATCGGTTACACATCCACATTTTTACATAATGCCCTATTAGTGACTGTTGTATTCTGCTACCTTTCCTATCCTCTACCATCCCCCCTCCCTCCCCTCCCATCTTCTCTCTCTACCCCATCCACTGTAATTCATATCTCTCCTTGTTTATTTTCCCATTCCCCTCACAACCTCTTATATGTAATTTTGTATAACAATGAGGGTCTCCCTCCATTACCATGCAATTTCCCTTTTCTCTCCCTTTCCATCCCACCTCATGTCAACCAGTGGAATGGAAGTGTAGGGACTGAGGGTCAGAATAGACTCCTTTCCCCTCTTATGAAAGAGAAAACATGCACTTAAGTAAGAAGGTGTCTTCAAACATACATTAGGTTTTTTGAGTGATAAATAGAAAGCAGAGTATCAATTGGTTCCTATCCCAGGAGAAAACATTTCTAACACCTTTTTTTCTGGCACAGTACTTAAAAAATTGTGAGAATCTCATCACTACACACACACACACACACACACACACACACATACGCACGCACGCACGCACGCATGCTCGTGCGCGAATCTCACAATTCAGAAATGTTTTCTTGAAATTAAGCAATACTTTACTAATATGTTTATAACTAAATATTTACATAAACCTTTTTCTTTTTTTTTAATTGGAGAGAGCCTAGAATCTTGGCTAGGCATTCAAGAGTCCTTTATTAAGTGACCTTTCCAACTTCTTCAGCAAAAGTTTTCAACTCATTACCAAAACTCATTGGCTTTTGGCTTTCTTTTTCATTCCGTGTTTTTCATGCTGTTTTCTTCTTGCCGCTGCTAAAATAGTGTTTCTTATTCAGAACCACAGTCACTTTTCCTGACCCCTTTAACTGATTGTTATCTGTCCCTTCTATTGTTTTCCTAGAGAACCTCTAGTCTTTAGTGCTTTCTAGCAGATTACCATAATGCAAGAATGTGCAAATGTTGGTGTAGTGTCCTTGTAAAATGCCACTTCCTACGCCTTAGTCTCATGAATTTGTTAATATCAACATTATTTTCTATATACTTGTCAGTTAATTAATTAATAATTAAGTGTGTGTTTTCCTTTCCCTGTTCAATTCCATGATTTTGAAGGACAGTTTACTCTGTTTACTTCACAAAGTGCCTTAATTCTAAAAAATATCAGTGCATTAATTGATGTATTTTTCCTTGATCACATAAAATCAATTTTATTGTGCTAAGTACAGTACTAGGAAGAAAGTTGACCTACAAAGTTATGCTCACAAGAAAAATAAAATATAACAGCTATTTTTTTTTTCTTTTTAATGGTTGAAAGAGGGGTAAAAGAAGGTTCTAACCAATGCTTATCATTAAATATTGATTGACTTGGGGCCAGGTATTCTCCTAATATTTTGGTACACTACCATTTAGGAGACACATAGAATTCTTTATTTTCTGTCATCCATTGCGGTAAAAGTGAATACTGAGAACCGAAACCTAAAAATTATAAGGATGCCGCAGGACATCTTGTTGAACGGAAACCAATTTTCCTGGTGAGAAACTTGGTTTCATTTTTTATTTTATAAATGTTGGCTTAATACTGATTATGTGTCATGGAAAAGCCCCACAACATTCGCTACATCATATGCTGTGAAAATTATCCAGCTCATATTATACCTCTAAGCGCTTCACCAAAATGTAATAATTTCCTGAAACATAAAAGAAACTTTTCCCCATCTTTATTTTTTGTCAAGTGAGAGAACTGGGTTTGTACTTTAATTCCACATTCAAAACTAGAAGCAATGAAACCACTTTATTTCCTCTTACTGGCAGCGAAGTTGGGTGGCTCTTGGTGGGGGGTGAACTGAGAGCTCTGCTATTTCTGCCCCTAGGATCACTGGTTCCAGCTTCCTGGGTATCAATGGAGGCAAACCATCTTCGTGATGCCCAGAGAAGATGAGAATCCAAACCACCGACTTAAAGAACCAGAAAATCCAATTTCCGGAAGTTCAATGCATATATTTCCTTGGTCTGGAAAGAATTTTTGTAGATACTCTATAAAAATAGCTGTAAATTCTCTTCCAGGAAAGATGGCTACTTAGCCTCCATATAGTAAATAGGAGCGCTTTTCGCTATTCCTGGACCTGTTTCTTCTAGTTATTGCCACATGCTATTGCTTTCCTACCTAAAGCTCATCAGGATGCCCTCAAGAGATCTAGGCTAATGGAAATGAACTGCAAACAAGAGCCATTTTACAAACAACATGTCTGTCCAGGTCTCTCATGTTCTGTCTCCGAAGTTAACTGCTTTGAATTCCTTGAGCTTTTTTAAAGTTTAACTCTCTTGGGCAGAGAGATGCTTTTGTTGAGATTTCTGGATGACTGCTACACCTTCTCAAATCCTTGTCTCTTATCATGGTTCAGTTCACACTTTGCACCTTAAAAGAGTGCAGGTCCACCTACTGTACTTTGGGTCAGATTGGACCTTGTACTGCCTTCCTCCGAGAGTGCTCCACTTTGTTTTTTTCCTTGCTTTTTAGTCTTCACAAGAAAGTTCTAAGCCTTTCAGCCACCTTCCCAGCCGATTGCCTGAGGCCTTATATCCCTGATACCATCTGTAGGTTGAAAGTATGATGATAAAAGTCTTTGTTTCATATCGAAGGGGTTAGATTCCAGGGGTTCTTTTTTCAAGATTGATGGTCTGTACAAGAGATCTTTTTTTCTCTTTTTAAAAGTGTTACTCTATTTTTTTCTTCATCTCATTTTCTTCTGCCCGACCCCCTCCCATCGCTCTCTTTCTCTCTCTCTCTCTGGTGAGATTTGGAACAAAGATTATTTTTGATATTTCTGTTAAGATATTGGAGTCATCCCCTTAATTCTTCAATTTTCTGAAGACATGTTCTTTCTATCTACATTCCTATATATATACCACACCCCTCTTCTCCTTTTACTACATGTCTATGACCTGTTCCATTCCTAAGCATACAGTCTGGTGGTCACATTCCTTTACTCACTTCAATATTTTCAGTAACCATTGGCCAGAATGATGGTTTGTAGTCCATCATAGTCATCCCATTTTTCTTGCCAATGATTGCTTTAGAAATGATGTATGCCCCAATGTTGGCCTACAAGATATTATAATTACAATGGGTGCTTTGGGCATTGCAAAATTTTGTAGATTTTTCCCCCCTTAGAAATCGATCAAATATTTTCACATTGTTAAAGTGTTCGTAATTTCTTATTCACAAACTTTCTACAGGAAAAATATCCAATTTTCTAAATTGCTTAAATGTGAATTAATAGCTATACAGCATATTGCTAATATTTCATATATATATAATATACATAGATAAGTATATCTATATATTATAGTCCCTTTTTAAAAAACATTCTTTAACTTGTATTTCCAGAGGTGAAATCACAAGGTCGAAACTAGGTAAAGTCTGTGTATCGGTTTCTAAAAAGTTTATACTGACTTCCACTGCTGTTAGGAGGTTAGAAAAATGTCAGTCTGGCCACACCCCTTGGAAAGTATTGGGCATTACCTATTTTTACTAATTTGTTTGAATTTGCTTTTGATTTTCAGCTAGCTAGAACTCTTTTTTTTCCTCACCCATTTATCCTAATATTTCTCTTTGGACACTTTTCATCTATCTTCTTTCTGTCAATCATTTGTGGGTTTTTATTTACTCTTTTAAAATAAATATTTGGAAGCTTTTCGTATTACACAGTTATTGGTGTTTGCCTTATTTGCTGAAACGATTTTCTTTCCTATTTGGGCTACCTTATTTTGACTGCAGAAGTTTGAAACTTTAATGTTATCAAATTTGTTTATTTTTCCTTCATGATTTCTTTTGCTGTTTTTCAGTGCGGAGGGTCCTTTCTCAAATCCCCCAAATCTAGTGAATATTAAATTCCTCATCTGACTTTTCTAACATTTTATTGTCATATTTAATTATTTTCTCCATCTTGAATTCCATTTGACCAATATTCAGTATTACAGGTTTTGATGTATTTTTCTCTCCAAAATGCTAATCAGCCATTCAACTGCCATTTACTGAATAATCCTTTGCTTCCCTGCTGCTTTGATAAAATAAATGTTACATATAATAAAGTATTTCAAGGACTCTCTTCTGCTCCATTTAGCTTTGCTTTGTAGTTTGCAAGATATTTTAACATACATTATCTCATTTCATCCTTCCTACCCCACACTGATTGCTTGGTTCACCTCCTGCGGCTTCTCCTGCAACACAAACATTCAGCAATGAGACTTGTCCCATCCCTCTTTTATAGATGGAAAACAAAATCCTGAAAGGTAAAGCCACTCATTAACTAGTCCTCTCTGCCATTCAGTACTGCCAAATGGAAAGTTCCAGTGTTTACTTTCCCAGTGCCCTGGGACACCTCATCCTTGCACTGGGGAAAACACTGGTCACCATTTGTATTGGTTTCGGGGTCATCAGGAAACCTTTCCTCTGAGTTCCCTCAAACTGCAAACCCTTTTGTGCACATACCCACCTTTCAGGATAATCTTGGAGCTTCTGCTCCTACAGCAGAGGGGAACAGCTGTCTGTCTGGCTTCCCAGCCTGCATATATTTGGCACTGACTGAGAACTCTGCTTTCTGTCACTGCATTTGTGCGGTGACACATATTCTCCGGTGATTAGATTAACGCTGGCAAAGCCAATATGAAAAACCCACACAGATTACCACTGTCACCCGCAGTAATTACATTTATTCATTTCCATTTAGCCAAGTTTTTACAAGCAGAGCAAGGGGCCAAATAAGCAATAAACACAGAGGCAAGAAATTAAAATGCTGATCTGTTTGCTGTGAAAACAATCAAACTATCATCTTTCTTTAGGCACCTCATTCATCATCGGAGAGGGCCACACTGGTGAAATGGAGGTTGGGAGCCTAATGTTATTACATGTAAATTCACTAACATGAAATTACTGCCTCTGATGTGATTTTACTAATAAATTAGTTCATTTCTACCTTTTCGCTAGAGACTTTAGGGACCGTGGAGAATTGTACATGTGTCTCCTAATCTTGCCTGCTTTATTTCAGGCTGGCTAGCTGTTAAATTTCTATTTCTTTTCACTCCCTCCCATCTGATTCTTTAGTTTCCTTGCTATGCCTTATTGGATAAACATGCCGTACAATTTGTTGTCTTCACATGTAGTTTGAAAATAAGCAGCTTAAGGACAAATTCTCTTTCGCATGCGATGAGAACAGCATCGGGAAGCATTATGAATATAATGGTTCTCGCAGCTAGTTGGCAGCTATTATTAATTCATTGCTGGGTGTGGTGGTTTTTCTCATTTCTGTATAAATTTTCAATTTGAAAACGGAATGAAGCCAAACTTTGCTATGTCAAGTAGCTATTGAAGCAAGGAAATCAATCTGCAAGCAGCTCCCTAGACTTGCAAGCCCCTCTGCTGTGTCTTCAAAGTAGCAAAGACTGCACAGTTGAGGAGCAGGCGATGGCTCACAGATGACAGATGCACCATCTCCTTGGACGCCTCCCTCCCTGGGACTTGCACGGTGCTTCTCTTGCTTACTGTTAATGGCCCATGCCTGCACATAGAATAGTTCATTTATTTTTTAAAGTTTTCATATGCCCTACTGTTTATCCCCACCCCAACCTCGCAATCCATTTTTACAAGATTACAAATGGTTTCTATGAACATGAATCCACCAATGAAGGAGTGCGGATGAGATGAGACCTGGGGAGGGAGGAGAGACCAGTCTTTAGGGGAAACCTCTCCCCATCTCAACACCCCTCCATTTGCCCCAGAATGAAGATTCTATGAGATGTGGCCCAATGTGAAGCCCTGAGGGGAACACACAATATGTACAATAGCATGTTCATGCTCGGTACAGCAAAAAATGTATTTTAAAAGTTTCTTCAAGGCAGTGGTGTAGTGAAAACCAAAGGCATAGAGATGGTAGGCATTATGCATTATAAACGATACCCACTTCACACCTGATCATTGCATACAGTTCTCTCATCCTCATAAATGGAAATATTAAGGAAATAAATCAATATAAATAAGAAATAACTAATGTCCTACTAATAATAACTAATACCCTTTGGTTCCATACTCCTGAATTTCACTCATTAATGAATGAAATATATAAAACATCCATTTAAAATAACTCTATTGAGTAAATATCTATTGACCAACTATAGTGTGCAGAACCCAAAGCTAAGTGATATCAAAAGATAGAAGGAAATACTTTTGCTTTTCAGGGTTTACACTAAATTCATATTTTTTTTTTTAATTTTAGTTTCTGAGGTCACTCATGCCTCATTGTACACCCCTAGTATGTTGTACTTTTCTCATAATTCTTACCACAATCTTTGTTATTGTGTTTTGTTTGATTATTTCCCTATTATCTTTCTTCCCAGTTAGACTATCTTGTTCATTAGAACAGGGACTTTGCTGTAACTCAAATCTGGATTGTCCCTAAAGGGCCCATGTAACAAGGGCTTGAAATTCAGCTTTGTGTTATTGAAAAGTGCCAGAAACTATTTAAGAGGTGGAGCCCAGTGGAAGGTTTCAGGTAATTGGAAGCATGCATTCAAAGGGGATTGTGGGACTCTGGTCTCTTCCTCTTTCTTTGGTTTTTTACATCCATGAGGTGATCATTGCTGGATGTGGTGCAGTAATTCCCTGCCATAATGTGCTGCCTCACCACAGGCCCAACAACGAAGGGGCCACCTAACAATGGATTGAAACCTCTAAACACATGAGCACAAATAAACCTTTCCTCTTTATAAGTTAGTTATATCAGGTATTTGTTATAGTAAAGAAAAGCTGACTAACACAGACTCAGGTTTTCTCACCATTCTCACCATTTTCATTGAGTATACATGAAGTGTACAATACATATTAAATACATGAATGGAAAATTGAATTATATAGTTGTGTAGAAACAGAGATAGTATAGAAGTCATTTTGAGTAGGTATTGTTCCAAGACAATTTTTTAATGAAAATAGTCAAGAAATAGTTATTGAGCATGTATTACATGTAAGGTCTGAGGATATAGCAGTGAACGAGATAGACAAAATACTTCCCTCATGAGCTTCTACTTGTAGACAGAGTAGGTAAAAGAAGGAGTATATTTCCAATCATGAATGATATTTGTTATATTTTTGTATATAGCCCTCTATCAGATATTGATCCTATTTTTTTGGAACAAATAGTTTTGTTCAATTTTTGTCCATTTTAACATTCTTATTGCAGTACTATATATAATATTATATATATATATATATATATATATATATATATATATATATATATATATCATACATATATATATCTTATATATGTATGCATGTATGTATGTATCATACATATATTAAGCATATATATTGCTTATATATATATATATATATATATATATATATATGCTTGTATGTGACACACACTTGCTTATATATGATATATTTGCTTATGTGTGATATATGTATATCATATATGAATATGTGTGTATATAAATATATATGTATATAGTATGCAGTTAACAAAGGCTCTTAACAGTCACTTAGCCTCACATACTTTCTTTCTTTACTCTGTGGCGTATTCTGTCTAACTCTGATTCTTCCACACTGAATGGCTTTGAGAGTTCCTTCCTTTATATCTAGTTAACGCCTTTGCTTTTGTGGACTCACTACCTGAGATGTTGATGTTACCAGGTGTGACAGTGGAATCCACAGGTGGCCCTGCTGCCCTTCCATCTGCTGGACATACTGTAACCCTTCCCCTCTCTATAACTTTGCTCGACTCTCTCCCTGCTCTATTCCTTCACTTCTCTGAATTCTCTCACATGTCAGTGTCTTCTTTGTGCACCATCCCTTTCACCAAGGGATCTAGACCCAAGCACCAAATAACACTTCATTGCTCTAGGTTGATAGTTTATTTAGAAAACAATCATATTCAGCTCAGAATAATCCTGCTTTGCCATTTATATCATTAATTTTTTTTCCCTACAGTTCTTGCACTCCGTGTTTTATTTCCCCAATCAGATCCTTGTCTCCCCAGGGAAAATACTTTTGTGTTATCTATAGTGGCTGCTATAGTACTGTACTTATGATAAGCACTCAATGAACTTTTATTAAATGAATAAAAATGAATGAAAAGTCCTGGCATTTGAATTCTGAAGAACTCCAGTGGAAACTATCAATTGAATTAATATTATTCTATTTATTACTACATCAAGGACCACAATGTTTGATCTTCATTTTCTCTGATTCAGAATAAAAAGTGAAAGAAAGAATCAGTACTGTATTTTCAGAGTGTTTTGAAGTACTCAAGATAAACAGAATAGGTGAATGGACACAGATACAATCACCTGCATTTTAAGACCCCTCCAAACACAGGGTTTAGAAAATACGTTTTCTGTCTACAATTAGTTTCTCATTATTGTTAATACATCAAAACCATTATATTAATATAAAAGGCCAACACAGCTTTTGTTAATACATCAAAACCATTATATTAATATAAAAGGCCAACACAGCTTTAACAAGCATTACTTTTTTATTATAATAAAATGTTGATGAAGTTTACCATCTTACCCATTTTTAAGTTCAGTGGCATCAAGTACATTCATATTGATATGTAACCATCACCATTATTCAGCTCCAAAATTGTTTCATTATTCCAAGCTGAATCCATAACACCCTACCCTTCCCCAGAAAAATATTGCTTTAAATTATTGAAATATTGGCAATATTTGTAACAAGTGTTTAATCCTTTACTTAGATCAAAATCAATAGCATATCCATCAACAATAATATTTAATTGAAAATTGTATACTTCCTTAGAGAGCAATTACTACATATTGAAAAAGAATAATTCATGTGAACTTAGAAATAGCTTACACAAAGAAGTAGAATCTGTTTCCTATATTTACTACATGCTTCCTCTATCATTGTAATTAGTTATAAGAAGGATTCAAAGGTCAGGAATAACCTATGTACCCATTTCCCAGAATTCTGTAAATTATTGAGCAATAGAGACAAATTATAGCATACCTGAAAGTTGTGGTGTATTTTAGGATGACATATTTTGGTTTTCTTCAATAGAATCAAATTAAAGGCATAAGAAGAGAGCTCTGTACATGTTTGTGCCTGTGTGTTTGTCCCCTGAATTCCCTCT
The DNA here is from genome assembly GCF_047511675.1 of Marmota flaviventris. Taxonomy (NCBI): domain Eukaryota; kingdom Metazoa; phylum Chordata; class Mammalia; order Rodentia; family Sciuridae; genus Marmota; species Marmota flaviventris. The sequence goes on from NC_092503.1 coordinate 102,653,206, forward strand.
GTTATCAAAGAATGTAGCATAATTCCTCTATTGTTCTGAAAAACTCTCCTAAGCAAGAGATGCTTCAATCCCACAACTTCCTTCCTAATCCATGGCCTTCTCAGTTAATCATGTATATCACTAAGTGGATTTAGAAGCCTCTCACACGAATAGTAAATAAAGGTATGGTTTAGTGTTGGTTTAATAATATATTGTTATCTTGCTCAACACTGTAATTTCCATGTTCTTATTGATTGTAATTTATAACATCATTAGCTTTCTAAACTGCCATTAACTAATGATGGACTCTGTGAGCTTAACAGCTCTTTGAAATCAGTTACTGACAAGTTGGCCCCAGAAGCATTTATCAAAAGGGTAATGGATCCCTATTGGAGTGACAATAAATTAGGTTATGCTGTTATCGAATTAAACAATGGATGAAGGAAAATTAGCTATCAATAAACATCTATAAAGCCTACCCGATTATTCCCAGTCAATTATATCAATTAGAGATCAAACAGGGAACCCCTGCAGTAAGTTAAATAGGACTAACCGGAGCCCAAAGAGGCCAAATAATGCTACAAAATGCAACACCAGGGGCAGCTGCAAAGGAGGTAATCATTGCTGCCATTGACAAAAGGGCTGCTTTATTAGAACACAGGGTACTGCCTGGAGGCTTGCTTCTGGCTCCAGGACAAAGATTCCCTAATAAAGGCAAAAAGAGGGAGAGGGAGGAGACATGGGAAGAGGAAGAACAAGAGAAAGAAAAGAGAGTAGTGGGAGGCAATGTCCACATGGTATGAAGTAAGATAGTGCAGGATATTTTGTTTATGTGCAGCCTCCCCCTTTACTGGTACAAAAAATTAAACCTCTTGGCTCATAAGGATAAACCACCAAGGGATGCTTTCCGTAGGGCTATTATCATTTTTAGTGAGTCTCAGTCCTGCATAGATACATATTGGCATGTGTGTATATACACAAGTATGAAATGCAGATAGATATAATATGATATAGTACATAAGGTACATAGGTAGATACATAGGTAGGTAGAAAGTATGTATAGTCTACTCTGTTTTGTGGGAGAAGTGTTCTGATAAGCTTGTGCTGATTGTTATTAGGTTTCTTCATTAAAATGTATGAAATCTTCAGGAAAATGGAGCAAAATATGCTTTCAAGTGACTTGAGAGCATCAGTGAGATGTAAGGGGAATATATGGTAGGCTTTCTTAAGGATTAAGTTTTAATTCCCATAAGTCTTACATGCAGTGAACTCCCAATAAACACCTGTTGTCTAAGTTTGACAAAAGGCCTCAATTATACATATAAGTAAAAGGAAATCATGAAGCACAAAATAATGTACTGGCCATCTGAGGCTGAGTCCAAAGCTGTCCTGACATATGTGCCTTCTTGGTCTTGCTGACATGCTTTATAAGGGATGTATATCTTTCTACTTCATGCCTTCAAATTTTATGGACATTTATCAAGTGTTTCAGAGAGATCCCACTTTATTGTTCTCCATGAGAAATTGCTCACCAGGAGCAGCTGCTGATTCTTTGTCTCTGCCCGTTTTTCACCCTTCTAGGAATCCAACTGAATACCCATCTAAGTACCTTAAATTACCTATTCCCACTTGTGAGCCTGGCCACGTTCTGTTGGGTTTGGTGTCTGATAAAGCTTTTCAGGAAAGCCTGGGGAATGCAGGCATGTTAAGACCTGGTTGTGGCACCAGACAGAACACTCATCAGCTTTGTGTTCATCAGCTCCCTTAATTTCTCTGTTTCCTCCTCAGTAAAATGGAAACAATAAATCTGACCTCTCAAGAACAGTTGTGAAGATTGGAGGTGATGCTTGCAGAATGTCTGCAGCTGCTTCGACCCTCCCATGGACTCATTTAGCTTTGAGTTTTGGTGGCCCTCATCTATGAAATGGGCTGACAGCCCCTGATATCTTGCAGGCCTCTTATGGAGCACAAAAGCAATAATCATTTTGAAAAATTCTGTGTAAACGATAAAGCATTAAACAACCGTTAACTGCTATAGAAACCACAAAACTATCTACCTTTGAATTCAATAAGAGACATGTTGATTCTCAGTGATATCTTTCAGAAACAAACCATTTTGTAGATAACTGAGATAGAAATTGCTTCTTTCCCATGTCCACGTTCACCGAAGTCCTTTAGTCACTTATTCCCAACTTAGTCATTCCTCTTCCAAGTCCCTTCTCTTCCTTGCCCTGATGGTACACATGCATACAGGTACCTTGACTTGGTGCTGAGCTCTGAGGCATTTGGGGCTACTTTTATGCTCACAGAACTGCATGGCTTCTCATTCTTTAGTCTGTATGATCTATTCAGGTCTAATTTTCAATGTCCTGTTCTGACCAGGAAGAAATCATCATGATTCCTTCAGCAGCAATGATCATTTGTTCCAATCCCTCTTTTCAACATTTTGATTTGGTGATATAAGAATATCTGAACTGCTACAGAGCTTCAGGACAGGATCATATCTAGACGGGGACACCGATGATGGTTCCTGAGAAAACACAGGTATCTTTTAAATAGTCTGATTCTAACATAAGAAGATATGCCTAAATGTGTCACTTCTATATGTCTAAACATCTCTTTTCTTTGCCAGTTAAAGAATGACAAAATTCAGGAAAATATCCTTGCCTGCATATAATGAATTTCCAAATGTAGACAAAAACCAGTTACTCAAATTCTACTAAAGAAATGAGCCTTTTTTAATATTATAGCTCAGGCAAATGTGGGCTTTATTTTAAATATCTAAAAAGAAGATTCAACATGTAGTTAACCATGTAGTGTAAAGGGTACTTAAGGATTCAGTTTTGTCTGGGATTAATAAATCAGAAAACCACAATTCCAGTGTTGGCACTGTGACAGAGATGTTGGTTGGCAAGTGGTCTGATGCTATGGTCTTTCCCAGGATCTTTCCCAAGCATGGCTGTTAGGGCTGAGTAGGTGCCTCCTATGCCTTCATTTCCTGACATGCAAACAGAAGGTAATATTTAAATCATAGGATTTTTGTAACAATTAAATGCGAACACAGATAAAGCTTCCCCACAGCACTGAGAATGTGGCAAATTCAGTGTGGGTATAGTGTTCTTAATGTAATTTTTAAGAAGTTAAATTTTTCAAGTTCTGCCATGTGTCAAACATCTGACTTACACATTTTCTTTTGTAAACCTGGAGTCTCTATTTTCTCCACTGTAAAATGGAAATGGTAGTGCTCACTTCAAGGGGTGGTTTCAAATGCTAACTTATTAGCAATAATGCATAGCTTTTAAGTGGTAGACCTAAGTTTTAAATATGTTGGTCTGACTAAAACCCATGCTCCCTCTATGATCTCTGTGGTCTTCAGTAGTCTATTGAGCAACAGACCTTTTATTTGTTAATATTTTTTTACATAGTTTTTATTTTTATTAAAACTTGAGCTAGTCCCCTAAAGTTACTTTATAGATGTTAACTCAAAGGAAATGTCAAGTATTCTTAAGAGAAATGGGGGGAAGAATGTTACTCTTTGCTTTCATTGCATTTTAAAAATGAGGCACTATGTTTTCTTACAAATAACAAAACTACACTTATCCAATATTTGTTCTAAGAGTCTTTTGTGTCTATGGATGGTACAATATAAGAATTTACTGCTAATAACCATCAAAGGCATTCATGAAATCTCACAACCGGGAGAAATAAATTGTGCAAAATATAGCCCTGAAGAAGTAGGTAGCTTAATAATTGTAGAAGTGGTTTGAAAGATAACAGTTCTGCTCTGAGGACATGTTAATCTTATAGTGATGTGAGTATGTCTGTGTTTCTATGTAGAGGCTTGGAATAGATTATATATATATATATATATATATATATATATATATATATATATATATCACTAAGAACATTTTGTCTATTTATTAGAATTATTTCTACATATATAGTACCATTTTATATGAGGGGGTGGCAAAGTAGAAAAGGAAGATGTGTCTGGGGAGAAGTAAAAGGTGAGAATCACAGACAAAGTTCCAACCTGAATTTGAGAAGCTTACAAGGGAGAAAGAATGAACATGTATTTAATAAAGGTAAAAAATTTATAGCATATTATCAATATAGACAGGGCTATGGTGCACTAGTGAAATTTAAGTGCGGTTAGGCAAAAGGATTAGAAAACACACCCTGTTCTTCCAAAATGCCAGACAGCTGTGCTATATAAGCTTGGATCCTCCTGCCAGTGATGCATTTCAGGGTAACAAGGCCTCTTCAATGCTCATCTCATTGGTTAAGGAGTCACATGTAGATACCAATTGACAATATTTTCAGCCTCTTTCTCCAAACCACATTCTTTGGCCACTTCTAGAAGAAGAGAGAAAGGAAAGGAAGGGTTTACTGAATTCCTACTAGTCCTCAAATCTAATATCCTTCCCGAGTTGCTCCACTTAGGCCTTAAGCCTGTGAAACTCTGCCTGATAGATGTATGATCAGACAGAACAGCCTTGAAAACATACAAAGGCAAAAAAATAAATCTAGTTAACACAAATGCTTCTGGAATAGAAGCACAAATATGTATTTAAAACATTTGTGGTTCCACATTACAAAATGCATATTAATGTTAGCAGTAGACACAATGATACACAATAAAATGCAGACTTTAATTCAACAAAATGTCTAAAATTAGCCAGTTAAATTAGCTATAGTAGTTAACGTTTATAAATTGGCCCACTGAAGCTACACAAGATTTCTGAAAAAAACATTAGCAGTTGAATATGCATTTATCACTCTGAAATAGACACACTCTGCCACATTGCTTTTGAAATCATCTGGGTGGCCTTGAATGAATTTGTGGTAGTTTCATTAAAGGCTTGATTGTGTAATTTGGTCTGTGATTTTAATTTGTTCAACTGGCCACTTTAAACAAAGTTAATTTCTCCCTATGCTTAAACTTACTGCTTGGTGTTCCCACATTAACACTTTGAATCTCTGAAAACAATTTCTGAGGCCTTTTCCTCAGACTCATTCAACACATTTTTATTGAATACTTCCTAGTACCAGATACTATTCTAGATCCTGAGAATAGAGCAGTGAATAAAACAGCAAATCCTGACTATATATGTTTTTTTTCCTACTTGGGGTGTATTAATGATAACCATGATAAAGAAGAAAATATACATGGTACCAGGCTTTTTAGAGTGCCAGGAAGAAAAATAAACCAGTTCTGGGAAATAGGAAGCATGCAGTCTTTCAGAAGGGGAAGGAGTGTTGAAAAATTAGATGAAAGTTGGCAAGTGCTCCCCAAAGTGATACTTAGGTCAAGAAATGAAGGGAGGGAGGGAGGGAGTTGTTTAGATATCCAATCAAATGGATGAGAAAAATAAACAGCAAATGCAAATGCCCAGAGGCAGGACTGCATCTTATTATGGTATAGATGTGAGGTATCCCCCAAAAGTTCGTGTGTGAGGCAAATGGGAGAAAGTTTAGAGGTAAAATGACTGGGTTAGGAGCGTCTTAATCTAATCAGTACATTGATCACCTGATAGAGATTAACTGTGAGGTAACTGTAGGCAGGAAGTGTTTGGGAGGAGGCGGGTGTTAGTGGAGGTGTGCCTTTGGTTATATATTTTTTCTCTTGGTGAGCAGAGCTCTCTTTCTGCTTCCTGATCAATTGTCATGTCCTGAACCACTTTCCTCCACCACACTCTTCCCCCATGATTTTTTGTCTCATCTTGTGTCCAGAGAAATGGAGCCAACCTTCTATGATCTGAAACTTCAGAAACTGTGAACACCAAATAAAATTTTCCTCCAGTAAAATCGTTCTTATCTGATCTTTTGGTCACAGCAGTGAAGACATTGACTCAAGCATTTCCTGAGTGGTTAAGGGTTATAACAAGGAGGCCTGAGTAGAGTGAATGACTGGGAGAGGAGAGGAGGTGAGCTTAAAGGATTGAGAGGTCCAGACCAAGTAGGACCACAGCAGCCTTGGCGAGAACTGTGGCTTTCACTCTATGTGAGATAAAGGTAGTTAAAGGCTTTGGAATAGAGAGACACATGTACTAAGAACATCTCAATCTTTTGAACTAAAGACTATTTCTTGCTCAGGATTAGATGAGTGAACTTATGATTTTAGCTGTGATCATGAAAACAAATTGGGGGTTCCTAAATGTGATAAGGTACAGCAGAGATGAGGGCAGAACCTTGCTGATCTCTCCATTCAGCTTTGACACATGTCCTCCGTGACACCTCCCATTTGTCCCCTGCGTAATCCCACAACTGCAGATAAAGCCAAGCAGCAAAAAGTCCTTTTAAACCATCATTCAGATTCCACTCAATCCAGACATTTTATTGAAATAAATTTTCTAAAAGAACACAGAACTGAAAATGACCCCCCAAGGCTACAAGTCCTAAGAATAAAAGTCTTTTGGTAAATCCCTTGATTTTTAGGCCCCACATGTGTGCCTTCCCATCAGTAGCTTCTTTGCAAATGGGAAGATATTACTAGTGCATGAAAGTGTTTTAACTATCCAGCTTGCTCTCCACCCAGGAGGCACATAACCATTAAAAAGAGTAAAATACATATTTGTTAATATTCACCTGTTATAAATTGTTTCTATCTTAGACAAGTGGCTGCATATCTGCAGGAGAAGAGAGTACACAGAGAACTTGAAAGTAAATTTTTCTCTTCGATCATGGAATGTACAGATTGCAATGCCCACAAACTCAGCCAAGTTCAAAGACAAAAAGGAACCCAATGATATATAGATTGACATGAAATTCTTTGGCTCTTCTTAGCACTACTTGTTTGAAGATGAAGCAGTCACCAATTAGAAAGGGGTCGTTTTCTAAATTCTCTTTTTATCCCTTGATTAGGAACTCAAAAGACATTTTTCCCTGAGAAACAAGAAGATTGATGGTGTTTGAGTTCCTTCGTGAACTCCCGAAGCCTCCTTAACCCAGAGCAGGGTTGAATTATAGCAAAGATGTGATATCTTGGGAGAACAGGTCAAACAAAGGGCAGAAGAGAGAACCAGGAGAAGAAAGAGGAAGAGGAAAGAGTCTCTTTTCTCCTTCCCAGTTGTTGAGATGGGTTTAGCCAACATTTTGAAAATGATGGTTGCATGTGGTACCTTCCCTATCTGTTCTGGTGCATGTTCCTTTTCATCTCACCAGTAGTCTTCTTTCCAAGTCCCATGGGTCTTATGCTCAACATCATGTGACCTTCCAGCCCACCTCTCCCCAAAGTGATTTGCGATTCAAAATGATTCACCTCAACTCTACCCCGAACAAAACTCCCCCTGGGTCCTGCAGATTTTGTCCACATCACAAGTCGGGAGGAAACTTGATCACATTATTTCATTTTGATGAACAATGAACAGGCATAGATAGACCTTTAATAAGTATTATATTTTATGCAAATAAATCCGGACATGGTGGAATTTCTGTCAGTTTGGTCGTATGAAAGGAAATAAACAACCAACATTAGTATAGATAGAAAAGACATCACCAGGAAGGGTTTCCCCCGAGATCACTTATTCTAATTAATCCTCAAATCCTTAAAATGACTTTCTCAGCATTGTCCTTCTCTAATTTTTCACATGGGTTGAAGGTTTTTCAACAGATACCCGAGTGTGGCAGTGGCAATGTTCATGGTGATAGAATTAGGTTTCCATGAGTCTGGGAATGTGGGGATGAGTGAGAGTCGTTGGGAAGGTGGGGGCAACATTGTACCTTTTATTTTTCAATGTTGATTCCAGAAAGATAAGCCACCCCCAAATCTCCAAGGGTCTTTTATGATCATTTATGTTCACCTTACTTTCTTGTTACATTCTTTCAACCCAATGGGTATCAGAATTTTGAGCAAAATAAGCTGTTATAAAGGCAACTTATTGTTATCCTCATAAAAGAAAGCATTACAATAACTTATAGAAAGAATATAAAGCATCTTTCCAGTCTTTTATCATGTCTTGGTGTCTGCAAGCTAGTGATTTTATGATATTTTTCTTTTTAAGTAGGATATTACCTTTCAGTTGAGAATGGAATAGTAAGCCCCAGAAATTTTAGCTCCATGAAAATAAATAAGAACCATGCCTAAAATAAGAACCTAGAAGAGTTACTGCCTAAAAAAAATTGTAGCTGAGCCACTACCATAAAACAAGACTAGATGAATTCCAAGACAGTCAATTTATATAGCTGTACTCAGTGGCATAGTTTAAATTCCACAGCCTCCAAGCATATTTTTGCATAGAAACTTGGCTCTAGTTTCTCCATCCCTGATTTCTATGAGCCCACACCACCCCTCATCCCCACCCATGTAATAAATGTACAAAATGCCTCCATCATAAATCTATGGCCTTGCTGCTGTCACAGTTCCTCAGTGACTAACAGAAAGCCCAGGCTGCAGGAACACCCAGGGCAGCACTGTGAATGGGTTTAAAAATGAAGATTGGACTTTTTTTTTTGAAGACTCCTTCCCTCTGCCTTTGCATAAGTTGCTAACAACCGTATTAGTTAATGATCAGGCCCTTGATCTTGTGAAGTAATCATTCCTTTCTAAAGAGCACAGTGGGGGTAATTCTTACTTTTATTTGTTTTCTTTTGCATTCACTATATCTGTTTTTTTTTTCCTCCCTTAATTCATGCTCCTATGGTTTTTCCCTCTGTGCCTCAGCTATATATTGCCTTGAAAAATCAATAAATCCTTTGCACATAATAATGCTTACCTACTCTACCTCACAGGGGTGCTGTGATGCGTAATTAATTAATGTGTGTAAAGAGCTGAGGGATCATGCAACACGAGACGCCCTATAAGTGAGAAGAATCATTATTAATAAGTGTTATTACCCAAATGCCTCTAGATGTCAGCAAAACATCTTTTAAAAAATATAATTGGGCAGCCTGTTTTGAAAAGCCTAGGTTCATTCTTTCTCCCATATTGGGAAGACACGGAGAATGGCATCAGGAGCCATGCTAGTGGATCTTTTTCTTGGGGCTCAGGAAGGCTCACTCAATCTTAGAATGTGGACTTTGAATAGAAGTAAGATTTGGAGCAGGGCAGCACTGCGATTCCTAGAGGCCTGAATGGGTGGCAGGCTGGGCTCTTTTCTGAAAAATCCATATGAAAGAACAGCGTTTTTTTTTTTTTTCCAAAAATAGCATTTCATCTCCTCATCTCTAAAGGTGCTGGTGTTGATAACAAATGTATGAGAGGGTACATATCTATATATGCCCACGTGCATGCACATCTCGTCTCCTTGTATTTGAAAATGTGCAAGAGGAATTCACCACAGAGAAACTGGTGCAGGTAGTGCTGAATACATTGAACCTATTGATGGCCACTGTATTGGCTTCCTTCCCTGTTGGAAAGGTGCAAATAAAAATTTAGGCAATTTCTCACAAAATACAGGCAATGATATTCCCAATTTATAGTCAACACATATCACATAGTAGTCTAATTGATCAGTTATTGATATTTATCTCAGAACCAGATATCCCCTTTTCTGCTTTTTTCGTGAACATCATTTGGTCCAGAGAAATTGAAGTATGAAATGTAGATTCAGACAGCAAACCAGAGCTAGGGATACATGTGAAGAGGTTCCTCAGGAATGTGAATGAGCACTAGGTGGAGGTGAAGTGCGAGGAAGAAGATAAATTCTGTGGGGAAAGAGCTTTCCGTTAAATGAATTTTAATTTAATTAAACACAACCTGTTTTGTGCTGCAGTATGTTTAGTGACGACGACTTAGTTCTCCAAGTTTTTCTCATGTGATGAAAGTTTTATTTCGAAAGTTCCAGCAATAAATAAAAATAGTTCCTACAAATTTTATATATACATATATTTTTCTTTTTGAGGTGAGTATTCAGGAGCACTCAACCACTGAACCACATCCCCAGCCCTATTTTGTATTTTTATTTAGAGAAAAGGGCCCTACTGAGTTGCTTACACCTCTCCATTGCTGAGGCTGGCTTTGAATTCTTGAACTCGAAATCCTTCCTGTCTTGGCCACTGGGATTATATTAACTCAAGTATAGTTAAGTTGCAACTTTTTGTTGTTATTGTTGTTGCCAAGTATCACTCGGATGTTGTTTCTTATAGAGTTTCCCATCATAAAGTGTGGGTTGGACTGTTATTCTCTCTTGGTCTGGGGTAATAAGAGGGTGTTTAGAGTCCAGCTTGCCAGGGCAGAGCAGTCAGCAGCCTGTGACCCATGCAGTACACCTGGTGGCATATGCTCTTCTTGGGAAGAATGGAACAGCCCTTGATGGCTCTAGAGTAGCTTTCTCTGGACCCAACTTTGAGGCTTCAGACCAGAGGGATATGACGGATTATGGTCCTGGGCTTGGCACTGACAATGAATATGGTCATTTGCTTTTCTTATTCAATAATCTTGTGACTGATGAATTTGAGTTCCAGAAATGGCCAAGGAGAGAAAATGGGAGAGCAAAAAGATGAAGTACAAATATTACTTAATAAACACTTTCTTCAGTAAATTTAAAATCACATTGAGAACTTCAAATTATATAGAACTCTGCTATTATTTTGGAGCAATAAACAGAATGCCATAGGAGCCTTTCTGAAGGATTCAGCTGTGGGGATTTCTTCCAGATGTATGGCTGGTGGAGAGGTTGAAATGCATACCTGCCATCTACTGCCTCCTCTGCTTTACCTCCCAGCCTGTCTCCTCCTACACTCTTGCCTTGCTCCTCCTGACAGGTCTCCTTCCCTATACAGAGATTAAGCCAATCGCTCAGCTTCCCAGTTCCCCTCCTGGGATTGTCATAAGACTTAATTAAATAATGTTCATGAAACACTCTGCTGTTCAGGTGTCCCTGGATAAAATGCAAAGCACAATATTATTGTGATTATTATTAATTAGGATGATCCTGTCTGAGACAAGGGAAGCTTCCTGCCAGCATGGGAGAGTTCTACTCTGGCCTCTAACTTGGCAAAGAGGATTTACAGTAAAGATGGCTGATATGTATTCATGATCTTTGGGAAACCTCAAGAAAGCAAGATGGATGCCAAGAGAACAGAAGACCTAAAGTTGCCAGGCTTATTTTTAAGAGAGAATAAAGGGAAAAAAATGTAAACAACTCATGAAGGCCCTTGATTCCAGTACTCCTCCCTCCAAAAATAATTGGGATTGTTTATTAAAAGGCTGACTTTATAATCCCTGGATAATGTAGTAGCAACTATTAAAAACCAATCTGGGACACAGAAACAAACACTCTGCCTTCTCCAGTTCTTCCTCTGATAGGATCCTTAGACCAAATATTAGCAAGATGTAATTCACACAGAAGTCAGGTTTCTTCAAAAACATCTCATGTGAAACTCATGGACAAATTTGAGGACCATTGAGTGTATATAAGTAAATTGTCAGGGTGCAAAGAGTAGAAGCCAGGAGACTGGTTACTGGACAGGAATTGTCCCAGGTGGGGGCCACCATCTTAGTTAGACTCTGCTCTGTCCAACATCTTTAATTGAGGACTTAAGTGCCATATTATTTGGAATGAAAGTGGATATGTTGAATATTTTTAAAATGTTGATGACTGGGCATGATAGACTAAATCTTAGAAGAAAACCTTCCGCAGGAACAAGTGTAAAGCTTTACAAACAAAAAATGCAAAAGCCTCTACCAGAAGATGAGGCTTGGCATGGATTATGAGACTTTTGGTACTCAGCAAGGTTGGCGGTACACTGCCATGGTCAAGAAGCTAGACACAGGCAGACTTCCTTAACCAGACTTCTTGTTCTGGGAAGAATATACAGGCAATATCAACAAACTGGGATGTGGCATAGATGGTCTTTGAAGTCAGATTCTGTGCTTTATGAATCTGGGCACCAACAGAACATAGCATAACAGCTGGCACAGTGTAGGAACTCAACAAATGTTTGTTGGATGAACAAAGTTAGGGTTTGGAAACATGCCATACAAAGTTGGATTGATGAAAGTTTTGATGTTTAATTGGGAAAAGAGAAGATTTGGGATAATATGATTACTATCTCCAAGTATTTGAAGGATTGCCATATGACAGAGAAATGAGATAGGTCCTAATGACACAAGGGTCATCATGGGGACTAGTGTTTTCAGATTGCTCAGCTGCATACTTCCGGTGGCAGCATGCACAGAGGAAATGTCTGGGGAGCCCTGGAGATGCTCAGTGTACAGCCTGCACAGCTGCACAGAGAAGCCTTGAAAGTGTGCAAGCTCAAAATGAATGGAAAGTTTTCCCCTATATTTTAGACAAAATCAAATCAAGTTTTTAAAGAGTCTTTGATTTTCTTTAGACCTTGAGCTACTGTTGGTCTACTTTTCCAAATCATGGAGTTTATAAAGATAGTTCAGGAAGTTTTTGTTTTGAAAGGTGGTAATGACACCAGTTTCAATTTTAGCTAAAACATTATCTAGATATTTTCCTTTAAAGGAGGAGCTTAAACATATGGACAGAATGTGTGTGCTGGCTGCTAGCTCCTATGATCAGGCATGGGATTTAGCCATCGCCCAGTAGCCAGCCAGTGAAAAAAGAAGCCCATTGCAACTTTAACCATTCCATAGTTTAAAATCATTTTTAGCCCTAAACATCAGGTTAAACAAGGTAGAGATAAAAAATTAATTAAAATAGTACTATATTAGCTAGGTTCTGTTTTAATTACTGTTTTCTCACAATTTTATTCTATTATTCTTTTAATGTCAGTGAGGTACATAGTAAAGTTCCCTCTTCCATTTTTTAAATTTATTGGGTTTATTTTTATTTATATTAATAGGAAAAGAAGAGCTAAAACTATCTTTGTTTGCCACCAAAATGATCCTATATTTATAAGACACACACCAAACAAAACAAAACAAAACAAAACAAAAACCTCTACCAGAAAACTTCAGGAACTCATAAATAAATTCAGCAAAGTAGGAGGATACAAAATTAACATGCATAAATCAATTATTTTCCTATAATCTAATGACAAATCCTGAAAGAGCAATTAGGAAAACCATCCCATTCCCAATAGCCTAAAAAAAAAAAATGTGGGAATCAGTCTAACTAGAGGTGAAAGACCTCTGCAATGAAAACCACAAAACACTAAAGAAAGCAATAGAGGAAGACGTCAGACAATGTTTTAATTACTTTAAAAATACTAATTCATTTTAATCCTCCTATTAATCTTACACTGTAGACACTATTAGTGTGCCCATTTTACAGATGAAGGAACTGAGGCACAGAAAGTTTAAGTCATTTGCTCAAGGTTTCAGAGATAGGAAGTCCTATGGTGGGAAAAGAGGGGAAGCAGGGACTTTGGGTTTAAATTCAGTGCTTGGCCCCAGGGTCTCCCTCCTAACTATCACACTGTGCTTGCTGTCTAAGGGCCCCTGAGAACCCTCCTGCAGCACTCATTGGATCAGCGTTCTTAGATTTCTGCATCTGCATTCCTTCAAAACAAATACAGGAAGCATAGCAATGATTCTGCCCAATGCGGTTGTTCATTTGTTGGGAATAAAGTCTGCCTGTATGGAAGGTGCATTATTTGCAGAGACACAAGGTAAATAGCAGCCCAAAACCTTTTCTCTTGCCCTTTAAAAATCTACCAGAAAAATGTTTTTAAAATAATAACCTTAACATAAAGTGCAAGAACTCCAAGCAAAAATTTATAATAATATTTTTAAAAAATTATGTCATTGGGTAATTTTGCTATTTTGTAATTTTATTTATTAGTGCCTTATAGTTATACCTAATATTGGGGTTCATTTTGATAAATTCATAGATGCATATAACAGTTTTCTTCATGTCAAACTCTGGTACTTATTTTTAAAAGATTTTGATGCTATAAAACACAGTTAATTCTCAATCCATACATTAATAGAAATGATTTCTCCAAACCCAAATTCAATGTTTTGTTCAAAATCTATTTGCATGCAAATAATGCTTTTTCTTACATAATTAAATAGCAAGTTAAACTGCATATCTTTGTCAAATGGGAAAAAGTAACCATTTCTCTTATATGTCACATATTATTAATCATATAATTTTTATTAATCATATAATTTTGAATTATATTTTGTTTTAAACTTAATATTTTATATTTAAAAGTATGTTCTTATATGAGGATAAATCTATGTAATAATTTATAAATTGTTCATAATGCATGTTTGTCAACATTATATATATTCATATGAAAATATATTCACAGTTTGAAATGTTGCAAAATCCCATTGCGGAGGAATCAAAACAGAAATCAAATTGAAGTAACAGAATATTATGAGCTTTCTCCTGCTAGGTTCTGTGTTATGCCATCATTATGCTTTTACTGCTTTTGCTCATAGGGTAACTTCAGAATACTTATTGGAGTTCATCAAGTTTATTTCAATGAAAAAACAGCTAGGACGTTGGGTATTTTCTAAAAAATGGAGCCAAGTTTAGCTCATAAGTTTGTGGTTACGGAGGGAGGGGAACATTTTTAAATGCCTTCTTTGATCTACAGTACTTCTCCAAATCCTACTCATTTTCCAATTCCCAATTATTTCACCACACCCAGGCCATCTCTGAGCAGTTAGGCCAGCCTCCTTGATCTTGTTGAGGAATTAATGTGGGTGCTTACTCACCTGGTGCCTGCACTGCCATTAGTAGAGAAGGTCTCCTGCCTTTCTCTTGCAATCTCCTTCTGGAAATTCTCTCTGTTATGGTTTTATAGTGAGGTTTCTGGCTCCAGGGCCACTCTCCTTTTCTAAAATTTATCTCTATTTCTTATTTTTCCAATCAGAATGTGGTAGTGTCTATCCTGGTGCTCCAGGTGGTCTTGGTCCTAAATTGATCTGAAGACTAGATAATATCTCTTAACCTTAGATTTTTTTCACCTTGCTTTTTGTGCCCTTAACAAAAAACAAACGAAAAAAACAAAAAACAAAAAAACTTGGCCTGTGTTTCCTATCTCTCTGCTCTATGGGCTAAAAGGAGATAAAATGGGAGCTGGGATGCCTGCAGGAGACAAGATCGGAGGGAGAAACCCTTTCCTAATGACCAAGATTCTTTAGGGTCTCAACTTGCGTGCTAATTTATCGCCTTAAGTATTACCAGAGCGATCTAATCTGTTTAATTTCACAAAGTTTCACTTCCTTTCCCTCCATAAATCTCCTCATTCCTAGTTTTATGCCAAGGATGACGCTCAATGGCTGCATTAGCTAAAAGAGTAATGGAAATTTAGAAAGTAACTAATGACCCAAAGTTTCCTGGGAGAACTTTTAGAAATAGCCTGAGGATTGAATTACCGATTTGATCCTCCCATTCTCAGCCTATTGTGAAAACCCTGCCCCCTACAGTTGTCTCCTCCACTTTAATGTACTTCTTTGGCAATTCTATTACCAGTTATCTCTGATTATTGAAAAATTTAAAAAGCATCAAAAATCAGAACAACCTTAAAGGTAAGGATAGTAGCTGGTGGTGGGAAGACAGGAATAAAGAAAAAAAAATGCAATTGCACATCTGCAAAAAAAAAAAAAAAAAAAAAAAGTACATAAAGCATCTAGGACATGTAACCTGTTCAATGGCCTCTTACTCTGTCTCTCTCCCTGTCTCAACAAAGGACTAAACAGTTAAAAATGGAGACACTCCATGCCACTTAATAGCATCTCTGTTGATCTTTCTCCAGTAGGTGTAAGTATTGAGAGCAACAGCACCTCTTGTCACCAGCTGGGGATGGGGAGTGGCTGCCTCAGGGGAATCTGAGCCTAAAAAATCCACCACTGAGAAAAGGCAATAACAGAAGTCTGTTGCTGTCTAACCTGCCATATAAATGAAACAATCAAGCAAGACAACAAAGGAAACTCCAGTAACCACCAGAGGCAAAAGCAGTTGGTGTAATATATCCTGGCTTCAGTGACTATTTTTAGTTTTCACCCATCCCCCGCTTAAAAAAAAACACCTCTAATTTAGATTAATGGGGAAAAACATTAAATAATTCAAGGGAGTCAGAAACAAGACAGGTGAGTAGCAGAGACACTGAGGGCACACACCTGAATAAAATAAAAACCACATTGATACCTTGAAATCTATGTGTGAACATGCCTGAGTCAATGAATAATGGAGATTGTTTAAGAACTAAGGGAAAATTATCCCTTTATTGGCGTCTATTGGAGTTAACACTTACCAAGATTTCACCTTATTTCTTTTTTCTTACTCATGAATCCATATTCCAAAAACATGAAGTAAACTCAGAGAAAGGATTTTCATGACCATAAGGAAGAGAAATAATTTATCGTAATCATTATTAGCAGCTCAAACCTTTAGTCTCCCTCTGGGCAAGATGCTGTAGGTGCTGTACCTAGTGAACCAGCAGGTCCAAAAATTGCTGCAAATGTTTAAACTACTCTTTAACAAATTACTTTTTTTTTTTTTGGTATACTACTGGGGATTGAACCCAGGACCTCGTGCATGCCAGAAAAGCACTCTGCAACTGAGCTACATCCCCAGCCCTTAGCATGTGTATTTAATATCATTTCACCTAATATCTTGGTGTCATTGGGCAAAGCTGTAACTCCTCAATGGAACCGTGGAATCCTTCAGACTCAAGAAAGATTTAAGTGCTTCAATCACAAATCTATGGAGATTTATATGTATAATTATTTTAGAAAACTCTGGAAATAATCTTGCTGGTATAATGTGCATGTGAGAATAGCCAAAGTGAGATGACACTTTCTCAGAACCTCCTGTTATTATACTACATCTATTTCAAACTGTAGCTTCCAAGGGACCCGAGAGTGACTACATAGTCCATTTACTCTCCCTCATGACTAAATGGCATTGTTCCAAAAGGAAATTCCTCACAGTGTAGAATTTTGTTCCATCCATTCAAATCTTAAACACTTTGAGACATTGGATCCCCTCTCACTAACCACTCCCATATGTTCACTAATGACTTAATTACTGAGATTCCTTGGAGAGACATTTACATTAAGAAATAGATACATAATTGTGGAATTTCCAGACACCAAGGCAGACCAGTGGTGAGTAGAGTGCCATGGAAGGATACTATGTCTATGCAGTGCAGAATGAGGACATTGGAGGAAGGAAAGAAACCTAGAAAGTGAGGAGAAGGGTTCTGTAGTCAAAGGGTAAGGACAAAGTTCACATTTCACTTAGTCAATAACTTTCCTTAGACTAGCCTTGATTGTCATCATCATTATCACTTGCCAATCAATCCTACCCTGTCTCTGTTGGGACATTTATGAAAGAGCAGAATTCTACTGATATTGTCCTGGAGCCATCTTTGAGGATGAATGGCAAGAATACAGGAAGAGTGCACAAAGAAGAGATGTAACCCTCAGATGCAGACCTGGACCAAGCTGAGATGCAAGTGCATGTGGCATGGAGAGTGAGGAAGCAGAGAGAGTCAAGTGTCCAAAAAGAATCACTTTATGTTCAGATAGACATCAAACACTTCTTCAAAACAGGCTACACAGAAGAGAGCCCTAGCAAAAAGGACTACAGCTAAAAGCAGACGTGGAAGTTGTGAAGAGTGGCTGAACCCAGATTCTCAGGGAGTCGAGTTGGACTTTAACAGAATCCTTGTGTCTACTGTGTAGACACAAGAGAATCCTTGTGTCTACTGTGTAGACACAAGAGAAGGAGAACTATGAAGGTCAGGACTCTAGCTTAGTGAGTCAAACTTCCATGCAGGGCTGGAGTTGTGGATTCGTGGGAAAGCACTTGTCTAGCATGTGCAAGGACTGAGGTTCAATCCCTAGCACTATGGGGTAGGGCGGGGACACACATTTCCATGTAGAGGGCAGAGCAGTGACATAGAATGCAGGCACATGGAGATTTTCTGAAGGTTTCAGGAAGGCACATTTCAGTATGTCTTCATCATTATATTGTGTTTCATAGCACTATGTTCTTATTAAATGGGATCCAATGGTACAACGACTTATTAATCTAATATGTAAAAATATCCTCCATATGAAATTAGGTCAATTCTATCTGGGCAGGTGATCAGTATCTGACTGAGGACTATAGCCCATGTTGGCTCTCATATGTGACAAATACTCATTTCCTTGCAGTGATACCTACAAATGCTTTTTTTTTTTTTTTGAGTAATATAAAGTCTGCCCCTTTATATTTTCAGCTCTGCTTTTCACTAATCCTGATGCTTATTCTATGTCTTTGTGTCCCTAAATCTCCTCTCTGTCTCTTTTTTTCTCCCCCTCAAGTTTTCCCCCATGTTTGCTAACTTTTCATTTATGCCATGTCTCTGTGTTTCCCTTACAGATAACATATAACAGATCCTCAGATGTAAACTTGTGCCCTTTGTAGTAATTGTAGCTTATATTTATGGATACATTTAAAGACAAGTGGTCCATATGGGCACAACTAACGAGAGGACACGTTAAGCATGGCATGCACATGAACTCACCCCTCGTGGCAGCCCTAACGTGGTAGCACATAGATACTATTACAAACAAGGAAACCAAGTCAAATAAGGTTACCAGGAAATAACAGAACTGGGATTTGAACCCCAGCAATCTGCTCTGAGCCCATGCTCTTAACCTTTACAAAATACTGCCTCCTTTATGAATAGCATGTGTTCAAAAACAGCCCCTTGGGGAACAAGACCTTAGACATATCTTTAATGCTTTATAGCTCATAAAGTTCTTTTACATACACCATTTCATTTCATCTCTGTATCTGGGGAAATTGGTGTTATTAGCAAAATGGAAAGACTGCATTCAGGATTCTGCAGAACTGAGGCTTGGGTTCAGTTTTTGTGATCTATGTGGAGTGTTTTTCCCACTTTAACTGCTTTAACTGCAGAGTTGGCCTTCCCCTGGGCAGGATCCAGATGTCCATGAGGGCTGAATGTGTAAGCCTGGTATGTGGAAGGAGGGAGAAAAAAATAGAAGAAGAAAGGGGATCTAGGCAAATATGAGAAGAGATTTGGTGTAAGTACAAATTTGGGCTGTAAGTACAGAAATTCTTAGTTCATTAAGGTAGGCAAGGGAGAGAAAAAAAGAGAGGGAGAGAGAGAAAATGAGTTGTCCTCTCTGAAAAAGCACCCTTGCACTAGGGAGTATAGACTAGCCCAGGTCTTTTTAAAAGTCATGTGCATGGGACTCATCTAGAGACCTTATCTCCATGTAGGTTCTGATCTAGACTAACTAGGTTGAGGGCTGAGAGTTTGCATTTCTAACAGAGTACCCCCAACTCCCAGGATGCCCATGATGCTGGTCCCTGGACCGCATTTTGAGTGGCAAGAGTTCAGATGACTTTTAGAGAGAGTCTCCTAACTTGTTCTCTGAATTCCATGAACAGTTTCTAAACTCCTCAGCAGTCTAGCATCGCCTAGTTTATAGTAAACCTGTCTGTTTCTCTCTGATAGAAACCTGCAGAAGCTGAGCAACCCTAATTCTGAAACTCCAAGTGTAGAAACAAACTCCAACTTTGCCCAGGAAATATCTGTACCATGTGGCCAGAAATCTCAAATGCTGTGGAACAACTGAGATCTTTCTGTGAGTTAATGAGGCAAGAGCATTTCTTACAATACCCCCATCCCCCCAAAAAAAAGTGTTCCTAGAATCTATTTAGATATATCAGGGACAGCCTACTCTGAGTGACCTACATTTAGGGAACAAGGTTAGTCAGGAATGGATACCCAACTCCAGTCCAAACTCTTCCTCTCCATTGGGAGCCCAGAGTTTTCACTCACAGATCACATAGGGCTGAGCAGAGTGCTCCTAGGGTGCCCTTTCTGTTTTGACAGAAGCCCTTTGAAATGATATTAGTGCTGGCTAATGGTCTGTAAATGTGTCAGAATGATGCCACCTAGTGCCTCGGATGCCATTTCCCCTTGTGAAGTCACACTGGCTGCACCACAGCAAGCCAGAATATAATTAGTGTTAATTTGGTTTTTCACTGAATGACTACTGCACAGCATTCAAGGTCTCCACTTTGTGCTTATTGGGAGATTTCTTTCTTTCTTTTCTTTTTTAGCATGCTGAGGAGTGGGAGCAGGAATGTTAGGGAGGGGACTGCACATTTGGCTCCTGTTTGGGCTGATTGGTATATGTTACCAGACTAAGTGTCAAATTTGATATCCTTACTTTCTTTGCATTTGGAATTTTATGGTTTCATACAAACTGGAAAGAATCCCAAGACAGAGATCCTGAGTTTCTTGCCCCCTCCCCTCAGGTATCATTGAACCTAAGACTTTTCAGCTAAACCAGTACCCATTAGCCTTCTAAACTAGTTGTAAAAGCCACAAATGCAGTAAACATGCTTACCAACACACAATATCTGATGCACCTAATGGTCCTATCAACTTGAAATACAATTTTAATGTTGAGGCTGATATTCTATCTTTTAAAAATTGTATTCATATTGTTCTGATGCCTGGTTTCTTTTAGAACTATACTAGTGTCTTTCAGGTTCTGGTGCTGTGGCTTATAAATAGTTTTGAGATTTGTCTAACTTAGGTATAAAACGCACTTATGTAACTCTCTGAGATAACTCACCTCAGGGAGGAAGCTGATATAGAGGTCCAACTCATTTCTTCTTGTTTAAGTCTCAAGAGAAGGCAAATAGCCAAGCCTACCTGGTAGAAGAGCTACCTAGTGATAGGCCCTACCTGGCTTTCCACAAGTGAGCATGGGCCAGTGGTTATATATACACATATTAAAAGACTTGTAAAGTGAAACATCCCAGATGCTTTACCACATTTGGAAGAATTTCACTCTCTCTGGAGAACTTTGATCCACCCAAATAGTAGAAGGCAGAAGTACCCCTAGAATGTGATCATCCAGTCAAGGTTGAGTACTTTAGTATAGAATTGAGAGTCCCAAATATTTTGCCTATGACTGTCAATGATTAATATAAGAAAAGCTCTTGGGAGCAATCAATTCTTTTGGCTTTCTTTGTTTTTTGTTTTTGTTTTTTGGTCGTGCTTGGGATTGGGGATCAAACCCAGGGCCTCATACATGCCAGGCAGGTAGCCCACTACTGAGCCTCATACCCAGCCCTGATTTTCTTTATCATAATTTAGTAGGAAAGGGTTATTTTATCCTACACTCAGGATCTTCCAACACTGTGAGTACTAGATTGGATCAGACATGGTTCAGCCTTTCTGAAGAAAGTCAGTATAACTGGAGTTTAAAAATAGGGTGATAAGTCAAACACTCAATCTGGAAGTGGCCAAAGGCACAAATCACATTGTCTTGGGGCTAGGTCAATGCACCATGAAAACAGAATTATTTCATTATGGGGACCCTACTTTCTATTACAGAAGCTGTACCCTTCCCTTTCCAATAGACTATTTCTTTATTGACAAGGAAGGAAAGTCCCTGGCTCTGTGATTTCTCTTGGTCACCAGCAGCATCATGAACCAGAGTTTCAGTGCTTAATTTACAAGGAGATAGACAATGAAAAATCAAGATGGTAAAGAAACCTGTGTACATTACACCTGAACAGAAGTTTAAACAAGAGAACGTTTGGTAAGGTAAGCTCTTAGAGGGAAATTACCATATCATGATCTCCAAAGGCACTCTCCAAAGACTGAGGAGAAAAAGAAAATTCTCTGTGAGATGTAGATACCTCAAATCACACCATCCTGTTTCTGTCCTGTAATATGTATGACCTTATATGGTCTCAGGATTTGAATTTATCTTAAAGGCCAATTTATTCCAGTTCCTGTGAATCCAAAATTTGAAGACACGGGCCACTGCTGCACCTCCTCTAAGTATTTCTCCAAACTCTAGGTGAATTCTCCGAGTTTCAGAGGTTCTACTGCAATGAACGTAGTTCATTTCCTTCCCACCTCTAGGTCAATTATGAAATTGCAATTAGGCAATCAGCAGAGTGGGAAAGTTCAAATCCTGACTCTGCAATGACCAGCTCTGAAATCTTGGGCAAATTACTTAGTTCCCCTGGGTCTCCATGTCCTTTTAGCTAGAGTGAGGATATCATGCAGAACTTAACTTTTGTTAGTTGGACTCTTGAAAGGTCTAAGATGCAGAGGCACATCCAGGCTAGCCCTGCTGACTAGGAAACAAGGGAGAATGAAAAACCATCTCAGCAGCCACAGGAAATCAGGAGGACTCAAAGAAACACAGGTTGAATAGTGGAAGTCAAGCCAGGTAAGGCAGCATGTGCATATAATACCAGCTACTCAGGAGGCTGAGGCAGGAGGATCACAAGTTCAAGGCCAGCCTTAACAACTTAGTGAGGCCCTGTCTCAAAATAAAAAAAAAGAGCTGGGGTTGTGGCTCAGTGGTTGTGGCTCAGTGGTTAAGTGTCTCTGAGTTCAATCCCTGGTACCTCACCCCCTCCCACAAAAAAAAGAAGATTGGAAGGTAATAACTATTCTATTTTAGGCATGCCAAGCTTGAGATTTAAGTGGTCAGATGAAATACTCAGAAAGATCTACAAACAAAGAATTCAGGGTTGTGTTTGGGCTGGAAACACATATTGAAAATTTGTCAACCTAGTAAAGCTAGCACTAAAAGATGGCCTCCTGTTGTAAAAAATAAAATCTATTATTTTAAAGGTATGGTTCAGGATGAGATCACTTAGAGACAAGAAGCAGATAGAGAAAAGGTCCTGAACAGATACATGGGGGCATTCCAACCCTGGAGGGATATAGAGGACAAGCAGCCAACAAAGAAAACAAGAAAGGAATCCCCAGAGGGAATTCTGGAGTCTGGTAAAAGGGGCACTGCAGAGGCTGAGAAGGGAGAATGTCTCTAGGTAGGTGTGGTGACCACTCTACACACCTAGAGTAGGCTGAAGACAGAGAATGCCACTGGCTTTAGCTCTGTTCAAAGTGGGACATGGTGATGGCTGACCTGGACACTTGAGTCCCCCACTAGTTTTTGAGAATGTCAAATGAAAGAGTGTGATGAGGGCTTTTAACAACCCTCTCAGTGCTGTATATGTGAGCCAGTTGATACTGAGCCATTAGCACCCTCTCAGCCTTCCCTTGACTCACCTGCTTCCTTTCCCACTGGGCCAACCTGCCATCTTTATCAGGATTCGTTCCATTTTTGTTCAAATCTAAGTTCAGGAAAGCATCTCTGACTTTCCTTCCTTCATCTTCCCACCCCCTGCCAGTGTATTTGGTCACTTTCTAAGGCACTTTCCAGCATGTACCCTCTGTACTAGCACTTGTTGCATAGTACCACAGTTATTTATTTAGTACCTCACTGGACTAGACGGATCTGAAAATAAGTGACATCCCTTAACTTCACTTTTCCAGGATCTACTTTAGCACAAAATCTTCAGTAAATGTTCATTGAGTTTAAGTGCTCTCCCTGGTACTGAGCTGAATTTTTCTCCCTTGACTCCTCAGGTGGCTCCTGGGTCCTTCCTCTGGGCTCACGTTATTAACATACGCTCACTGGGTCTAAGTGCATCTTCTGAGGCCTCAACCTCAGGCTAAGGCTGCCCAGTAAGAAGAGGTCAGATGCTGGTGAGAGCTTAAGCATTAGAGAATTATACTATACAAGCTATTTGTTGTTATTGTTGTTTAGCTTGACTTTCTTCTTTGTGAGTGATATAAGTAAGATCTTCCACCCAACAGGATAAATATGTTCAGGAACACCTAGGAGGCCATGGCCAATTAAAAACCTGGAACTTGTATATAAGTCAGTCAACAACAGACAGCAGAACCCAGTGGGTTGTGGGCCACTGTGCTGCAGTTATGTTGGAGTTAGGTTGAATTTGTGTCATTTTCACAAGCACATAACGTTCCTAAGGATCCTTACAAACTGTTAATTCTACTCTGGTTTTATGAGTGGACTCATAGTGCAAAAGATGTAAACCACACTGGACTCAGAAGAGAAAAAGTGATTGTGAATTTAGCACAAATACTTCTGCAGCAGGCTCCTGGGGTGCTCTTGGAAACCCACACTCAGAGGCAGCATGCACACACCACCACCTGTGAAGTGTTAACCAAGTTAGTTTAGAAAGTGGGAGCTCAGTCAAAATTTTAACCAATGCAATGTTAGGGATTCCCAATTGCCTAATGGTGTGAAAGGAATCTGATATCCTAGAACAATAGAAAATATTGGAGTAAAATGGCACCTCTTATGGATTCCTGGGCATAATTGGTGGTTCCTATCCACCATCTGCAGAGTGGGAAGTCTATGGGAGTTAAGCCTTAAGTTCAGGTTTTGGCATCTGTAGTTTTCTATTATAATCAATAATATCTACAAACAAGGAAGAGGTGAGATGTCATCCTATACAGGCTGTTGTAGTTAAGAATCTGACGTCAAAAATCTTTCCCCAGGGTTGCTGGTTTGGTCTTTTCCTCAGATGGTCTTTTTTCACCCCTAGCTTTGACAAAAACATTATGTGTTATATATCATATCTCCTTCCCATGTTTATCCCCACCTGGCTTTGTTGGTCTTGGAATGAAGAATATTAGGGACTATAGATTCACTCATGCAATGCACACACAGTTCTCTCTTTTTCCAGATTGTCGTTAGTCTCTCATAGTGTCATGAGTGATGTGATTCATGAAGGTCTCCTGAGCTCCCAGCACTGCAGGGAGACGCTAGCATGAGACCTTAGAAAGTCACTGGCTAAATGATGAAAAGGAGAGCCCATTTCTCACTACAAAAATCACCAAGAGGGATGTTATTGGAGTAGAGGCTTTCATTGTTGATGATCAACAAGTGATGTACGAATCAGAGCAGAGTATCTTGAGAAGATTCTTGCATCTCAGTTCTGTCCACACTTCTTGGGTACATACTTTGAGCAGGTGCTGGGTTCCAGTGTATTAAGGCAGACAGGACATAGGCCCTATCCATGAGGAATTAATATCTACTGTGACATAGACTCCACAGGTCACCAAATACTGATCTTCCAGGTTCTAAGTCTGATCTAATATTGGTATTCACCATGATTCATAGCTTTCCCCAAAACACATGTAGTTGTTTGTCAAAGACAAACTGAAGTGCTCACTGGGTGATCTTCGGCACAATTGGATATATTTCTTAGAAGTCTCCCAACTCCTGGAAACTGTGATTTCAGGAATTAAAGACCCTAAGTTTACTTTGGATTTATATATTTGTCCCTTTGCTGGCATGTTTGGAGTCTATGTATTAAATTCTGTAAGATGCACTGGATGAACCTGAGTACTCCTGAATCTTAACATCTAATCATTTTTCTAAATTTAATCACCGTTCTCTCATTCCGTTGCTTCTCATTCCTCTCTAATGAGATTCTCTCTCTCTCTCTCTCTCTCTCTCTCTCTCTGGAAACCCTTATCCTTTGAATTAGAGTTTGGAAGAGAATTCAGACATTGTGTTATTTCCTAACAAAAGCACTCTTTGTGCATGGCTACTCTGAGGCTTCATCTCTTATCCTCTCTGAGGATCCCAGGTTTTATGGATTCAGGTTATTACTTCCTCAATGTCTCTTTCCAACAATTGTTACAAACACTCTATATTCTCAGAATACCAGAATGAACAGGAGACTCTAGATTACGAAAGAGAAATGGGCTTCTTCTGGAGCCAGCCTGCTCACCCTTCTTCAGCTATGTGAACTTGGATCTGCTGACATAATTTCTTGACCTTTCAATGCATTGTAGATAAAGTATAAGAAATAATTTATTAAAAAAATCCATTTCATAATATTTTAGTGAGGATCAGATCAGTTATCTCCAAGAAACCATAGGTTTTATTTGGCAATTTTGGTAACTGTATATTCCCTTCTCCACATTAGAAATAAATTAAGATGTACACTGGATGTCTAATATCTTTTTGTAAATAAATAAATAAATAAATAACCCACACTGCTAGGCTTTCCCTCTCCAACAATTTCCACCAATCAGTGATCTTAGTAACTCACAAAAACTATCAAAATTCCATGCACATGGTATGTTCTCAATAAATATTTTGCAAATAAGTGGATAAATATGTGTTGCAATATTAAAAACTGTAAGTTAGATAGTAAAGCCAGCAGATCATAACAAGAGTCTGCTTTCCTGTTAGATTATATTAACTTTTAAGAAGTTACACACTTTCCCCCCAAAAAAAAGATTATTAAGAGAGAGCTCTCTTGCTGAGGTATTGGTATCTCACCACATAAACTACAGGAGGCTCAGAGAGCAGGAGGCTCTAAGAGTGGCATGGAATAAGCAGGCGTTGGGGTTCTGGCCTGCTAGCTGAACATTAAGGGCACTGGAGCAATAATGCCCCAAATCGCTCTAATTGACTGAAAGAACCATTCCACAAGCACCTGGCTTATTCCCAGGGAGGAGCTTATGAGGCCAGCTAACCTGATTCACTATGTCATTTTCTTCCTTGTGAGAGACTGCTCCTTTCTGTGGCCATTGAACAGAGTAAGTAAGATACTGAAACACTGGGTGACCATATGATATTCGGACTCACACTGTAAGTTAGCAATAGCCTGGCTATTGAGTTCTGTAGAAGAGCTCAGCTATGTATAAATTCCCAAAACTGTGAAATGATTTATATTCAAGCATTTATGCATGGGTCACAATGGTGAGTATACAAAGCATAACCAGCAGACAGGAAATATTAAATAGTGGCTACATAGTCCAGTGATTAAGAATGTGCTCCTTGGAGTCAGACTTCCTGTCTTGAGCCAAAGATTGTCATGTATTAGCTGTGTGACTTTATGCAATACTATAATTTCCTCTGTGGCAGTTTCTTCAGTTGTAAAATAGTGTCATGAAGTACTAACCTCATAAGAGTGCCGTGACAATTAAATAGGATAAAGCCTCAAGAGCAGGTATCTCTCGGAGATCCTCTATTTCTGCATTTAACAAGGTGTTTTGCTCCATTCTCTGAAAGTTCCAAAGAATGGTAATCTGTGTTATCGGGGAAAAAAAAAAGGTTTCAAAATAAATTAGATGAATATCAGATGAACATTACATTAAATAAATTTTAGCAAACCATATATAAAATAAATGTTAGTAGTTCTACAACTACAAATTTTAGGTGCAGTTTTTAAACTCCTCCTTTTCTGATGACATTTATCAGTATATATTCCTAATCTCAAGTAGGTGCTTAGAACACATGCTGACCACACTCATAACCACAGAGCTCCAGGGAGTGACTACCCTTAACTGGACTTGGAGGAAGTGGTTCCAGGGAGGCATAAGAGGGATCATCAGATAGCCGCATGTCAAATGGAAACTGCTTTGGCTGAACAGTTGGCTGAGAGAGCAGAAGCAAGAGAGGGACCAATTTATCTATTTTGGAATCCTCAACTATCCCTAGAAGAAGGGGGCTACTTAATAGCTCAAGTTGATTCTTGAAATACAGGATTACTGTGAATGCTCTGGGACTCCCCTTGTTAATAAATAGCATACCATTGCTTAAGTCAGAAAAATCTACATAGGTAGTAAAAATCAACTTTATCAACAGGACATGTGTGGGACTTTAAATTTTTCCTACAATGGGTCTAATAAAGGTATTTCTTAATTTAAAAAAGTTTTCCCTAGAGAGAGAAAAAAATCAATTAAAGATTGCTTTAAAATTATGCAAGATATATTAAATTGGTTTTAGAAATTATTGTACCTGAATAATCTCACAAAGTTTATGAGATGAAAAAATTATATCTGCAAGTAACTTTTCAAAAGGAACTCAATGATTATTTGTAAGAACACTACTTCTATGCACTCCTTACATCTCCACAGTTAATTCATACAAATATATAGTAGTCATATAACTTAATAAAATGCAAATCAATATTGGCACTGATTTGTTAAGGTGTCTGATACTTTATTTTTATTTTATTTTTATTTTTATTTTGAAACAGGGTCTTACCTAGTTTAAATGCCTAAAGTATAGACATTTCCCTTTTGGATCATATTTTAAAACCTATCTATCTCATAGGAATCCTATGAGTATCAAATAAAATAATTTCTAAAAACAACACTCCCCTTGCAAAAAAATTACATACTCTTCACATATAAAGTCAGTCTTCCACTTCTGATTTTAAGCAAGCCAAGAGTGCTTCTCCCACCCCTCTATCATTCAAAATAATCTCCCAGGTCCAAAGGTTTAATTGAGCCCATATTCCTCTAGGTTTTGTACTTGCCATTTAACATGGCAGCACATTTATAGTGGGTTTTAGAATATTGGGACACAGATCCGGTGTTTGAAATGAATTAGGATGGTAGTATGTGTTGCAAGTGAGGTTGGAGTAGAGTGAAGTTGATAGTTGAAGGGACTATTAAAATAGAGAAATATTAGTCAGGACTATTTAGTTTTAAATGACCTCACCTCCTCTATTTATGTTTAATCATTTTTTATGATTTTTTTGTGGAATTGAAGATTGAACTCAGTGTTGCTCTACCACTGAGTTACATCATCAGCCCTTTTTATTTTTATTTTAATTTTGAAACAGGGTCTTATCTAGTTGCCCACATTATACTTGAACTTGTGATCCTCCTGCCTCAGTCTCCCAACTTCCAAGGATTACAGGTGTGCACTACCACACCTGACATCTCAACTTAAAAAACAAACAAACAAACAAAAAAACCCCAGAGTTTGTGGGTTGGTATAATCGGGAAATTAAAGAGCCTGTGTAATTCAGAGTTTTCGTTCTCTCTGTATCAGCTGACTTGTCTTCTTGCTTGTTGACTTTGTTTCTTCAGCAGATTCTCTACACTGGTAGAAAAAGAGGGCTCTGGCAATATCAGTACCTTGTGACCCACAAGGGAGACCTAACTGCTTTCTTTAATACTAATTTTGAAAAATCTGGGGAAAGACTTCCATTTGCAAGTCTCCAATCCTACCCTTCAGACCAGGATAAAAAAATGGGACCAGAAAATAAAGTACCAGGACTAGGGTTGTAGCTCAGTGGAAGAATGCTTATCTAGCATGTGTGAGGCACTGGGCTCAATCCTTAGCACTACTTAAAAATAAACAAATAAAATAAAGGCGTTCTGCATTCTGTCTCCAACTACCAAAAAATAATTTTTTAAAAAAAGGACCACAATTGGCTCAGCATTGTGCAATGGCTGGATTAGAGGCAGGAGAGAGAGAGAATGATAAATGGTGATTGATAAAATCACTAAGGCCACAGGAAAAGAAGAGGAGTTCTCTAAAGGGAAGTATGCTAAACGAGGGGCGTGGCTTCTGAGCAAAAACCCATGTGTGATTCTTCACTCCCATAAGTATGGCTTCCCCAAGCAGGCCTCATGGGAAATGCCTGTTCTCTTCACCACAGATTTGGGGCACTGATGCTTCTGAAGGCATTTGTAGACAAATGACCATCAGGCATTCCTAGATGGCCACACTCTTATAGTGTACTCCTAGCTTGGTGTCTTCTGTGGCCTCTTTATGGGCTTTTGGCCAAGGTACCTCAGGCATCTCTCGGAAGACCTCCTTATGGGATTGGGAATGGCCTTAAAATTAGTTTTCTTCACTTCAACTCAGGTCTCAATTCTCTATATATTCCCAACTCCTTCCCTGATTGCCTCAAACTCTGCAGCAGCACAGGTCCATGAAACTGCAGGATTCTTTTGTTTGGTAATTCCTCAGCAGAAAGACTAACCCCACTGCTATACTGATCCACTTGACCTTTGATTGGTGCCATTAGGAGGGTTTGGGGATAGAACAGAAGGAATTTAGCCTCTTGCTTATGCTATTGCAGTAGAGGATTAAGGGCTTCTGTGTTACTTGAGCTTTTGGGTTGTTGTTGTTGTTTTTATCAGTTAACTTCAAAACCTGGCAGCTCAGCTTTCTCTATTTCATCTGAACTTCTGACAAATGGATGCAGTAAGCATCAGTAATTAAGCTCAAGGACTTTTTTAAAAAAAAAAAAATATTTAATTGATTTTATTTTTTAAATACATGACAGTGGAATGCATTATAATTCTTATTACAAATATAGAGCACAATTTTTCATATCTCTTTTTGTATATAAAGTATGCTCACACCAATTCATTTCTTCATATATGTACTTTAGAAAATGATGTCTATCACATTCTACCATCATTGCTAACCCCCTGCCCCCTCCCTTCCCCTCCCACCCTTCTGCCCTATCTAGAGTTTGTCTGTTCCTCCCATGCTCCTCCTCCCTACCACATTATGGGTCAGTCACCTATATCAGAGAAAACATTTGGTGTTTTTTGGGGATTTGCTAACTTCACTTAGCATTATCTTCTCCAATGCTATCCATTTACCTGCAAATGCCATGATTTTATCCTCTTTTATTGATGAGTAATATTTTATTGTGTATATATATGCCACATTTTTTAATCCATTCATGTACTGAGGTGCATCTAGGTTGGTTCCACAGTTTAGCTATTGTGAATTGTGCTGCTATAAACATTGATGTAGTTGTGTTCTTGTAATATGCTGTTTTTAAGTCCTTTGGGTATAGACTGAGGAGTGGGATAGCTGGGTCAAATGGTGGTTCCTTTCTCAATTTTCCAAAGAATCTCCATAATGTTTTCCATATTGGCTGCACCAATTTGCAGTCCCACCAGCAATGTCAAGGCCATTCTTGAAGCATAAAAAGACAGAAAAGCCTAAGTTTACTTTCGGGAGTAGCTAGCATATTCCTTGGGCAATCTAGAGGGGTGTCTTGGAGTGCTTCACCAATGGGTCTCTCAAAATGATAGCAGATTCCCTGGGGTACTTTACAAGCCTTGACAATGTATCTTAGGAAGTTTTTGTGGAAATGGCAGGTTATTTTTGGAGACTGCAAGTGGATTGTTTATGTAAGGTTTTTAGTTCTGAGAAGAATCATACTTCAATTTAACCCACAGAGGAGTTTGGAGAAAGATAGAAAAGCAGTTTTCTAGTCATTGCCTAAGGCCTTCTGACAGTCAGTGGGGCCAGATATGGTCAGGGGGTCTTGCTTGAGTTCAACAACTCTAAGCAAGTCCAAGGCACCTCCTAACACCTGTCACTGCTGCAAGTTGTAACTTCAGTGCAAAAAAACAACAAATCGGAAAACAAAAAATCATTGGAATCTCTTTCCCCAGAGTCCCAAAGAGACATTAGAGGTCTTATTATTAGATCTCCTCCAGAGGAAATCTTGATAAAGTTATCAAAGGAGGAGAGGAATGAAAACATTTGGATTCAATCTTCCAGAGCAGATTATCTTGACCTCAGTAACATTTGAGGAAATACTGTGTGTTTGAAGATAGTTGATTTAGCTGGTGGGACATAGAGTGAAAAAGAGACCATTCTCTTAGAACAACTCTCAAAAGATTCTATAAGAGATTCAACTGAGAGTACTGTAAAAAGGCAGTTTTCCAGTATTCCTCTACATGCTCATTTCTGGAATCTCCAAGTTTGAGTTTAGTTAGTGAAAGCTGCTCAGGGGTAAGAGGGTGTCCAAGGTCTAGATGGTATTACTACTTAAGCAAGTCCTACTATATACCTTTATAGCTTGTAGAGATATTTATCAGATAAAATAAATACTGGTATTCCAAAGAACTAAGAATAGTTACTTCTATGAACTAACGGTATTCTCAACATTTCTACTATTCCAATTAACCAAACTAAGTTTCTTAAACTACATAGTCTGAAAATACAAATATTTTTTTAAAAATCACTCCTATTTGAGACCTCTAACATACCTACATATATAATCATGTAGTTACTATTGAATAGATTACAACCTCATAATTGATCAATCATTCATAATAGTTTATGCTTTTTATTTCCTGGATTTTGGTAGGCATTTAAAAGGGATAAAGGAGCTATAAAAAGTAATTTCTCACCTCAAAGAGCTTAGTTTACTTGGGGGTAACAAGATGATAATATGTATGGAAATACAAACAAGAAAACTTCAGTTTAATTACCTGCTAATGTGGGTGATTAAGATTCTAAAGGTTGTAGGAATCCAAAGGGGCAGATCTAGGAGTGGAGGAATATGCTAGGAAGGCTTCTCATGCCTTGGGTTTGGGCTCCTCCTGCTGCCTTTGATACTTGGTACCATTTTTTTCCATTTCAGTCATCCTCCTTCTTGGGTCTCTGTCTCCCAGCACAAAACACTGTGGTCATTTTTTTCTGTTCTGTATCTCTGACTGCTGCCCTTCACATCCTACTGGTTGACTTCAATTTTAGAAACACACAAAAAATTATTTTTACACTTGATAATTACATTTACCAATATGTTCTGTAATGTTGTCTATTCATCTCTTCTCTTCTATTGGGGAAGTGTGTGTGGTTAAGCACATGTCTCCCAGAGCCCAGGTTTAAACCCCAGTCTACCTGTTCCTAGTTCTGTGGAAGTTATATATCTTTCTCATGAATACATTTTCTTAATTATAAAATAGAGCTAATAATAGTACCTATTTTATTGGGTTGTTGTAAGGATTAATTGAGCTAATCATACTGCCACTCAGAACTATGCCTATCAGAGATAAAATACTGGGAGATTCTTCGCTGTTACTCATAGTATTTTTTACCTTCCACATGAATTATTTTCTCCTTCTTTAAAGCAATGTTTAATGGTGGTTTAAATGAGTTTTGTGTAAATTCCCTAACTCTTATATGTTTAAAAATGTTTCACTTTGTCCTTAAGCTTAAATGGTAATACACTTGGAGATAGAATATTAGGCTGGTAATTATTTTTCTTCAATTCTTTGAAGATATTATTCTGTGGCCTTGGCATTTATTGTGACTTATAGAAAGTCTACAGTCAATCTAATTTCTGTTTCTTTTAGGGTTATTTATTTTTTCTCTGGATAGCTTTTGAGCACTTTCACTTGTATCTGATGGACACCTCCAGTATGTTTCTAGTTTCTAGATATAATAGCATCATTGTTATCCATTCTAGATGGTGTTTACCATGTCCTTTTTAATTTTCTGTAATTTTCAAAAAATTTTATGGTATTCATTAATTCTCTGTCATTTCCATCATCTTTTTTTTTTTTTTCTCAGAGAAGTCTTATTTGACACTTGTTGGAGCCATTCAATCTTTCCTCAGTAAATGTTAACTGTCTTCTAGTATTTTTATCTTCTCATCCTTGGTGCTAGATTTTAAGTTAATAACTTGGTATATTTATAGCTGCTTCAATTATTACAATCTAGAGTTTATTTCATTTATAGAACTTCATTTCATTGATTATATTTTTACTGTTTGTACGATTTCCAACTACTCCTTTCTCATATATTGTTTTTATTTAGTTTCTATTTCAGCTCATCATTTATTATTCTTTTTAAATGCATATTTTCATACCTATTTAGAATTCTAGACATACATATTTTGGAACTTTTCTCTGAGTACTCATTGAACGAATTTATCTGAATTTGGTTTCTCTGTTACCACTTGATTTTTCATGTTTTAGAAGTTTGGTTTGCATTCTTATTTTGAATGGTTTATTTTCTATTTGCTTCCTCTCTTCTTTAAATGTTTTCCTTTTGTCTCTTCCTAGCCCCCTATATAAAATTAGATCTCTTTTTTATTGGTTGTTCAAAACATTACAAAGCAATTGACATATCATATTTCATACATTAGATTCAAGTGGGTTATGAACTCCCATTTTTACCCCAAATACAGATTGCAGAATCACATCGGTTACAAATCCACATTTTTACATAATGCCCTATTAGTAACTGTTGTATTCTGCTACCTTTCTTATCCTCTACTATCCCCCTCCCCTCCCTTCCCATCTTCTCCCTCTACCCCATCTACTGTAATTCATTTCTCTCCAAAGGGGAAAATAAAAAAAAATTAGATCTCTTAAGTAAGTTCCAATACTCCTAGGCCTTAGTTCTTTTTTCATCAATCACGACTTGGATCGTTACCTAAATGAGTGTAATGTCCCCAGTGTTTCCTTACCTCCAATTTTGTCCATTTCCACCAGCATTTCTTCTTGAGAGCCAAATTCTTTGGCATTCTCCACACTTCTCCCAAAACAAACTTCCTAAAAAATAGAAAATTAAACACATTACTCACCTCCTTAAAAATACTTTGGTGGGTGCATTCATATTTCTGGGATGCTATTTTTGTTTGACTTATAAATCACTTTATGATGGATAGGGTCCTGCCTTCTTCAGCAGCTCCGTCACTCACCATCTTCCTCCCTGATCCCATAACTGCATGTTTAACTCCTTGTAATACCTTGAAAGCTCTGTGTTCTCTCAGACCTTTCCACACTCCAATCTTTCTGACTACAGCACTGTTTCCACGTTTCCCCTTGATCCGCCCTTATTTATGATCTAGTGGATGCTTGTACATGAGTCAAAATGCTGCTTAGTTATGACCTTCTCTGGAAAACTTTATAAGCTTATCCTCCTACCTTCTTCTTGCTCCTTAAAGTTCTCTTTTACAGAATTGTGAGCAGCTATAGTTCCCAGCCTACCACCATCATTGTGTTTATTTGAACACCATCTTCCCCATAATCCTTTAAGTTTTTTGAGTCAAAATCTATATCTTTCTTTTACCCTGTTAACTTCCATCCTCCCAGGACCTAGCATCATGTCTGTCCTGGAGCAGGTACTCAGTATTTTTTGAACTAATGTGTGAATGAATCAGATCCAGAGGCATGTCAGTAGTGACTGTTACAGAAAGGGTAGGAAAGCTAGGGGAATAAGGAGAGTCTGAGAAACATTCCTGAGCTTTATTAAAGGTTCTGTTAGAACTGCCAGATGCTAACATTATTGATGAGGGGCTTAGTTAGGGCGACTTAGCTGATTACCTGGAGCCCCCAACATATGCATATGGAGCCTCAAACCTCTCCTGGTAGCTTTCATTGCGAGGCCCATAGTAAATATTGAAATATGTCTCATTTTTATGAGAGAAGACCTCTATCTGACAGGACCATAGTCTAGAGGGAGATATAGATGAATGAAATGATAATGCTAATACAACTTGATAGCTGCTAACAGATATGAATAAAAACCACAGATACACAGAGGGGAAAATGAATGACTGCTTATGGGAATCCAAAAAGGCTTGATGAAGATGACATTTCATCCAAGTTCTCAAAGGGAAGAAAAAATTTAGGCAGAGAAATGAGGACTTTCCGGAGGAGAGTAGTGTGGAGAACCATATATGTGCTAATTTGTGTGCTTTGGGTTTTAAAAGCATGGGAATTTTTTAAACTGTGAGATACAGGGAGATAGACCACAGAACCTTGACTTTTGTGTTTGAAATCCCAGATTAAGATGCCAGTTTCCTCCTGGACCAGCTGCATTACACTGTGATTGTTCTTTTAAGCTCAGTGTCACCTTAGGTAGGCAAGGCTCAATACTTAGGAGTTTCAATTTCTTCATCTGCAAAATAAGAAAAGCCAAAAACTCATCTTTGGCATGGCTGGGAGCAATAGGTTAGTTGATAATTGTAAAAGCATTTTGCACACTATGAAATTTTTATTTATTTTGTATTAGAATAATGCAAACATTTTAAAATAACTGCGTAAATAATGAGGTCTTTATCTTTAGCCAGGATGTCTGAAAATTAAGTAGGTTACATGCATTTTAAGAAACAAGATAAAATAAAATAGTCTAAAAGCAAAATCCCTCACACCTCTTTGTGTCTCTCAAGAGATGAGGAAATCTACCTTTTACATGTTCTGACCTTCAACAGGACTGGCAGTGCTTCAAAGTTTAGTTGAGGTGCTATGCTTCTGAGTTAAAAAAGTTTCAATGGTTATAAAATGGGATGAAATTTCTGCTTTGCAAGTGCCATTGTGCCACAAGGGGGTAGGGGAGTTCTGTGTAAGTCTTTGCCATGTGCTCTTCCTAACCAAATCTCTTGACTAAAAAATAAGATTAAAAAACCAAAACAAAACAAAGCAAAAAAAAAAAAAAAACTTACATCAAATGCTACAGAGATGTTTAATTTAATAGATATCTTCTATACCATCTACAATTCTACTATCGTTTTCCTATAATTAACATCTGTCCAGAGACTTCAGTAAAGATACCAAATACCAACATACTTAAGGTCTGTCTTTCTGTCTAATGATCAGCAGGATAGTTCTAGAGGGCCACAGAGGGTGACCTTAGGGTTGGAAGATTTGGTTACAAAGGCCACCTTTCATTAATCTGAACAGATAGCCACAGGGCAATGTGAATCTTCCACAACTGGATTTTATCACAGCACGTTCTCCTCCATGTACGCCCATTAAAAAGAATTCAATAAAAAAAAAAAAAAACACTTTTAAAAGTCTTCTGTTCATTACATACTTCTTGAATGAAGAAGAAAACAAAATGACTAGATGAAAGGGGAACCGACTAATCCCTTAAAGAATGCACTAAAAAAGTTGTTCACAATGTGTGTGCCTCTTAAGCAACATGCCTTTTTTAAAAACAACTTGTTGGAGCATGTGGTGGTAAGTCCATGACATCATTTCTGGATAAGGTGTCCTTCCTCAGTGCTGAGGTTGTCCAGGGCAAAATCATGGCGCTACTCTGTGGAGCACAGAAAAACACAGCTGGGACACTAGGGAATTCCTCTTATGATCCACAGGCCAAGTTCAATTATTTACCTTTGGTGTTACAGAGTTAATAGATTCCACCTGCACTATGTGGGTCCTGACACCCCTTTTCTTCCATACTCCTGAAATTGAATGCCCAGCACCCACCTTTTTATTTATTATTATTATTATTATTATTATTATTATTATTATTATTATTTGGATTTTCTTACTCTTTAGCTTGGACTATTAAGTTATCTGTACTTTGAGTTCAGATAGTTTGGTTTATTTGGTGGACTTTAATACTATGTCATCAAAGTTTCACATCATTATTTTTCAAGTGCTTAGTGAAGAAAACAAAAGTCTGTGTACATGATGGCTTAAGTACAAATTCACACAGCCACAGTGTTTCCCCTGCTCCCCTCAGTGGCACACAGCCATTCTGGGCCCACAAGCAATCTGTCTGTAATAAGTGACAGATTCCGCCTCCTATAAAGGAAAGGGCCGGAGGAGAGCAGCCCAAACCCAGTACAATAGCGAGGCAGGTGCTCCGGTCAGACTCCACTCTACCAGGAAACGCTTCTGGAATGCATGACCAATTTGGTTTCAGAACAGAATACTCCCTTTAATGGACAGAAAACACTAACCTTTTCTTTTTCCTTTTTCCTTCCCTTAGACCCCCACCCTACAGACTCCCCAGTTTCAACAAGCCCCCTTTTCACTTTAACCCTTTCAAAGGATAAAGGGCCAGGCTTCAATCTGCACACACCCATCCATCTATACATAGCTCTGCTAGCAATCCAGGAAGAGGAGGGAAGATTCATTGGCAACAAGAACAAATGTGCTCTTAGCCAAGAAGCACCGGAGCCTTATGGGTCATTTTTTCTTTTACATTGTCATTTTACAACAACTTCAGGAAGCCTACTTTCACAGAAAGGACTGGAATATAACATGTCTAAAAATAAGAGAGGATGAAAGGAAAAAATACGTTATTAAATATAAAATATCAAAATCACATTAAATTATCTCTGTCCTTTTGGAGATTTAAGTGAAATAATCAGTTCTCACTTTAAGGAGTTTCAGAGTGTTATATGATTTTTATGATGCTAAATTAAATAATAAAATAATAAATAAATAATACTATTATTATCAATACTATGGGTATAGCTCACACATTATTTATAGGTGGCAACACTGCCTTGTCTATTATTCAATGTGTCAGTTTTCCTGCATATAAAGAAAATAGCTAGAACTTGGGAGAAAATCATTAACCAATAGTCCAGTTAAAGTCTTCATATATGTACCCTGACTCTATTTGACCAAGCAAGATTTAAACAGACTTGTATGGTTTATTTTCCATGCAACAGTGTTTGAAATGCAGTGATGGAGAGTAATGTCTATTAACAGTAATAGGGGTTTCCCCTCCGAGAGTTGTTGTAACTTATCTTTGAAGTTAAGCTCATTTATCATGGGGAGAATAGACCCCAAAAAGTACAGCAGCCGCAGCATCCTGCCTGAGGCAGAGTTGGAGATTTCCAATAGCTGCTGTAAAGAAACATTTTGAAAATGCGTTTATTACTGCACCGATAAATCTTTAAAAAGAAGAGTTTTAATTACAGAGGATGGCAAAGCCAAGATTTTTCAAATGAATCCAAAAGTATGACTTGAGAGCTTTACCCCCACTTCCATGCTACCCAACCCTAGATAAATTTATATATCTTCTTTATCTGGGAACAATAGTCTGCTTTTAAGCAGGACTCCTGAAGGATATCTTTCTTTGTACTATAGTATCGGGAGAAACAATGGAAGTGAAATACAGTAAGTCAATCTATATGCACATATGAGGAGCAAAGAATGTGAGAGGTGCACCGTGAATTCTTTGGGGGCATATTGCAGATTGTGTATACGGGAGAACGTGTCATGCATGTGTATGTATCTTCCCTGCATGGATGTGTGGACATGTGCTACTACGCAGCTTGATCCTCAATTGTCTGCTTCTTTAAAGAAAGAAAAAAATATATATTAGTGTTGCTTATGTCCTAGGACTAAAAATGAAGTCCTATTTTTTGAGGAAAAAAATAAAGCTAATGAAATTAGGGGTTGTTGAAATCAGAGGCAATTAAAATGCACACATTTTTTCCCCTAGAATCTGCAATTGTATTCAACATTTGCAGTACAACGCCTGCCTGTAGGATAAATAATTTAATGGGTTTTGTGATTTGGTACTAAAAGCATAACAAAATCCTACAGCTGTAGTCTCATTTTTCTCCACACTCAAACTGTTCCCTTCTTAAATTGCATATTTTGTACAGTTTTTTTTTTAAGAACACAAAGTAGGTTCCACAGCTTTGAGAACCAATTTCTAACATAATAGGTAATTGCACATAATTACAGGAGTTTCAGAAACTGAAACAAGAAAACAAAACAAAATAAAATCTCTTCTCACTCAGGTCCTTCCTTTTTATTAAAGACTGGGATTAAATTATCATCTGATTCTATTCAATTTTGTCCTTAACTGCAATAAATTATATATGCTAAAAGTAACAAAAGGTGAAAACTACCTGAACTGCTTCTGATGTCCAGTCGTTTAGTACTAATTTAGCATTTTGATTATACAGATACAAGGACTTGTATTTTTATAATTTTTTTTTTACATTTTTTTTACTTCTGCTACATTATAAGGGAATGTGGTCAGTTTAAGGCTTGAAATTATGTGGACTGTATTTTAAATTATTTTACTATTTTCTGCATCCACATTCAAGTGCATCCTAATATTCATTCTCTCACACACTAAGGACCAAAAGAGCATGCAAACCAATAAAGAGGATTTTGCACTTTGAAATGAGAGAATGAGAGAAAAGTCTGACAGTAAGGGGAGACTTTTTTCTCATCTTTTCATGTTTGTTTGGTTTTGTGGTGATTTAAGTGGGATTGGGGCCTGGGCAGAGGTAAGGTTTGTCTCTAAGGCCTTTGTGGGAGTGAGTTTCGCAGCTGTACAGCTGAGCTTCTGGGTTTCCTGTGATTGCGGTAAGTGGTGGTTCTTTTCTCTCTCTGCTCTTTCTTCCTGACAGGAGATTGTAGATTGGAGGTTGAAAGAAAGTTTTAAGAACTTTCTACTGCACTTTCCTATTTCTCTGAGTGAAAAATAAATGCATCCTTCTCAGTGGGTAGGTAAAACTGGATGGATCATCTTTTAGTTTGTATGGTAGTTGTGGGTTACTAAAAGGCTTACAAACTGACCATTTCTCAGATATCAGGAGGAGGAAGTAGAGGGGGGAGAGAGCGTCACAATCCAGCTAATGGGCTTCACTGTTACTTAGGGCAGTCATATCTTTTATTGTTTATATTTCTCCTATGACAATAACATGCCACTCAATATCACATAAAATTAATAAAGTACATATTACAGATCGGCAGACATCTTTTTCTGAAACTGTAGGCTTGTAAGTATCTGAACAAAATGTATATGAAACAAAATAAATTGGGGAGTTCAGATCATTTTTTCCCCAGTGAAACCAGGGAATATTATGGATTACTGGTTATTCAATACTAATTTCTTTGTTCAGAGTTAGAAGTGAGGAAAAAAGTTTATAAGTTTGATCAGAAAAATAAAATTTAGGGATTCTGTTCCCTATCAATATGTAAATGACTTCAACAACAACAACAACAACACAAAATTCAAAATAATAGCGGTGTTAGCATTTCCAGCAAAAAGAGTTTCTAATTTCAAAATACAAGTTGGAAAAGATTAAATGTTATTATTCTTATTTTGCAGATCTGAATGATGACAGCGCAAATCACAGAAGGTTAGAACTGGGATAGGAAGATACTGATGTTGCTTGAGAGGCGGTATGGGGAAAAGAAAACTGCCTTACTCTCAAGGAATCCAGAAAGACTTCCTCAAGGAGATGACTTTTAAAA
Source organism: Marmota flaviventris (assembly GCF_047511675.1). Lineage (NCBI taxonomy): Eukaryota > Metazoa > Chordata > Mammalia > Rodentia > Sciuridae > Marmota > Marmota flaviventris. Next base: position 102,693,433 of record NC_092503.1, read on the forward strand.
TGTCTCTGAACCTCACTTCCATCAAATGCAAAAATCCTACTACTAGTGAGTACTATTCTTCCATCCCTTATACTACTAGTTCTTAATCTACTGTATAAAGTCTACATGAATACTACTACCGCTATTCCACATGAGGGCAGGGACACACAATGAGTTTAGAATTTGTCACATCCTGTGTTAACATTGGTATGTCTGTATTCTGCCATGCTGTGAAGTGTTCATCATATCTCTTCAGCTTTTCAAGAGTGTCTGGCATATAAACATTTCACAATATCTGATAAATGAAGAAAGAAATGGAGATTAAGGCTCCTGGGGTCCCAGGCTTTGTTTAGATCTGTGAACTTATAATAATCAGATTAAAAAAAGCGTAAGTAAAATTATACTTTTCTACTTTGCTATGATCTTATGATGTTTCTTGCTTAATTCCTGCCCAACACATCACAACCCAACCTAATAATTCCCCCCAATGAGAAAACTGTTGAGTGTGGTGAAGTGATGTTTTTCTTGTATTCCACACAATGTCTCACACAATTTGGGAACTTACTAACTACATGTCAAAATGAAATGAATAGTGTATCTAAGATTTAAGGCAAGGTCAGCAAACTAGCCTAAGGTGACCTACAGCTTATTTTTGTAAATAAGGTTTTGTTGGAACACAGTCACACCACTCAGTTACAAATCATCCATGTTTTACAATATAATGGCAGAATTGAGTAGTTCCAACAAACATCCTATGGCCTGTTAATACTAAAATATTTACTATCTGGTCTGCTGTAGGAAATACAGACTCCTAACTTATACGATGGGCTCAATTTCACTCACACTTTAACTTGGAGACCGTGAGTTCTGGTCTTCCACCTCTGCTCAAAGAATTAAGGTAAATTATATTTATGGTAATATCATTAGTAGGACTTGCTGATGGAGTCCATGTACACACTCTTAATTAAAAGTGAGAGAGACATTTATTTTGCCTCTAGAGTCACATGAACCTTCTTTTCTCACTATCTTTAGACTGTTTTCAGGAAAAATCTAATGCCTCATGTTTAATTCTGGAACATGACAGGTTGTGTTGTGAGATGCCAGTATATGCTATTATAATAAAGGCAGCAGAATACAACAGACACTAGTATGGCAATATGTAAATCAATGGATGTGTAACTGATGTGATTCTGCAATTTGTATATGGGGTAAAAATGGGAGCTCATAACCCACTTGAATCAAATTGTGAAATATGATATATCAAGAACTATGTAATGTTTTGAACAGCCAACAATAAAAAATTAAAAAAAAAACATAACATAATAAATAACAAATACTTGTTTTTATAACATTTTAGCCTAGATATGAATGATTCTTGGAGATATGAAGAAAAAGTTAGTTTGAGAAGCACAAATGCAGGAATTGATATGTGCATATATATTGCATGTTAATAGCATGAAGTTACTGAAGTTTCATCATACTGAAATCATCTTTTTTTCTATAATAATGCTTATTGTTTTTACATTTTTCAAAAGTGGTATATAGAAATTTCAAAACAGACAGTTGAACCACCTATTGTGTTTATTATTCTATAAAAACATTTAGAATTTATATTCAAACCTTGTAGACTGTGGTTTATGTATCACAAGTAAAGCATGTGTACATGATTGGTAGAAACACATAAACTATGTCTATACTATGTGGGTTATAGTTAAATAAAAAGACTGACATCTTAGCTGACATAAAAAAGCTCTTAAATTAATTATGCTGTTGTGAACCCATCAAATACATCAGGTTATGAGAAGGAGATGCCTGTGTTTCAGAATCCACCCCAAGATTTAACACACACAGTCAATGTCAGGCTAGATACATATGTTATTTAGATTTACATCAAGGGGTGGATAGTTTCTGAATGAAGAGGTTATGAATATAGGGTTAGTGTTCATGTATCCAGTCTTGACCTACAATTCTGGTTTCATCCTTTAAACTATGTATGACTTACTAAATTTAGTAAGTAAAGTCTCCCTTGATTTTTTTATCTACAAAATGGAGATGCTAATAGTTCCTCCTAGTAATATACTTCTGATGAGTTTATGAATTGACAGAGGTTGAGCTTTCAGACCAGTAATGGGCTTCATAAATGATTAGTATTATTTCTGGTTCCCCAAGCAACACTAGTTTGTCATTGTTGACCCTCATTAATTTTTTTTTTCAAATGGAGTTTGGTGGTGGAATGTCTATCTCAGATCCTTTACAGCTTTAATTTTTTGGTTGTTATAATTTGGGGGAGATGTGGAAAGAAATGTAAAGAAAAAGAGTGGGTGTTAGAAGAATTGATTCAATCAAAACCTGAGATTATGATGATCCAGTCACAGATCTGTGCAGGCACCTGAATGTGAATACATACACATACATACACCTTCACATTTTGACTCCATGTGTGGCATTAACAGTTATTCATGGAAGAAACCTTAATGGCCTTTATGGCCATCAAAGAGCAACTAAAAAGCTGCTATTCATAATAAATTGAGGTCTGTTTTATTTTCATGTTCATTAAAAAAAAAAAAAAAAAAAACTTTTCTGGAAGTGTAAAAAACCACAATTTTCCCTGCAAGTAACTTTAAGAAAAATACTTCAGTGTAGAGGTTAGAAAAAAGAAAAAGCTTCCAGCACATTTAAAATCAGCTGAATGCACAGAAATCAAGTCCTTTTTTTTTTCCTGAGGATAGCTGAAAGTAAGTCAGAAAAAGAGTCAAAATTTTGGATTTCATTTGTGAGCCTAAAAATATTAAATATAAATTAGCAAGACTCTAGAAAGACCTTTTCAGTGAGCTATGTTTATCCACAATTAGGTTCATCCACCAGAGGTCATTGGATGATCTGATGACATATTTCTACCACTTTTTGAAATGAAAGATTACTACGCCCTCTAGTCTTTTTAAAGAAATTGCAGTTTAGTCCTCCAAAATTCATTTAATGGAGATGAAAACTTTTGGGAACTATAAAATTCTTTTATTTTTTCTTTTTTTCCAGTATGATAGCTTATCTTATGATGAATTGCTTCAATCCTGATGGGGCTACTGGGACCATGGTTGTCTATACAATAACATAAACCAGGCAAAGAATTTGATATGAAGGTACATTTTATAGTCATGCTACTTACTTACTGTTTTATTATCATATAGCACTGTGTTAGAGGTGAAAAATCCATTTGGGGATTTTATATCCCAGTTCCATCTATCACTTAGTATTTAATCTTGGACAATTATTTTATACCTGGAAACTCAGTTTGCTTACTGAAGTAGACATAATGACATTTACAATATTGGGTTGTCATGAAGATTAACCAAGACACTACATGTATATTACCTATTGTTGTGTAACAAATTATACCCCTCTAAACTTAGTGTTTTAAAATGACATTTATTGTATCAGTTTATTAGGCCAGACATCTGGATAAAACTTAGCTGTGTTCCCTCACTCAGAATCTCTGATGAAGTTGCAATTGAAGTACTGGCTGAGGCAATGGCCATCTTAAAGCTCAATGGGAGAAAGTTGTCTTATAAGCTCCCTTGCATGACTGTTGGAGAATTCTTAGACTAACAGCCTCAATTACTCTCAAGCTATTTGTCAGAAGCTACCCTTGGTTCCTTGCCATGTGGGTCTCTCCACAGAGCTGTTCACCACAGTGTAGCTCACCTTACCTGATGTAGCAAGTGGAAGGAAAGAGAGAGAGAGAGGAGGGGGGTGGGAGGAGGGACAGAGAGAGAGGGAGAGAGAGAGAACAAATAAGAGTATACGTAAGACAGAAGACACAGTGTTTTGAAACTAACCCTCAGATATCCCATCTCATCACTTTTGCCATATTGTATTTGTTAGAAGTAGGTCAAGGGCCCTGCCATAAAGAAAGGCCTTCCTACCCTCTGAATGTAAATATCAGTAGGTGGAAATCATTGAAAAGTTCTTTTAGAAGTTGTCTGTCATACCATATTAAGCCATCATCGCAGTAGTTAATGCAGAGAAGTACTCAATACTTTTTTCCTCTGAGTTAGTATACTTTTCAAAGAACATTGTTCTAATGGTAGCAGGTTTGGGAATAAAGAGGTATGAGGTCAGGTTTAAAGCTAATCTTGGGTTGTTTTTTTTTTTTTTTTTAAGGATGTAGCTACTCTCTTCTTGGATCTATTTATGTCTGAGTTACTTCACATATTCCTGAACAATATAAAATGATGATGTGAGTTGATATGATGGAATAAATCCCTCAGAGTTTAATGGTGAAGAACAGTATGAATACAGATACTTTTATTCTTCCTCATTCTCTCAGTCCAGTCATAGGTACTTGGGCAAAAAGTAGATAAATAATTCCACATGTCCAGTTTGCTTCTAAAACCTACCCTGATGCCTACTTCATGCAAAAATAGATTTCCTAAATGGTTGATACAATATTAGTAGCCAACATCCTTAACTCTCTAAAGGGATCATGTAGATTTCTATTACATCACTTGTATTTCCCTGACTTTAGTTCCTCAAACTCAGCAAACCTGAACTCTACTCTGCTTCAGCAGATGGCTTCCTGAATGTCTCCATGTCACATGCCGCCACTTGACATGTGAAATTATGTTTTGAGATTTGTCTCTCTGACATGCTTCTGCTCTCATTCCTGTTAAGTTCATTCTTTATTCTTCTGGAAAGCTCCACTCACAAGAGACATATTCACTCAATTTTGACTTCTTAGCTTTTCTTGCTCTTCTTTCATTTTGCAAGCCAGTTAGTATTTCAACCAATTTCTCTGCTGGATTTCTTAATCTCCAAAGTTATACTCTTTCCCAGTTGTGGGTGAATGCCCTAATTACTTTGCTGGCTCTAGCTACAAAGCTTCTAAGCAAAATTAGAGAAAGTAAAAATATTACCAATGATTTTGATCCTCTGCAGTTTTTGCTGGTTAACTTAAGCATGATCATCAATGTTACTTAAAGATGAAGATCTTACAGCTAAAGTCACATGTTAAGATTCTAGATTTAACATTTCCTGGTAAAATAAATGTAAGTGAATTTTTAAAATCCTTTAAGTCTTAGTTTCCTTATGTGTAAAAGGAGGATGGAGTCCACCTCAACAATTTTTGTCCTAATTTCTCCTCTTAATAATTTCTGGAGTATTTGATTCTTTTTGCCACAAAAGAAACTAACTTTATTTTTAGAACCACACACGCCAAACAAAACAGCTCCTCAGGAAAAACCCTCAGAGCCCCAACTGCCACCACCGGCTTCCCACAAGCCTCTCTATGAAGCCACAAACCAATGAGCCTTTTTCCTAAAGGACTTTTCAAAGTGATTTATGTTAATGTTGATGTTCTTAATGTATTTGGAAACTAGAAAATCACTTTTCAGATTCCAAAGAATGTCAAATACAGCTCAACTTAGTAGAGTTGGTGCAACTGAAAGCAGCTAAACATATTCTCAACCTTATATCTTACCTGCAAGAATCATATCACAAAAATAAACTGCATTTTGATTAAGACAAGTTTGCCATTCAGTTTATACTCCATCAGATAGCCTATGTTCTTATACTAAAAGTGCTCTAACATGTTAAAAAATTACACAATATAAGCAATTAAATATTGCCTTTTAGTTTCTTTTCTTACAAGATCATAAAGGCAGGTGAGAAGACAAAGTGGAAGAACCAGTAGATTACATTTAATATCACATTCTGTCTTGAAAAAGAAGTTCTACCTACAGTTTCTGTTTGTTTATATCAACCACACTTGAGGTGAGAAATTCACTCTTCATAGGTCTTATATGCCACAACATAGGATATGGAGTCCATTACTTTATAGAAATATATTTTTGTAATGAAAACATCTAATGTAATTATTATTGACATGATTTTCACATTAAGGTTTAATACAACTGATTTGAGACTTTCTAAAAATACCAATATACAGTATTGTTTTAGGTGGTCATTTGCATAGCAAACCATTAAACTAGAAACTCAGTGGTTCTAGGAAAACTTTACATTATGGATAGTTCTGGGAAAAATGTAATCAAAATTAAAATCTCTTAGAAAACTGTAACCTAATTTTGCTAACCACTTATACCCCACCCAACTTTACAGGGTATACCAACCTTTTTCCTCTACTGAATTCTCCTTTTTACTTTTTATAAATCTGCACTACCCTGGTTCTTCTCCTGCCTATTCTCTGAGCCTCTCAGTTGCTCCTTTCCTTTTTTTATATCTCTCAAATGCATATGGGCATTCACTGATATCTTCTCTTTCTTTCTTTCATTCTTTTTTTTTTTTTTTTGCATCACTATCTTTGATATTAACTCACTCACTCCTTGGCCTCCATTCTCATATCTACATATAAACTATGACACTTGTACCAGAATATTATCAAGTCTGTACATGGCCCAGTCAACTACATAGGATGGAGCAGACCAAAAGGTGAGTCATAGAATGAATGCCATTACTGTGAAAAGAGAAATAATTACAACTGCTGAGGGAATATTCAGTCCAAGACACTTACTATGGTGTGGTGTCCAAAAGTCTGCCAATAGACACTGAATCAGCAGTAAAAATTCGCATGCATTTTGGTAGTTGTGGCATATCTATGTGTGTATGGTGAGGAAGAAAAATGTCTAAAAAGAAATACCAAGGATGTCTCAACAGATGTAAAAAAAATATGATGATGTGAAATCATATAGCAGGTGACCTGTGGGAATCTAGGTCATAAGAACCCAGCTGCCTGTAGGGATTTTGAGAAACCTCAATCCTAGAGAAAAGAATCATAAGACAGGGCACTTGGATAAAATCAGAATGGGAGCAAACTTGATGTATGTAAGAGCTTAGAACTAGGTATTTAGCATATAGCAAGACCCTATTACTAAAAGTGAGTTCCCAAGTGCAGCAGCAATGAACTTGCAGTAAGCAATGATTTGGTGCTGAGTCTCAGAGTTTGGAACTGGAGTTCTTAAAAGCTTTCTTGTCCCAATTCATAACTGACTGTCAGGTGGGAGTGGGGAGGAATTGGTCCCAAGTCTTCCCTTCAAATCTTTATTATTTTCTTACTGAAAATTGTCATAAAGAATTCAGCAAAATTTTCAACTGTACCTATCCATACTGGACTCATTCTCAAACTGACATCTCTTCCTAACAGTCATGTTTTTGGTAATAGCAATAGCATGCTCCAATTACCTGGAAATAAACCATTTCTAAAATCTGATTTTCTCTTTTCCTTTTTCCTGTACTTAAAATTCTATCTCCCTTTCTCCAATACATCCCCCTCTTCTGTCTTTTTACTTCGACTGTTCTAGCTTACACTGTTTTCTATGGACCAGTGCAATACCATCCCTGAGTCTCCTTCAATTCATCCTAAAAGTTTCTATCTTAAACCTACTTGCTTATCAACCCATGTGTAACTCTCCATGCTAGTTCTGAGCTCTTCTCAACAGAACTCTAAGCCATATTGACTGTATATCCAATTTCCCCATATCTCCTGCATAATCCACTCCAGGAGCCCTAGTCACTATTCAATGCTCTAAATTTTATTTCCTCCCATATTTTTGCTGATGTTCTTCCTTCATAAAAAGTGCACGTCTCTGCTTATCAACTCCTTATCAACTTATCAATGACCCATCGCCCTTGATCTTTCTGGATTTCCTTCAATAGAATGTGAGCTGCTAACATACACACACACACACACACACACACACACACACCAAGACTTTGTAAAGTCTTTGCTTTCTATTTATTTATTTATGTGTGTATCTATCTATTTATTTATTTATATTTTTTGTGGTGCCAGGCATTGAACCCAGGGCTTTGTGCATGTGAGGAAAGCATTCTACCATCTGAGCTATATCCCCAGCCCTTTGCTTCATTTCTTATACTATAATAATTGCTTGGTTTACTTGGTTTCCACTGATCTCAAGTGTCCTGAGAATATAACCATATTAATTCAATTTGGTTATATCATAATCAGCATTGCACCTTGTATATGGTAAGTACTCAATAAATGATGCTGAACAGAGATGGATTTAACACTGAAGACACCTGCTTGCATGCCTTTTTGGATGCAGTCATTTTATGTGTAAACTGGAAGAGTAATTCTCTTCTTGAGTTTACTGAATACTCTTCTCCAGCATGAAAAAAATCTGAGAACCCTACTGATTTTTTATGTTTATCTCTATTTGGGAATTGTTGATCTGCAAGTGAAAAATGTATCAAAACTGGAATATAACACCAAAAAATGAGCTTCATATTGGGGTGTCATTTTATCCAACTGCCATAATGTTTAGTAATTTCAGGATACAAGGTTATAACATATAAAAGATGTGAAAACCTGATAGCATTTTTGTCCCCCAAATGAGATTAAGTCGTTCTCTCTTAAAATTGAGAAATGACACAAAAGTAAAACTAGGGAAAAATAACTAAAACTACTACATTATCTAATATCAAGATATCACCTCACTTGTAGATAAACAGAAAACATTCCAGCAAGAAAACTAGATAACACATTTTGATAACTTACATTGCCAAAATTCCTTGCAGCCAGAGTTTAAAAAACTAATATTTGATCATTTTAATTTTCAAATGCTCTGACACGTCTCTGCACCTTTGGAGTCAGCTGTAAACTAATGAATCTGGAAATGATCAATTCATATTTCTTTCCTTAGTAAGTTCTTATCAGATCTTGCCTGAAGCAATGTATCTTCCTTAGTGCATGTCCAGGAAGTCTGAAGCATTTTCTCCTTTGTGACCCAGATTCTCTGATCTGTGTGTCTGTATCCAGCTTCCAATTATGTAGAGCATCTCCTTGTACATGCTGTGTAGTCCTTATTAGCAACTTAGAAAAACAAGTAGATAAAATATGATAGGTTGTATTCTCCAAAGGACACTTGAAGGAAACATTTGATTTGTGGTATTTTTTTGACATTTAATACTGCTATGTTTGAATGTTTGTGTCCCCTCAAGAGTCAAGTATTGAAATTCTAACTCTCAAGGTGATGATACTAAGATTAGGATGAGGGGCTTTTTGAAGATGATTAGGTCACAGGGGCAGAGCCCTTATGAATGAGATTAGTGCCTTCACAAAAGAGGCAGAGGTGGGAGGGGAAGAGAGAGAGAGAGAGAGAGAGAGAGAGAGAGAGAGAGAGAGAGAGAGAGAGAGAGAGGTTTAACCTTTCCATCATGTGTGAACACAATAAGAAGGTACTGTCTAGGAAACAGGAAGTGGGCTGTCACCAAGAGCACAATCTGCCCACCCTCCAGACCTGTGAAGAACAAATTTCTGTTGTTTAGAAGCTACCCAGGCTATGGTAGTTTCTTATAGCAGTCCAAGCTGACTAAGAAAAATATTTGCATGTGAAAAATGGATCACTAGTAATTCTCTGGCTATTTCTGTCATTCCAAACTCCTCCTTTTAAAATAAGTGTGAGAGTTTTCAGAAGGATTCACATGGACTCTTCAAAACCCAGCTATCACCCACTGCTCCTGCCAGGTACACTGTCACTTCTGCCAGGCACTGCCCCCACCACTAGGCAGTTTTGTCTTCTGCAGGACAAGGCAGATTCTGAGGAGGCATTGCTGCTAAAGCACCGGAACTGCCACGGTGTCAAAGCCCAGACATCGCATGAAGAGAAATGGGGAAAAAATGCCTCCAACCTGCCCACAGCTTGCCCTGCTAAAGGAGCCAGGGCCCTTCTGCTTTACACAGTCTTAGTTAAACTAACTCTCTTTGGTTGTTGCTACTTTTCTTTTTTTCTTCCACACCATTCTGGCTTCATAGAATTTAAACTTGACTCAGACACTGTTTTGGCCAAAAGGCAAGGCAGAAAGACATAAATGCTGTACTCAGGTGACAAATGCTTTCTTCCGTGGTCAAATTCTCATGACAAACTCCCTTTTTTTCCTGGGCTGTGTTTTTTCGAAGATGTTTTCTCAACCCTTGATGCAAATAAATATCTGGTGGGTTAGTCCTGCTATTTCTCCAGCCGTGTCTGGCTATGTTAGAACTTACAGCAATAGGCTCACATTGGAGCTCCTGTCATCCACTGAAATGAAGTGACCTGGCACATGAAAATGCTTAGCCCAGAGCAGGTGCTTGGGTATTGTTCTAGCCTGATGCAAATACTTTAACCACAAGGGATATCAAATTCTTCAGAAGGAAGCATCATTAAATGTGATTTGCTCTATTTCTGCTTGCAGTATTTTTTTTTTTTTTTTTTTTGTACCAGGGATTGAACTCAGGGCTACTTTTAAACACTGAGACACATCCCCAGCCCTTTTAATATTTTTATTTTGAGACAACATTCTTGCTAAGTTGCTTAGGGCCTTACTAAATTGGTGAGGCTGGCTTTGAACCTTAGATCCTCTTGCCTCAGCCTCCTGAACTGCTGGGATTACAGGAGTTCATGACCACGCCCAGTCATACTTGAAGTATCTTGGTAGAAGCAAGAAAATATGTTCAGTCTTCCAATTGTTCTCTTAGAGGACTCCTCTAAAACTTGCATTTCCCAGATCTAAGTGTAAGAAAAGGGAGATTATTACTGTGTGCACATGCAGTATGGGGAAACAGTAACCTGTGAGAAGACTCTATTGAATGAAAATGGTTGCCCAGGTCTGTGAAAATCTTCACTTTTGTTTCCATTAGAACTACTCAAACATTGGATGATTCCTGGATAGGATAGGATGGTAATGTTGAGGGAATACATCTTAAAATGGGTGCCCTTTTAAAAGCTAAAGACAAATATACATAAGAGCTTCTTTTTTATTTCAATACTCACATGAGACTTTGGCCACACATTCAACACATAAGAAGGCAGAAGTTGTATGTATATACTTTTATTTCATTAAATGACATCTGTACCTCCTTCTTTTCACTGCCCAGGGTATTTTGTATGAGCCTTTGTACTGGTGTGACACAGGGAGAAGTCCAAAGTGCGCTCCACATCTGGTGGCTGATGTAGTGACTATGGTGCTTTGACTCAAAATCATGAGACCTCCCCTTACAAGAGAGAATATCAGAACAGAGATCTCTGGATTTTTCGAAACGTGTCCCTATGCACATTCTTGACTTCATGAAATGCAAGGGTTCTGTTAAGTGTCATGCTCTTCTCAGTAACTCACATAATGTGCATGTTGGATGAGAACTGCAGAGGCAACCCAGCTCTAGGACTCTGATGGACACCTCATGAAGAACTGGAGAGTGAGGCTCTGTAGGATGCTGAGGAACTATTCCAAAAGTTGCTGCTTCAGAGTGTTAAATGGTAGCCTTCAGCCCAGCAGAGATTTCCTGCTGGTTCCTAAACTGCCTGGTGAGCACCCAGGGTGCAGATTCAGTGAGAAGTGCTTCATTAAACAGAGAAACCTCAGTTCAAAATAATAAGGCAATATCTTTCTTGTTTTGATAGGACTGCATCTTACAAAGTGCTTTAAACTACTTCTCAGTCACCCACATAACATCTCCATGAAGGTTTAGAGAGAGGTATCCCTGTCTCAGAAATACCAGATAACTGGAAAAAAAAAACTTATCTGACAGAAGTCCCAAAAGAAACCTTCACTCTGGTAATGTGGCACATGGAGGAGTCCAAACTGAGGTCCACATCTGGAACCCACCTTCTGCTCAACTTCCGCCAGTTGCCTCCAACATGCCCTGCACCAGCCCTCCGCCCCAGTCACCTTAGGAGAGTTCCTCTCCAGTGTACCATGCCCTATGTTTTCTTATTTCCCTGCCTTGTCATTTGGACCATTATTCCTCACATTAGTCTATTTGGGCAGACACTGCCAGTACTTTAAGGGTCAAATCAAATCCCACTTTCTCGTTCAAGATTCTCATGAGTCTTCCAACTTGGAAATTTATCTTTGTTTTGATGCTGTTTATTCAGTTGAAATTCATATTTCCTTCCACTGTATGTGACCATGATTTATCTTCCCAGTTAGAAGGGCAGCTTCTAAGGCAAAGAGTAGGGCTGAAAAGTCTTAAATGGAAGCTTCTTAGAGACTGTAAAATACCTCCTCCTATCATCACCAGGCACGCAGCAGAGCTGTCCTGGGAGCTTCCCAATGAATCCCTATTGGCTCCTCCCAAAGTTAATATTTCATGGCAATTTACATACTCCAGATCTAGAGAGGAGCATATGCTTAGGGAACAGATCTATCCAACACTCAGCTGCTATCAGATGGCTCCGCCTTCCTGAGTGGTACTTACTTTACTGCTCACAATAAGTGGTTCCACTTGGGGTATTATCCTCCTCAGGGGTTGGCCAAGCCACCAAAAGGCAGAGGAATGTCTGAACAAGCAGATTAATGAGCAATTGGAGAAGAGGTTTTGGATTCCCATTCAAGTTCTAGGAAAGTGTCTGTCTCTACCCTGATGAAAAGGACTGCATTTGGGGCCAGAGGGTGAGAGTGGCTCCACATGTCCCTTACCTCCTGCTGCTGGAAGCCTAAAGAACAATGAGGAGTCAGAGAGGCAGTGGCACGTGGGAGGCAGCTGACTCCAGCTGATTGAAAATAGGCCATTTGTCCTGTTCAATGCTAATGTGTTCAGGGGCTTGCACAGTTGGGGCTGCAGAGCGGGGCAGGGAGGCAGTTGCATTTATGTATGTGTGTGTGTGTGTGTGTGTGTGTGTGTGTGTGAGATGAAGCCTTCTTTCTTTGCGTTTTAATCAGCTTTCTCTACTCGATAAATTACCAATAAGAATAGCCTATGGTCTCACCAGCTTTTCTAGCTGCAAAGATATAAGGGCTCTGCCTTTGACAGCTTGGAGGTGGGGGGTGGGGGCGGACTTGGATTGAAAATCTAGAGTCAGGTGGGACTTCTCTGGGTATTTCTGAACTCAAGGAAAAGTGATTCGAGCAGTTAACAACTCAAATTTCATTATAATGCATTATAAGGGCACAGCTGAAAATTCTAATTAACTGAATTTTTTTTCTCAAAAAATATGGCTTTAGTATGCATGTATTCACAGGGCTTAGAAATGATTTCTACAGGGGTGGTATCAGCAGCTATGATAACCTGTTCAGTAGTATCAACCTTCAGGGGTCACTGACTCCAAGTCAGCTGGTTATGGCCTGCATCAAAGGCAGGGAACCCGGAGACCTGCAGTATACAGTTTGACCACTAGAGGAAGATTCAGCCAACTGCTTTCAGTTTCCCTGTACAAATGATGCCAGGGCAGTGTGCGCACTCATGCACACACACATTTGCTGCAGAGGGTGCTTCAAGTTGATATTTTGAAGGTTTTCACTCTAGTACCCTCAAGGGTAATCCAGATAAAAGGGAGAGTGGCCTAGCCTCTTTATTCTCATTATAGAGAACTGAGTCTTACAGAAGTCTAACAGCTTATTCAAAGCCAGTGGTATTTGTCTCTTTGGTCCCTGCCATATCTTCCACTAGGTTAAAGACAAAACTCGAACTCTTGCCTTTCAAACTGGGGCTTTGTTCCATTCCATGGCACCACTCTCTGAGTTCATGCAAGCTATCTAAGCTAGGCAGGTGGGAACCTGCTCAAGAGAAGGACCCCCCTTCAAGGTACTTGTCTCTGTCTCTGAAAAAGGCTGGTGATTCTGATCCAAATGCCAATTATCAGTTAGCTGTATTTATAGGAATCATTGATCTCTGCCATCAGTTAGAAGGTGAGGGTTGGCTTATATATACAGGACTGTAAAACGTGGAAGTTGGTGAGGCAGAGTTAGAAAGCCTGTCTTAAATTGCTTGCCAGGGATTTGAGGTAGTCATGGCTGCTCCTAGAATTCCTATAGGAATGGTGTTTCAGCTTTCTCTTGCCTTTTTAATATTTTTCTTTCCTCTTTCTTTCCTTCTTTCACCTTTTTCAATGTCAAAGAGACTTTTGAAAATATCTCCATGCTCTACTATTAAAATAACCATAACAATTTTCATAAAATAAGCATAACAATTTTTCTTAGAGTGTCACCTCTTTCACCAAATACTGGGTGCTATTCTTTTCTGATGTTCCTTCAGGAAAGCCTAAAAATTTAGAGGGCATAAGATATTTTCAGTGTTTTCCATTGTCCATTGTTCTTCATGCTTTGAATTCAATATTGCTACCAGGAGGGAATTTAGAATGCAAAAATGAGTAAAGGACATGGACTCAGGAGCTTATATTTTAGTATGAGAGGTAATAAATATATATGAAATTCAAAGTAGAAACAACATATAAGGACCCAGTAGGAACTTTTAATTTCCTCATGAGACCCTTGTCTAAGGCTTTTGAAGAAGAGGTAATATTTGAACTTAACTTTAAAGAACTAATATGAGCATCCAGCCATCCAAGGGCAACCATTTCAGGCAAAGACATCATTGCAACTCTTGTTAGTTTTCATTATTATAAAACTCATTTTCAGAAGTCTGAAATTTTATTTTCATCAAATATTCTCTTTTTATAAAAAAAAAAAAACAAACATTTGTTTAGTTGTAGATGAACACAATACCTTTGTTTTATTTATTTATTTTTATGTGTGCTGAGGATCGAACCCACTGCCTCACATGTGATAGGCAGGTGCTCTACCACTGAGCTACAACCCCAGCCCATTCATCAAATATTCTTACATTCAAATCTTGCTTTCATATGCCTAGCCTAAATCATTCTTAATAAAGCACAGACTCATATGAGATTCAAATTTATCTCTTCAAAAATGGTGTGGGCTGTGGAAAGAATACACTCTTGGAGTTTGGTTAAGTACTGACACTAGAACATCACCTGGCACGTAGAGATTCTCAATACTGGGTGTTATGACTGACTACTCACCATGGCCAGGTCATGTGCTAAAGAGTTTATTTATGCCTATTTGATCTTTAACACTCACAGTAATGGAGGGGACATCTTCAAGGTAGTTTTTTATTTTTGCCTTCATTTTATAACTGAGAGAATTCAGACACAGAGAAGTTAAGTAACTTGGCCAAACTCAATCTGAAAATGTTTGATTCATGTTGGAGCCCAGGATGTCTTATTGGAAAGTTTATGCACAAACACTATTTTAACAAAACCTTAACATAAACTTTAACATAAACACTATTTTAGATGGACTATTTTTAAATGGAATTAGTTTTTATCAAATTTTTATTGAGCAACATCTATCTTCTATGTATTATAAATTGAGAATTTAAATTAAGAAGTGATAGCTCTCCTTAAACAGTCCATCTTAAATCTTGAAATGAGAAGCTATTATTTAAAATAAGGGCAACTGCTGGTAAGAGAAGATTAGAACAGAAGTCTTTGAATCTTTATCTTTTAAGTAATGTAGTAGAAAGACATAATGCTAGATATTACAAAAAGAGACAGATCTCAAAAATTAGCATAATAAAATTTATTTCTCACTTACTAATCCAAATAATCCAAAGAGATGTTCTTATTTGGGTAGTTCTCCAAATTGGGACCCATGGATTCATCCTCATTCTATTCTGTGTTTTGTCTCCCAAGGCTCATCTCAGGGGCCTCATCCTTTCCAGGCAGTTAAGAGAATCTAGAGCATCAGCATCATGCATGGAAAGATTTCATGAGTCTGAGCAAGAAGTAGCATATGTCACATATACTCACATTTATTGACACATATACTCAATATATACTCAACCACATGGTCGTATTTGGATGAAAGAGAGACCTGGAAATGCAGTCTTACTATGGACCCAGGAAGAAGAAGAGGTGGATTTGAGGATTAGTTGCAAGACTTATGACATATATCTACACTATACACTTTCCAATTAATTGAATTTCCAAATGATACCACTATATTGTTTAGAAACAAATGTAACTTTTAAAATCTAGGAATACCATATTAGCAGTCCATTACATATGAAAATAGAATAAGATCAGTGGAGAAAAGTTTCTGCTTTTGTCTGCCATTCTTTCCTGTCTAGTAGAGAGTAGAATTATGTAATAAACAGGGAAAACATTTATTTAATAGAGCTTCAGTATTTGGATATTGACAACTGTACAAAAAAGATGAATGTAAATTCAATCATTTGCACATGATTCCGTCTACTTCCAGCTATCCTAAACCTTTATGCTAAATATATCTTTTCAAGGTATGAAGAAAGGTCTAAAGATGATTAACACTTTTTGTTTCTCTATAGCAGTCATTTTTCTAGGTATTGGAACAATGCATACTATGGCATGTTATTATTCTTAATTCTTTAAGACATCATGATGATTCTCATTCAAAGAATAGGCCTTGCAGATATAAATAATGAACGTAATGTCACATGCTCATAAATGGCAGAGCCAGGATTCAAGTATGTTATGTCTAACCCACAAACTTTTGTTCATCCTTCCAGCAATTGAATTTACTCAGTCTGAAGAGGCAGTAAAGATAATTTAATGGGAAAAATAACTAAAAGCTTTTTAGTTTATAAAACCAAAATATCCAGGTAATTTCTACCACTCTCTATTCAGACAGACAATAAATGTTTATGATGCAAAATAATCTGGAGATAAAGAGATCATAGTAACCTTGTCTCAGGAGGCATTTTATCACAGAGTATTCTCTTTAATTCTGTCAGCATTTATTGAGTATTATATATTAGTCATTCCCAGACTCTACATTGATACATAAGTTAGGACTTAAACAGTCCCTCCACAAAGGTAGGCTTTCTGTGTTTCTCCCAGGAGCTAATCTAGACTCATCTACTCTTTTGTAGATGGTCCCCAGCCATTTTTTGACTTTGCAGTTGTGTGAAAGTGGCATATTCAATAGAATTCATAGTTTGAATGTTGATCTTTTGCCCCAAACCGGTCATATGCAATGCAGTACAATACTCTCATGATGCTAGACAGGGGATGGTAATCACAAATTCTCATTAGACATATGGTTCTGAGGTTTAACAACTGTTATGGTTTGGATGTGAGATGTCCCCCAAAAGCTCACGTGTGAGGCATCGCAAGAAGGTTCCACGGAGAAATGACTGGGTTGTGAGAGTCTTAACCCAATCAGTGATTTAATCCTCTGATAGGTATTAACCAAGTGGTCACTAAAGTGGTATGGTGTGGCTGGAGGAGGTGGCTTTAGTGTTTATATTTGTATCTGGAGAGTGGAGTCTCTCTCTGCTTCTTGATCACCATGATGTGAGAGGCTTCCCTCTGCCACACACTCCACCATGATGTTCAACCTCATTTCCAGCCTCAAGAAATTGAGCCAGCCTTATAGGACTAAGACTTCTAAAATTGAGCCTTCAAGTAAACTTTTCCTCCTCTACAGGTGTTCTGGTCAGATCCATCAGTCACAGCAGTGAAAAAGCTGACTAAAACAGCAACCAATACTCTACAAAGTCTTGCTTTGCTAAGCTATGATGGTCAGTAGATCAGGTGTATTAAATGCATTTTTGACTTACGGTTCTTTCAATATATATATATATATATATATATATATATATATATATATATATATATATATATATCAAGATGAAACTCAACTGTAACTTGAGAAGCATCCATACTTATTTGATGAACTTTGGTAATTGCCATTGCATTTGCCTATCTTCTTAGTTCATGGATTGCATACTTGGCTTATGACTCTACCAGCATCTAGCCTTGTCCTGACACATGGGGCTTCACAAAACTCATTCTGTAATAAATGAATAGATGAGTACATAGATGGGTATATTTTAGGAGAAAATAAAAAAATACCAAAACAAAATTAGTAAGAGCAAAGGCCTTAAGGTATAAACTTATGACTTCAAGAAATTTACAAAAATTCCGTAAGCAAAGTTTGATGTAGGGAGTGGGGAAATGGGATAAGACAAGATAGGTGCCGATTCAGGGCTAAGAATTGTGGACTTAATTTAAATAAATACAACACAAAAAGAAAGGATGCTTTATATGCTTGATTTGGTTGAAGTACAAACTTTGTTGAAAGTAATGAACACTTAAGATAAATTTTTTTCCTAATTATCTGAACCTAGACCCATTATAGTTTCATGAGAGAATAGGGTTAAAAGTCAGGAGACAACTTTATTTTATGGGACATAGATAAAGAAGAATTATTTGAAAATCTACAACTCTTCCAGTGAAGAATTCCAGTGAATTTGCTAACCATTTGGGAACGGATCAGAACTCTGCCAGAAAGTAAATATTCACAACCAATAATAAATATAATAAATTTATTATATTATATTAGGTTAGATCTTCATTATTGGTATTGCCTGCTGCATTATCAAATGGATACTTGAAGAATATGCTTTGATATGTTTACTGGTTAGATGAAAATCAGGTTTTATATATGATGGGGAGTGAAGGAGTAGGCAGAAGAAAAATCAAATTAGTTATAGGTTAGGAGAGTAAGTTATGAGCTAGGGTTTCAGGATTAAGGAAATCAAATGAACCTCAGAATTCTGGGGGAAAGAAGCATTTTATTCCACTAGGTCTTGTGAAAGACTTCACCTGTAAGATCAAACTCATTGGAGTGAAGATCAAGGAAGTGCATGGCACTTAGAATCAGGAAAATTTATTTTAGATTTGGCTCTGCCTCAGACTACAGATGAGATCTCTGGCAAATTACTTAATCTTTCTGGGCCTGTTTCTCAGTTTCCTTGTCTGAAAGATGAGGAATTAAAATCAGTATATTAGACCAGATAATGCAGAAAATCCTTTCCAGCCCAAAAGCCGTGAAGATTTCAAAGCCTGCGATTTAACTCTTTATTTCACTTGTCTTACAGTGCATCCTTTAAAAAGATATGTTGTGGCATATTATACAGAATTGTAGGTTTCTTTGTGATATATTCATATGTCATATATAACATAATTTGTTCAAATGAGTACATTCTCTAGAATGATGTGGCATTACATGCTTATTTCCTGCCATTAGTGCCCAAGGATCCAACACTAGAGACCTGGAATTGGAACCTAAAAGAATGGTCCTGGGATTACCAAGTGAAGGCTCTCAATGTTGTCACAGAGTAATTCAAGAGAAATGACATTCAATGTCCTACCAACTTCAAGGTTCAGTGGCTGATGGTACAAGAAGCCCTTATTAGAAGATGAAAGTGTGAGTTTGTTACAAAGCCTGAAGAGGCAGATAAAGGAGGGGGTGCAATGTATACACCTGCATTAGTTTTCTATGACTGCTATAACCAATTACTACAGACATATTGCCTTAAGCAGTACACATTTATTATCTTGAATTCTAGAGTTCAGGAGTCCAAATGAGATCACTGGGCTAAAATCAAGATGATGGTAGGAAGCATTCCTTTTCTGAAGCTCTAGGGGAGAATCCATTTCCGCTTCTAAAGGTCACTCACATTCCTCCACTTACTTACTTCTCACTTCCTAGATCTTCAGTCAGCCAAAATTGCACTCCCCTGAAAATTCTTCTGTAGACATTTTCTACTTTTGTGATTACATTGAGCCCAATCAGTAATCTAGACAAATATCTATTATAGGATCAACTGATTAGCAGTCTTAATTTCATCTGCAATCTTGATTCACCCTAGCCATGTAACCTAACATATTCACAGGTTTTGAGAAATAGCATGTGGATGTCTCTGGGGGACTTTATTCCCTGTCATACTAGATAAAACAAATATAGGGAAGCATAAATACCTGATTGATATGTCCATACTTAATGTGTTCTAGGACCATGATCAGTCTCTACTACAATATTTGTATCATATGAAAAGTAAAATAAAATAAAAAACTAGACTTGAGAATCAAAAAGTACTTAGCTTGAATTCCTGGGTAAATGATTTAACATTTTGGCTGCATATGGTGTGCATGGCTGTCATCCAGTGACTCAGGATGTTGAGGCAGGAGGATGGCAAGTTCAAGGTCAGCCTCAGCAACTTAGCAAGGCCCTAAGCAATGTAGCAAGATCCTCTCTCAAAATATAAAAAATATAAAATGGGCTAGGTATGTGGCTCAGTCATTAAGTAGCCATAGGGTAAATCACTGGTACCAAAAAAGAAAAAAAAAATTAACAGAGCATGGATATAATGATATATATTTTGCAGTTTGACAGAAGTATTAAAATAGTTGCTAAATTAAATCTGTCTTTCTAATTTTTTCTTATGTATAACATTTAATAAAATATAAAGTTGTACTGAATTTTTGCATGTTTTTGTTAATTTGGTTTTGTAATTTAAGACTAACACTGGTAAAGATGCTTAAAATCTTCATAATTCATGTTCTCATTGTTAGGATGCTACATCTATATTCATTTTTTGATACAGAGGGGAAAAGAATAAGTTCTTTTTCTAAGAAGAGGACATACTCTAAGTGATAATATATTTCATCACTTTTTCGAAGAATAAAAACATTTGTTGGTTCAAGCAATATCTAAAAGATCTTTTATATATGAGGCTTGGCTAAGACTAAAATAAATCATGCTTTTGGCAAGGAATAATTATGTTGTAATGAAAGTCAAACTTTTAATTTAAGATCTGAACTACTTCCATTGTAGCAGTAGTTCTTGACCTGAAAATGAGATAACATATATCTGAATAGCTTTCAACTATTCAGCATGCCCATTCAGGAGATGCAAGGACTTCTGTGATACTGTGCATCTATTATATGATAAGGGGAATTTATCATTGGCAGAACTTATTACAATGGACAAATAAACACTGAGAACTTTTCCAATTCCCACTCTGAGCCTTCTTGACACTATTGCAACATGAAGTATTCTTGATTGGTCAGTCAATTAGTTTCGTCTTTGTCATTAAAAAAAAAAAAAAAAAAAAGCTGCTATTTTTTTTAATGCCTTTACCTAAATGTCCAAACTGGTTGTTGCTGTTGCAAATTCTAGTACAAAGTGTCTCAGGTTGGCAGTGGCACAATGTTCTTCTGGGAGAGCCAGGTCACAACCACCCAGGCAGAAAAAAACAGGACAGTGCTGGGCCAAGGTGAGGTAGGAAGGTGAACAGGAGCACAGGTGACCTTGAATTCTCTGGGAAATATTTTGACTTCTGCTGCCTGTATTGGCTCTCTTGTACCTCACTTCTTTGGCTGCTTTGAAGCTGTCTTGCTTTCAAGTTGATGTTGGTTAGTTGTAGTATTATGTTAGCACATCTTTTTCCATCTTCAAAAGGTAATGGACACACATCATTCATTTTTCTGCTAATTCTTGACCAACTTCCCTTCACCTATTTCCCTTGGTGCCATTAGCCCAAAGAGACACAGAGAAGTATTTCTAACTCAAAATTTATTATTCATATTATTTCACCTGCCTGAATTAAATCCACATATCAGTAAATTTATTAAAAACCTATCATGTTCAGTGTATGGTTAAGTTGTAAAGACATCCAAGATGGGACTATATCTTTAGGGACTTTATAAAATGCTTTTATTCTTTTGCTACTATGAAAAACATTTTCAGGAACTGGTGACAGGCTTTGGAAAGGTACATAGCTATGAACTTCAGATTTGAGAATAAGATTGAGTTGAACCAAAGTCAATGTTAGTCCAGTTTGAAGAGAAAGTGATATTTGATTTTTAAAATTTTATTTTAAATGTCTATTAAACCCTGAGTTTCTCAAAGTTTTGTCAGATACTTAATGTGTCTAGAGCATGTGAATGGAACATTAGCATCACACACAGTGAGACAACTGAATCTTTGAGAATACCACTTTGAAAGCCTCATTTGGAAGTATGTTTAAGGATTTCTTTATGATTTTTCCAAAATAAAAGGTAAGGGTGATTTGGATCTGTTTGTCAAAGTGATCTGTGCAGTTGGGGTCTTGCCATAAAGGAAAGCTTTTATTAATGCTCAACAAAAATGGGTTTCACATATAAAAAATATGTTTTTAGGTAAATTGAGTATCAGGACAGTTCTTTAGAGGAGATTCTGCCCAACCCCTTATTGGCAACCAAAGGGCCTAGGGCAATAATAGTGAGATAAAGAACACTTTGAACTCTATTTTGAGACTTTCTGATCTTTCTTCCTATCCTTCCATTATTGCTCTCTATGGATTTTAAAGGGGTCTCTAAAAAATGAGTGGTGTAACCCCATCTTTTCAAACCAGGAAGAAAACAAAACAATTCTTTCATACAACAATAGGTAAAGGAGAAGAATGATTTTCAGAAATATTTACATTTTAAAGAATTATCTCAGAGAAGGAGCTGGGTGCAGTGGCCAACAACTCAGGAGGCTGAGGCACGAGGATCACAAATTAAAAGCCAGCCTCAACAACTGAGTGAGGCTTTGTTTCAAAATTGAAAAAAAAGAGGGCTGGCAATGTGACTCAGTGGTAAAGCACCTCTGGGTTCAATCCTTGGTACCAAATATATATATATATATATATATATATATATATATATATATATATATATATATATATATATATACACACACACACACACACACACACACACACACACTTATCTCAGAGAAGGACCTTGAGCATGAGGTACCCAGCACTGTTGAAGATGTTTCTATGTTAACACAGCCTGGTAGGCACCTCCACAATCTAGGCTATTCCATTTCACACTCTTATCTATCTGACCATGGACCTTGGTACATCAGTGTAAGAGATCATGAAATAAGAAAGTCAACATATGACACTTGGATTATTTTCCCTGTATATTATATTCTGTGACAACAGTACTTTTTTTTTAACTAGTGCATGACATCTTATTCATTTTATGGTACTATCTGAATCACAGAATCTTCCTATGGGAAGGAACTTCAGTGGTCATTTACATAATGAGAAGTCTTTGGTCATCTGTTCTTCTCTTTGCCCAGGTCTTTAGCCACAGTAAACTGTAAACCTCTTTGGTGAGTCACAGCTTCAGTGTGGACTCCTTTTCAAAACTACCTTTGCAGAAATTGCTTCCACAAGAGTTCAGAATTTCTTGAACTGATGATTTATTTTCAGGTTATTTCATTCAGTTTTAAGGGTCAAGTTTATATGAAAATATTTCCTCCCTAGATGCCCAGTTTCCTTTAAAATTTGTTCTTAAAATACAGAACCCCAGATTCTTTGATTCTTTCAAGACTGTTGAAAAAAAGTCGTCTTGAAAAAGGAAAACAAATCAAAATCAGGATTCTAGTGGATAGTAGAGACCATCTTGCTCTTTTAGTAATTTAGGTGTTACTTGTGTGCATGTCTTGGAAGTGACCCTTATCTCATTGAACTCCGTGCTGCTTTAATAAAATATGCCAGTTGCTGTTTGCTTGGATTTGAGTCATGTGTTTAACTTCCTGGAATGCTCTGCATCAGAATGTATCCTTATGCACATATCTGGAATCATGATCCAATATGGCAAGAAAAATCCATATCCCAGCCAAATTGGATTTCTCAATCTGTGTTCTAAACTTTGAGATCACATTGATATGAGTGCATAAGACATTCACCACTCCAGAGAAAATGAGGGAATGTTGTGTATATTAGAAGACTTTTATTCAGCTCCTAGACTCATCCATCGTTGGAAGTTTGGAGGATGTTCGTTTAGCTTGTTCTCTTATAGTTTCATAGAAGGAGGCATTAACAGCAATAAGACCCACCAAAATAGGTAGAGATGTGCAGCTACTGTTGTTGAGAAATAATAATCATTTTGGTTCTTATAGTATAATCCTTTATCTTATGTTTCCCTAACTTTGTAATAAGGTATTCTTAGTTTAATTTACTGCTGAGGATGTGATGGAAAATGGGAATTGAGAAGAAATCTCATTTAATTATGGAAACTCTAAACTCTGCAATATTTTTTTTCTATAAATGCAGAGACAAATGCAATCTCATACCTTTTTCAAAACTTATTTGAGCACATCTAAGGCAGTGTGGCTGGGCCAGGTCTAGATGGGTTTAAGTCAAACACTATACACATCAGTTTTCTCTGAAAGGTGTTTTTCGTTGTCTGATTTTATTGTTTTCCTTTCTCCACAAGAAACTGGTTGTCATACAGGAGGCTGAGTTCTCCATTGACTCACAAAATATTCCAAACAAAACTTTTACCTCCTACTTCAGTGGATTTCATTTTTAAGTGTGCAGTCATTGCTTTGTGAGTTACTAATACCAATTTGTCTTTCTTTCTTTCTCTTTTTTTTTCCTCCACTGAACAATAAAGGAAACAGTTAGAGCTTTAACAACCAAGACATAAATAAGAAAAACAGCTCAAAAGCAGAACACTGTGTGGCTGTTAAACGATCAGCTCCTTTTCAGATCCTCCACAAGGATTAGGAACTAAATGAATCTTTTCACATATTGTTACTTGGACACAAGGCACAGAATCAACTTCATTCTTCTCCTTTGAACCAAAACGACAATCATACTGGGAAGCCCCCACCATCCCCTGAGTCAATTAAAGACCCTGTTACTGGAGTTATTTTAAATGGGTGTGTATAAAGCACTAGGGGACAGATTGTAGGGTATAATCCTCAACTGACAGAGGGGAATGTGCTAAAAGTCCCTCAGGAGATCACCCATCTTGATTTTTTGTGAGACACATGGTAGCAGAAATGATCAAACCCATTTGAATGAGATAAGAAAAGCCAAGCTTCCCCCACCCCTTCCCCCAAATCCTCAACCACCTCACAAGCTGAACCTTTCAAATACACTTAGTGCTGAGGCAATTTGACATGGGTGGTAGATTAACACACCCACACAATGCAAACAGGGATAGCACCTCCCTTATTGATGCCGGGTTTGCAGAATCAGCTGCTGCACAGTAGGCCAAAAGCCAGCTTGGAAAGACTAAAATTGTATCCTTCACTCTGTCTTTATTTTAGGACTCAACTGGGACTCTTGGAGAGGAAAGTTCTTTCCAAGTATTCTTTAAAAACTCTGGGATGAGATTGTTTAATTTGTGTTTTTTTTTTGTTGTCCTTTTTATTTATTTATATTTTTATTTATTAAGAAGGGATGAAAAAGCATCTTCAGAGTATGCTTATATTTTTTTAGTTTCCAAATTGTGGTGGTATTCAGGGGTCATTGGTGGACAGGAGGAAATGAAGAAGTCATAAGAGATCAGAATACACCCAGACCCAGACATAAAAGTGAAGCCTTGCAGATTTTTCTAATTTTAATAATTATTTTTACATTATTATTTATAAACTTATAATCCTTGCACCTTTAGTCTACTGAGTATATCCAAAAATTACAAGAATTAAAGATAAATTGATCTCTACAATTCTACAATTGTGGTTTTAGCCTCAGTTGGTGTAGTCTTATCTGTTTGCTTCAGATAGGGAAGACTTCCCAGAGTCTGTGTATATAGAGAGACAACATGGGTAAAAGCAGGAGCATATGAGACATCAACAAAATCTACCAAGGTTTTCTTGGACTTTATCTTAACCACCCAGGTGAACTATGGAGTTGGATAATGACTGGAGGCCTGGAGTTGTAGTTCAGAGGGAGAGCACTTTCCTAGCATGCACAAGGCTCTGGGTTCAATTCCCAGAACGGCAAAAATAAATAAATAAATGAGTTTAAAAATAAGTTGAGTAGAAACCAATAGCTGGACTAATTAATGAATATGTCATTTATTTCCAAAGTTTTTATGTTCTGTAGACCCAAGCACAGAGTAGGGCCCAAATGGCTCCTCTGAGTCTATCAGATCCACTGGGCTCCATATCTTCACCTGCCAGCTCTAATTTCCTGCACATCCTCTCCCCAGTTTCATTCAAAATGAGTCAATGGGCAAAATTTTAATAGCACTCATTAGGGTCATTATTGTAGAATGTGGAACGTGGAAAGTAAGGGTATTTTTTCTTATTGTCTCTCATTCAGATTTTATTACTTTGGTTAATTTAAACCCTATACATTTTTTTTTAAATCATGGCAAGTTTTATGGTGAATGACATTTAATTTACTTAGATTTGCCATAAAATATGTTGTTTTTACATGATACTGAGATTTTCATTCAAACAGAATAATTGTGACTCACTGAGACCAAAGACATAATATAGTCAGGAGATAGAAAACACATATGAAGTTGTCAAATAATAAATGCTGAATGTGAATATTCACAATATCTCCCACTTGGTTGTTTCAAGTAACATTAGAAAAAAAGCAAGTTAAAAATAGCCTCTATCCAGAAAGTATCTTCTGAAGAAACAGAGATTAAGTTTTGGACAGGGTACTTGCATATCTACCTCATTGGAAAAACAAAACAAAACAGATTTCGTGAGAGCAGGGATTTTCCCAGGAATTCATAAACATTTTTCAGAGATGACAAAACTTAAATCCAAAAACAGAGCTGATAATCTGGAACCAATATACGTATTAAAGTCACATAAATCTTTTCAAAACATGGTGCAAAGCTACCATAAGAATTTTTTCAGCCTTTGGTGTGTGTGGAGGGGGAGGGATAGCTTAAGCCATTCCCTTATGGAACTATTTTGTTCTGCTATTCTGCATTAACTCATGCTATTGAAGCATACTTCTCCAAGTTCTTAAGGACTGCCTCCTATCTCCTCCTACCATTTATCAGTTTCTCAGAAGATCCTTTAGTTCTCAGAATACTACTTTTTCAGTGCATATTCTACCCTTTTTTCCATATTGCTTATACATATATAAAGATATATTAGTGGAAATAATTCTGAGTTTTCCATGGCTTCTGGCCAATTATAGATAATTTTTGAGGTATAGAAAAGGAAAAGGAAATAATTCTTTTGAAAACTACTCATAATCTGCATACTAATTCTTTAATTCATCTATGGCAATAACAGAATTCTCTGGTAAAATATGTTCAGAGATGCTTTTTAACCATTTATTTGTCTCTGTGAATAAATGCTCAGTAAGGATCTTATAAATCACATACACCTGACTTGTATACACATTTACCATGGTGATAACTTTAAATATGTATTCCAACTATTTAAATAACCATTAATATAATTTTATAGAAGAATATTCATGTATCTTGTAGGTAATCATTGTGATGTTCTTGTATGTTAAATGTAAGTATGGCTTAGAAAAAGAGATAAATTTTTCTATAAAGCATTTATTCTTCCTTTCCTGATATTCCCATATATTTATCTATTAATCACTATAATCTGTGTTTTGTAGATTTATAAGATATTGGTCTATTTTTATATCCTATTTCATAAAATTAATCAGTATACTAATGTGCCTGGCACCATGCATTGGCAAAACTCATGCTAAATCAAGTTTTATAATTGTATCTCATTTTCTCCCCTTCTTTCTTTACTCTTAAAATCTGATGGAGAATTTGGGTAACTGAAAAATTCATCCTTCATCTGCATTCAAGAGGTCTCCTTAGTTCTAGGTAAATGAATCTGTTATTCCACAGTAAAAATGTAATAGAACACTTTCCCAATTATGGTCTTCATTTCAGGACATTATGAAAACAGAGGATAGGGAACCACCTTTACTAAAACAGCAGCCAAATTTTTGGAATGGTTTCCTGCTTTGTGAATGAAGTAATACACAAACATTTTTTAACTTCTAAAAAAACAAAAACAAAACCAAAAACTCCAAACACTAACGTTCCATTTTTTTTTTCTTATTTTCTAATTCCATTGACTTAACTTCAGTGCATAGAACTACCCTTCCACCTTGGGCAGTCAATCATGTCACATGGAGCAGAAGCCCTCAAGCTGGGGATATTGGATACAGTGAAGAAAATACTATAAACTGTAAATCAAAGATGATGTCTAGTTTATGAGAATTTTGCCTGAAGACACATTTTTATTCCCAAAAGCCTCTTTGCTAAAGCATTTATTATGGATCCTAATTCCTCTTGCAAACTTCGTTAATACTCATGGATATCTTTTGCATACAGAGCAAGGCACATACCATCAAAACAAAGGTATCTTTCTGGGAAGTGCAGAGTAGATGGGAGTCGATTACAATGAGGGAGGTGGATAGCTGAGCCACATGTGCTGCCTATACAAAGTAAAACAAAACTGTCCATTCTGTGAGCATCTCTGGATATCCCTTACCTCAGGACCATCTCCTTAAGATCACCAGTCCGAAAGTTCACACTGTGAGAAGAGATGTTCTTCAACAGACAACTTCTTGATCAGTTCTGAAATAATTAGAAAATATTTTCTTTCTTCATATCAGGTTACTTCACGCCAGTGTTTATTTAATTCATATTTCTGAAGTTTTCTGGCTTGGTTTCACTTGAAATTCAACATTCTTGGCCTCCACCTCCTGTCTCAGCATGTCTAAGTTAAGAGGGTGCTCTTTCTTGCTTCTTTTAAAAGCTCTTGCCAAGTACTGGGTATGCATCTTTTGTTCATTTTCAGGGAGTCCCCCAAAATACGTCTTGATCCTCCTAATTAAAAATGTCCCTGAAGGTGGGGTATAGCTCAGAGGTAGAGCAATTTCTTAATGTGTGTGAGGCTTAATCTTCAATGAAGAAAAACAAAAAGTCCTTGATCTTTCTTCATCCCCAGGTTCATATCATAACATGGTTGACTAAAGTCCACTGGCCAGGTTCTCCCACCTCTATATGATTACCGTCACATTCTGTTGCAACAAAATTTGTTATATAGATATTTCTACATCCTAGCTTTTGATCTACTGATTTTATGTAAAATCTTATATAACCAAATTCCTAACTAATGGAAGAATACAGATAGCTTTCTGAGAGTTTCTTGAAATAAATTTTGACCCAAGTGGGAAAAAATATGAGAATAGGTAATATTTTTCCAACTCTTAGAAATGTGTATTTCTTTATCTATTTATAGACATCCATGGAGAAAACAACTCTGGAACCTAGACTACCCTACTCACTCCTGCTTACCACCTGTTACCACCTCTCGCCATACTTAATATTAGCTTTGTACAGTTGGTAGTCACCACATGTTGCCAATTTATTGTAAATTGTTTTCTCTCTCTCTTGAGATCTAACTCTATGAGATCCAAGACTTTTGTGGGTATCAGGAGTTGTCGTTCTTATATTAGTTTTTTGAGGTTCTAGTGCATGCTCAGTTACCCTAAGCTCACTTGGAACTGGATATTACCTATGTGCATGTGATTGTGCTATGGATACACACCTGC
Organism: Marmota flaviventris; assembly: GCF_047511675.1. Taxonomy (NCBI): domain Eukaryota; kingdom Metazoa; phylum Chordata; class Mammalia; order Rodentia; family Sciuridae; genus Marmota; species Marmota flaviventris. The sequence goes on from NC_092503.1 coordinate 102,722,327, forward strand.
CAGGACACTCCACCGAAAATGATGGGTGTTGGTGAGGTTGAGCTATCACTGACTTGCTATGAACAGTCCCTCAAGAATTTTATCTTGGGTTCCAAGATGGCTGCGAATAGAGTGCATCACATCCCGTGTACCGCAACACTGCGCAGGTGAATAAAGAGTTAGAACAACAAAAAGCTATCTTGTCAGGAATTTACGGCAAAATCGGGGTGCACCGAAACCTAGAAGAAGGATTTCCATCACCGAGGACCGGTTATTGAGTCTCAAATTCGAGCCAACTGTGTGACCAGAGATCCAGGCTGACTGATCCGCCGCTCGCCACGCGGCCCGCCCCGCGGCTACAGATGGCGGGGCGCCGCCAAGAAGCGACCAGCAAGCAGAGAGAAACGGTGCTACGGATTCTGTGGAGTCCTGCCAGCTGTGCCCTCACTGAGCTCTGGGCTGAGTTCGGGGTTTGAGACGGGGAAGGAAGCGGTCCAGTTCTATCCCCCACAATGGAAAGTCCACCAAGGAAGCCAGCGGCCATCATCTTGGAGAGCTGACACCACCACTGCCAGTTTCCAACAGATTGCAACAATAAAACAGGTGTGTGTTACTCAGCCCATCTCCCATACAGCAGGGAATTCGCATAAAATCTCTCCCAGGCTTTCCGGGGGAGGGATTATCAGAATGAGCCTGCATAGAGACGCAGGGAAAGGTAGAGACACCTGACCTCCAACTCCCCCTCCCATCAGCGGCGAAAACGAAACCTGTCTTGCCAGCTCTGGGGGAGGGGCAAGCGGAAAAAATCAAAACAATAGGGTGCCGATTCCCAATAGCCACCCTCCACACCCAGCAAACCACAGGCCCTGAGTACAGTTTGAACTGCCGAGAGGCATCACACAGGGGAAGGCCGGGCTAGCAGGAGAAGCCAGGGCGCGAGAGGCCAGGCCCTCATGACTGGGCGGCTAGAGATCGCCCGCCCGCTGGCGACCCCCCACGGCCCCCGTGACTGGGCGGCTGGAGACCGACCGCCCGCCCACTGGCGACCGGGCGGCTAGACCCTGAGGTGCGGCCCAGCAGGTACGGCACAGAGACTCTAGGAAGAGGTCTATAGCCAGGCCTTCATGAAGTAGACAACCGGGAGCTGAAACCAACCAGAGACAGACCAGTCCCATCCTTCCCTTCGGACACCCCGGCAAGGAGCCTGGGGGCCGCCATAGCAGAGAGGTGAAGTCATCGGAGTTCGGCCAACGGAATTCCTTCCCATAGAATCCACTTTAACAGGAGAGAGCAGAAACACAGCAATCAAACAGAGCTGGAAAGTAAAGTGAACAACATGAAAAAACAAGGGAAAAAAGGATTACAAACAATGCAGGACAACTTAAATCTAGAGAAGGACCTAGAAGCATCAGAAACATGGACAGGGAAAGAACTCAAGGCATACCTAACTCAGATGGAAAGGAATATTAGAGAAAACATGAGACAGCAACTCCAAGCAATGAAAGTATATTTTGAAAACGAATTAAACAAACAAATTCAAATGGCAAAGAACGAGCTTTACCAGGAGATAGAGATTTAAAACAAAAAATCAAACAGTAATCCTAGAAATGCAGGAAACTATAAACCAAATTAAAAACTCAAATGAGAATATTACAAATAGACTAGATCAAGTAGAAGTCAGAACATCAGATAATGAAGACAAAGTTTATCAACTTGAAAAGAATATAGTCAACACAGAAAGGATGCTTAAATCTCATGAGCAATCTATTCAAGAGATATGGGATGTCATAAAAAAAACAAACTTGAGAGTCATCGGGATAGAAGAAGGTATAGAGGTTCAAACCAAAGGAATGGACAACCCATTAAGTGAAATAATTCTAGAAAACTTCCCAGAGATGAAAGATGGAATGATTTGCCAAATCCTGGAAGCTTACAGGACCCCAAACATTCAAAACCGTAATAGACCAACTCCAAGACATATAATTATGAAGATATCCAACATACAGAACAAGGAGAGAATATTAAAAGCTACGAGAGAAAGGAGGCAGATTACATTCAGGGGTAAACCAATTAGGTTAATGACTGATTTTTCATCACAGACTTTGAAAGCGAGAAGATCCTGGAACAATGTATTTCAAACACTGAAAAATAATGGATTCCAACCAAGAATACTGTATCCAGCAAAATTAAGCTTCAGATTTGACAATGAAATTAAAATATTTCATGATAAACAAAAGCTAAAAGAATTCGCAGCCAGAAAACCAGCACTGCAAAGCATTTTGAGCAAAATACTACAAGAAGAGGAATTGAAAAATAGCGCCCAACACTAACAGTGGGAGGTATCTCAGTAAAGGGGGAGAAAAATAACCAAAGAGGAAAAACTAGCCAAACTAAAATAAATAAATAAATAAACATGACTGGAAGTACAAATCATATTTCAATTGTAACCTTAAATGTTAATGGCCTAAACTCACCAATCAAGAGACATAGGCTAGTAACCTGATTTAAAAAAACAAATCCAACAATATGCTGCCTTCAGGAGACGCATATGATAGGAAAAGACACACACAGGCTGAAGGTGAAAGGTTGGGAAAAATCATACCATTCACATGGCCCTCGGAAGCAAGCAGGAGTGGCCATACTCATATCGAATAAAATCAACTTCAAACCTAAGTTAATCAAAAGGGATAAAGAAGGACATTATATACTGTTAAAAGGAACCATCCACCAACAAGACATAACAATTATCAATTTGTATGCACCAAACAATGGTGCAGCAATGTTCATAAAACTCAAATCACTAACATACGGGATGAAAAAGGCAATATCACAACAGACACTACAGAAATATAGAAGATAATTAGAAAGTATTTTGAAACCCTATATTCCAATAAAATAGAAGATAGTGAAGATATCGATAAATTTCTTAAGTCATACGATCTGCCCAGATTGAGTCAGGAAGACACACACAATTTAAACAGACCAATAACAAAGGAAGAAATAGAAGAAGCCATCAAAAGACTACCAACCAAGAAAAGCCCTGGACTGGATGGGTATACAGCAGAGTTTTACAAAACCTTCAAAGAAGAATTAATACAAATACTTTTCAAGCTATTTCAAGAAATAGAAAAAGAAGGAGCTCTTCCAAATTCATTCTATGAGGCCAACATCACCCTGATCCCGAAACCAGACAAAGACACTTCAAAGAAAGAAAACTACAGACCAATATCTCTAATGAACTTGGATGCAAAAATTCTCAATAAAATCCTGGCGAATCGAATACAAAAGCACATCAAAAAAATTGTGCACCATGATCAAGTAGGATTCATCCCTGGGATGCAAGGTTGGTTCAATATACGGAAATCAATAAATGCTATTCACCACATCAATAGACTTAAATATAAGAACCATATGATCATCTTGATAGATGCAGAAAAAGCATTCGACAAAGTATAGCATCCCTTTATGTTCAAAACACTAGAAAACCTAGGGATAACAGGAACTTACCTCAACATTGTAAAAGCTATATATGCTAAACCTCAGGCTAGCATCATCCTAAATGGAGAAAAACTGAAGGCATTCCCTCTAAAATCTGGAACAAGACAGGGATGCCCTCTCTCACCAATTCTATTCAATTTAGTTCTTGAAATACTAGCCAGAGCAATTAGACAGACAAAAGAAATTAAAGGCATAAAAATAGGAAAAGAAGAACTTAAATTATCACTATTTGCGGATGATATGATAATATATCTAACAGACCCAAAAGGGTCTACAAAGAAACTGCTAGAGTTAATAAATGAATTCAGCAAAGTGGCAGGATATAAAATCAACACGCATAAATCAAAGGCATTCCTGTATATCAGCAACAAAACTTCTGAAATGGAAATGAGGAAAACCACTCCATTCACAATATCCTCAAAGAAAATAAGATACTTGGGAATCAACCTAACAAAAGAGGTGAAAGATTTATACAATGAAAACTACAGAACCCTAAAGAGAGAGATAGAAGAAGATCTTAGAAGATGGAAAAATGTACCCTGTTCATGGATAGGCAGAACTAACATCATCAAAATGGCGATATTACCCAAAGTTCTCTACAGGTTTAATGCAATGCCAATCAAAATCCCAACGGCATTTCTTGTAGAAATAGATAAAGCAATCATGAAATTCATATGGAAAAACAGAAGACCCAGAATAGCAAAAGCAATTCTAAGCAGGAAGTGTGAATCTGGAGGTATAGCGATACCAGATTTCAAACTGTACTAAAGAGCAATAGTAACAAAAACAGCGTGGTACTGGTACCAAAACAGGCAGGTAGACCAATGGTACAGAATAGAGGACACAGAGACCAATCCACAAAATTACAACTTTCTTATATTTGATAAAGGGGCTAAAAGCATGCAATGGAGGAAGGATAGCATCTTCAACAAATGGTGCTGGGAAAATTGGAAATCCATATGCAACAAAATGAAGCTGAACCCCTTTCTCTCGCCGTGCACAAAAGTTAACTCAAAATGGATCAAAGAGCTTGATATCAAATCAGAGACTCTGCGCCTGATAGAAGAAAAAGTTGGCTCCGATCTACATATTGTGGGGTCGGGCTCCAAATTCCTTAATAGGACGCCCATAGCCCAAGAGTTAATAACAAGAATAAACAAATGGGACTTACTTAAACTAAAAAGTTTTTTCTCAGCAAGAGAAACAATAAGAGAGGTAAATAGAGAGCCTACATCCTAGGAACAAATTTTTACCCCTCACACTTCAGATAGAGCCCTAATATCCAGAATATACAAAGAACTCAAAAAATTAAACAGTAAGATAACAAATAACCCAATCAACAAATGGGCCAAGGACCTGAACAGACACTTCTCAGAGGAGGACATACAATCAATCAACAAGTACATGAAAAAATGCTCACCATCTCTAGCAGTCAGAGAAATGCAAATCAAAACCACCCTAAGATACCATCTTACTCCAGTAAGATTGGCAGCCATTATGAAGTCAAACAACAATAAGTGCTGGCGAGGATGTGGGAAAAAGGGTACACTTGTACACTGCTGGTGGGACTGCAAATTGGTGAGGCCAATTTGGAAAGCAGTATAGAGATTCCTGGGAAAGCTGGGAATAGATCCACCATTTGACCCAGCTATCGCCCTTCTCGGACTATTCCCTGAGGATCTTAAAAGAGCCTATTATAGGGATACTGCCACATCAATGATCATAGCAGCACAATTCACAATAGCTAACCTGTGGAACCAACCTAGATGCCCTTCAATAGATGAATGGATTAAAAAATGTGGCATTTATACACCATGGAGTATTACGCAGCACTAAAAAATGACAAAATCATGGAATTTGCAGGGAAATGGATGGCATCAGAGCAGATTATGCTGAGCGAAGCTAGCCAATCCTTAAAAAACAAATGCCAAATGTCTTCCTTGATATAAAGAGAGCAACTAAGAAAAGAACAGGGAGGAAGAGCATGAGGAAAAGATTAACATTAAACAGAGATGAGTGGGAGGAGAGAAAGGGAGAGAGAAGGGAAATTGTATGGAAATGGTAGGAGACCCTCAATGTTACACAAAATTACATATAAGAGTTTGTGAGGGGAAAGGGGGGGAAACAAGGGAGAGAATTGAACAATAGCAGATGAGGTAGAGAGGGAAGATGGGAGGGGAGGGGAGGGGGGATAGTAGGGGATAGGAAAGGTAGCAGAATACAACAGTCACTAATATGGCATTATGTAAAAATGTGAGTGTGTAACTGATGTGATTCTGCAATTTCTATTTGGGGTAAAAATGGGAGTTCATAACCCACTTCAGTCAAATGTATGAAATATGATATGTCATGAGCTTTGTAATGTTTTGAACAACCAATAAAAAAAAAGAATTTTATCTTACATGATGAAAGCACATTTTAAACATGTATGAAAATATCACAGTGAAATCCATTAATTTTATGAAATAAATATTTACTAATTATAATCTTTTTACAAAAAGAACAATTTTATCCTGGAGATGACTTATTCAGCAGAGGAAGTTACCTCTAGCTTCAAGCAGAGCCTTCCCTTACCATTTCGCAGCCGGGAATCCTTGAGCTGAGATTCCAAGAAGTACCCAAAACTCGGTGTCCAGTAGGTAACACTGAACTTTTTGGCAGAAATTACTGGCGAAGTGAAGAGATATTTTCTTGAAACATTTAGAGTGTTAAAAAGGAAAACCCAAAGTCATCAGCTGAGGGTTGCCTGGAGTTCCTGAAGGTTGGGTCTGTTTCTGTACCAGGTGCCTTTTACTTTGACTCTACTGGAAGGAAAACGCTGGGTTTCAGAGTTGTGTCTTGGCTTCACCTGCTGCACTTTCTCTTTTCAGGTTCTCCCTCTCAACTTTTCTTTTCTCCTTCTACATCCAAAATTTTCATTTAAGTATTAGCTATCAATTCATAGTAACATCTTAAATGACTCATAATAGCTTTGGGCTGAGAATGCAAATTGCATATAGGACATATGAAAATGTGAAAAATCATTGAAACTACTTTTGTGAACTCCAAGAATTAAGACAGGGGAAAGGGGCTTTAGTCGAGACCCCTAACACTGTGGAAGGTAGATAGTATTTCTCCTGTCTATAGTTTGTAGAAGACTGTGACTTTATGGCACGTCTAGATGAAGATGTCTCTTCCTAGCTCCAAGCTTGAAAGGGACAAAAAAACATATGGTTAGCTGTCTAGATTCAGAGACTCTCTAACAGAATGGTAAAATACAAGTCCATTTTATGATCCAATAATGTGATATTAGACAGATGGTGTCACCCTTTAAGTTGACTTATTTATTTATTTATTTATTTATCTGCTGGAGCTTGAACCCAGGGCCTTATGCACTCAAGGCAAGCACTCTACCAACTGAGCTTATTTTGACACAGAATTTGTACTGACAAGATAAGATCATATATTTTGACTATAACAAACACACATTCATTAATTTAATTTATGAAGAAATTAAAAACTTTTTACTAGCCAGGTGCTCTAACTAGCTATGTGGCAGTATTTAGAAAATAGGTAGCGTGATGACTGTGATGTCTGTTCATATATTCAGCACCTATCCATTTGAACAATCATTTTGTACCTGTCATTGTTCAACCAGTGTGAATAGAGTGGTCAGATGGCAAGATCTCAGCTTGCATATAGCAAGCCCTTTTTTTGAAAATACTTTCCAAAAAAAAAGTTGTCACAAAGAATATTCAAAAAAGTTTCTAATAAAAACACCTTTATTATTTGCACCTTGAATATACTTTTCCAAGGGGAAAAGGTTTGAGTTATTCCTCTATGTTCTTCCATTTGAGTGTCACAGTGACTGAGGAGTCCTGCAAGAAAGACAGCAAGATGAAGGAGAAATGGTTGCCACTCTCAAAAGACTTGACTCTTCAATAGTACAGATACCAAATGGGCAATATGTCAACTATCAACAGATATGATCAAGATGTCATGAGAATCAAAAAAAGAAGTGTTGAGTTTAACCACATCTCTTATTTCTCTGGATCTACATATGTCCATGCTGCCCAATGGCCATTTCCTTGAGTATGTCACACAGATCTCTCAGGATTGAGCTATTGAAAGAAAATTTTATCATTTCACCCCAAATCTGATCTTCATTGTTTTAGTTAATTTTTAAGTCTGATTAAACCAGGTATCTTGTTAGTTACCTTGAGTCCTCCATTGCCCTCAAAAACACCCTGCTATCCTATCTGTTAACTATCTTAATTATTACTTTGATTGTTATTTTTATTATTACTGTCATTCATAGGACCTTACTTCAAACCCACATGATTTCTTTCCTGAATTATTTCTTTGGATCATCAACCAATGTCCACATCTCTATAGCACAACTTCCACTCTTGAAAATGCTATAAGAATAATCATTCTAGAATATAATGCCAATCATATCAAGCAAAAGAGAGAAAAATTGCAAATTACTAAAATCCATGATGAAAATGGAAATATTACCAGAGATACTACTGAAATACATTGGACAATCAGAAGCTATTTTGAAAAATCTATACTCCAATAAGCTGGAAAATCTTGAAGCCATCAGTAAATTCCAGAGACATATTACTTACCCAAATTCAATCAGAAAGTTATAGAAAATTTAAACAGATCAATTTCAAGTAAGGAGATTGAAGAAGTCAGTAAGAGCCTACCAACAAAGAAAGCCCAATAGATTCTCAGCCAAGTTCTACCAAGTCTTTAAAGAAGAAACTGATAGCAATCCTCCTCAAATTATTCCACAAATAGAAGAGGATGGATCCCTTCCAAACTCATTCTATGAAGCCAATATCACACTGATACCAAAAACAGACAGACACATCAAAGAGAGAAAACTTCAGACCAATATCCTTGAGCAACATAAATGTGAAAATTCTCAATAAAATACTAGCATACTGCACACAATAACATATTAAAAAGATAGTGTACCATGACCAAGTGGGTTTCATTCCATGGATGTAAGTTTGGTTCTACATACAGAAATCAATAAATGTAATTCACTGCATCAATAGATTTAAAGACAAGAATTGCATGGTTTTCTCAATAGATGCAGAAAAAGCATTTGAGGAAATACAGCATTGATTCATGATTAAAACACTAGAAAAAAAATAGGAATAAATGGATCATTCCCCAACATTGTAAAAGCTATAGATGACAAACCCAAAGCCAATGTCATTCTAAATGGAGAAAAACTGAACGCATTCCCTCTAAAAACTGCAACAAGATATAGATGCCCACTTTTACCATTTCTATTCAGTATAGTCCTACCCAGAGCAATTAGGCAAAAGAAGGAAATAGAAGGGATCTGAATAGGAAAAGAAGAGATAAAACTAGCTCTGTTTGCCAACATAATTCTATATTTATAAGACCCAAAAAACTTTTCCAGAAAAATTCTAGAACTCATAAATGAATTCAGCAAAGTAGCAGGATACAAAATTAACACCCACAAGTCAATTGCATTTCTATACTCCAATGATAAATAAACTGAAAGAGAAATTAGGAAAACTATCCCATTCACAATTGTCTCAAATAAAATAAAATACCTGGGAATCAATCTAACAGAAGTGGTGAAATACCTCTACAATGAAAATTACAGAACATAACAGAAAGAAATTGAGAAAGACTTTAGAAAATGCAAAGATCTCCCATATACTTGGATAGGCAAAATTAATATTGTCAAAATGGCCATACTACCAAAAGCACTATGTAGATTCAGTGCAATTCCCATAAAAATTCCAATGATATTCTTCATGAAAATATAAAAAGCCCTCATGAAATTCACTTGGAAAATAAAGGGCCCAGGACAGTGAAAGCAATCCTTCAATTTCTTTCTTCAGTGTTCTGTAGTTTTCACTGTAGAAGTCTTTCACCTCCTTGGTTAGATTTACTTCCAAGTATATTTAATTTCATTTTTTGAGGTTATTGTGAATGGAATAATTTTCCTGATTTCTTTTTCAGCAGCTTCATTATTGGAATACAGGAATGTTATTGATTTATGTATGTTAACCTTGTGTTCTGTTTATTTACTGAATTTGTTTATCAGCACTAGCAGTCTTCTGGTGGAGTTCTGTGGGGTCTTCTAGGTATAAGATCATGTCATCTACAAATAGATAATGTGATTTCTTTATTCCCTATTCATATCCCTTTAATTTCCTCTCCTACCTGATCACTCTGGTTATAATTTTAAGAGCTGCATTGAATAGGAATGGTGAGAGTAAACATCCTTGACTTGTCCCTGATTTCAGAGGAAATGTTTATAGTAGTTTTTCTCCATTTAGTGTGACATCGGCCTTCAGTTCATTGTATATAATCTTTATCATGTCGGGTAAGTTCCCTCTATAACTAGTTTCTCCAGCATTTTTAATATAAATGGGTGCTGGATTTTGTTGAAGGCTTTTTCTGCATGTATTGAGATGATCATGTGATTCTTGTATTTAATTCTGTTTAAGTGATGAATTATATTTATTAATGTATGCATGTTGAACCAAACTTGCATGTGTAGGATAAAACCCACTTGATCTTGGTGTATTATCTTCTTTATATGTTTTTGAATGTGGCTTGCCAATATTTTATTAAGGATTTTTGCATCTATGTTCATGAGGGATATTAGTCTGCAGTTTTCTTTCCTTGGTATGCCTTTGCCTGGTTTTGGTATCAGGGTGATACTGGCTTCACAGAACCTTATTTGGGAGTGTCCCCTCACTTTCTATTTCATGGAATAATGTGAGAAGCTCTCTCTCATGAGGAAGCTAGAGCAAAATAAGTGGGGACAAGGGGATTCCATAAAAATAGAAGGAAGATTGATGGAGTAAAGGAAGGGAAGAGAGGGGAGGGAGAAGAGATAGGATAAATGAGAAACTGTGGAATGAAATTCACCAAATTATGCTATGTACACACATGAATATATTATATAGTGATTTTCACCTTTATGTATATCTAAAAACTACCGATTAAAAACAATTAATAAATAGAAGGAAGACCAGAAAAGGAAAGGGAACAGGGAAGGCAGAAAGGAAGAAAAATAGAAATACTGTTGACTGAAATAGAGCAAATTATATTCCATTCATGTATGATTACATCAAGATGAACTCTACTATTAAGTTTAACTATAATGCACTAATAAAACATAAAAATAAACTTCATGAAGACATGATTTTTGTGTTATATTCCCAGTTCTGAGAATAGTCATCAATATCTAGTACATTCTCAATAATAATTTCTTAAATGAAGGCATGAATGATCTAGAATCTGCTCTGAGATCTGTCTAAATCCTCCGTTCTGGGTTCAGTTTCACCTTGTTGGAGATGAAAAGGATTAATGGTTGTTTTATTGAAATGCCTTATTTCATTTCCTAATCCTTGCCACTTTTTCTTCACCTCTTGTATATGTTCCTACCATCTCGTATTTGTAATTTGATTCCTCTGTGGTTGAAGTAGATCACCAAGTGCTTGAAATGTGGTAAACTTCCTAGCTGACTCAGACACGTGGAATTTTAGAATTTGAAGAAAAAAAAGCTATAACCTTATCAGCCTTTGCTGGGTCTAATTTTTCTAGTTGTAAGATCTTCCTTTCCTATCACCCCTAACTTACCTGATTGAGAAACTGTCAGGTGCTAAGTGACAAGGAGGGACAATGACATCATCTCCTTGTGTGCTCTTCCTCTACCATCCAAATTCTTTTCTGCAGAGCCTCTCTTATCCTGGGCTCCCATCTTCCCACTCATCCATCTGTTTCTATTGCCTAGATGCAACCTGTCTCCAGCATGTGTCAGCTGCTTGATTCCATTAGTAAATGGTTCAGAAATATATTAATTGAATATATTGAATATATTTGGATGGAATAGTCAAACAACATAATTAGAAATTTTTAATCAGGAATAGATGTTTTCATAGAAATAAAAGTTGCAAGTTGAGGATAGCATGCTCTTAAGAAGCAGGCAAGAGCACCTCATCCCCCAAGTTTCAGAATCTCACAGTACTGAAAATTTGCCATAAGAAAATAGAAGAGATTGGGAAATGCTGGTTGGACCATTAACACATTCTATTTGGGAAGTTACTCAGCACATTGCTAATTAGGGACATGTTTTATGGACAACAAAAGTGGAAATCAAAAGAACAGGGGTATTTTTTTTTAAATCAGTATCTCTCTGCTGGGAAGTTCACTGCTCTGTTAATATCTATCACACTGGGCTGAAAACTTTAAAGACCTCTGTTCCAAATGGTGATTAAGGAAGGAAAAGTGAGAACTGAAACAATGCCAGAGTTTTAACATAATATCTGTGAGTGCCTTTGTGAGTGCCACATTGAAAAAAAAAAAACAAGTTTCTCAATATTTCTAGGAATTAAATGCCATCTTCAGTATAAATTGTGGGAACTTGCTATATTATCAACAAAGGGGATTTAACGCATTTTAAAAGGTAAAAAGAGTGTGGTGTACTGTCTAATCAGGGGTAAAAGGAGTGAATTGGAGATCTCTGAACAAATAGAGACAGTGATTCGCTTTTTCTGAGAAATTTACCCTGGCATGACCACTTCCTATAATGTTTAACGGGTTACAGTCCAGATTCTAATGCACAGAATCTCATCCAACTCTGCCCTTGCTTGTGAATTGCATGTCAGTTGTTGGCTGTGTTTATGTCTCATTTCCTTTATTGCGTTATGAACTAAGCAGTAGCGTGTTTTCTCCCCACCCTGTGCCTCTCATCGCATCGAGGGCTGAGCTGTGCGTGGTGTGCAGTCAGAAATGCCTATTGAATGAACTTCTTGTCTATGTTGATCCTATTAACCAGATAATTGCCTAATCTCCACTTGGCTTTGTGCTCTATAGGCACAACATAACAGGTGAAGTGAATAAAAGCTCTCTTCCAGCAAATGCTCTCATGAATGGGGTCTTTTTTTGGGAGGATGTGGTCGCCTGTACCTCTGGAAGACAATGTTCATCTCACACCAATGAGCAGATTAGACCCAGAGCAAAGTTGACCCAAAAGATCAGATTTAGTATCGACACAGACAGACCTTTATAGAGGAGAAATCAGGGGGAAAGCTGCATGCCCAAGTAGAATAAGACTTTCCCTTTCCATGGCCACTCTTCTGTCTGAACAAACATTTGAACCACAGACATTCCAATCCCCATCAACACTGTTTACTTGGGCTGAGGCAAAACTCAATAAGATCGATTCCAAGTTACAGAGCCAGATATACAGAGAAGGAGAACTGTGGTGGGGATGGGGGAGAGAGAGAGAGAGAGAGAGAGAGAGAGAGAGAGAGAGAGAGAGAGAGAGAGGAAAAGAAAGAAAGAAAGAAGATCTGTGCTACTAGGCACAGCCAAAATTTGAGTTGCTAAAAATCAGGAAAATTTTTGAACTTGCGGGATGTCGCCTACCTCTTGACAGATCATTTGCAATTGAGGCTCTGAGTTATCAAACACAGTTAACTAGCATTTCATGGGATGTTCTGCTATTACAGAGGGTCAAGAATGTTCATTTGGAGAAGTTATTTCAAAAAGTTACCTGTATATCTTATATCCCAACCCTTGTAACATAAAAATATAAATAGGTGACATATCATAATATTTTCATATTGGGTAACTACAGAGAATATTTTGGCATGGGTGCTTAATCTAAAATGTTCAATTTTAATCAGTTTGAACTATGGTCTGTCTTTCTGTGAACTGAAAGCCACCAATCAATTTTCCTTTATCTTTTTTTCTGTTTTTCTTACCCAAGGCAATGCCTTTTGTAAAAGGGTATTTATTTTTAATGGATTTTTTAATGAATTTTTCAGTCAAGCTATTAATAATGCCATTAATTATAGGCAGCTTGTATTAAAGTGCACGCTGGCCTCTTAATCCTGACCCCCAGCTATTGGCTTGCAGCTAATCCAGCCTGGTGCTTGGCAGAGAAGGGCAGGCCTCAGCCAGCGGCTGCTAGGAAACAGGATGGGAAAGGCAGAACCAAGGGATAAGAGGGAGGAGGGGACAAATAGAATGTTTCGTCTCTTCGTTGCCAGAGGGCCTGAAGTTTAAAGCCAGATGATGTGTGAGTGGGGTGGGATAATCCCGTGGATGCCATGCAAGCACTTAGGAAGAACTTCCCACTGGAAGGGCTTTGCTCTGCCTTCAAGGCCTGGCCGGTTTGATAACCCCACAGGAACACTGCGCTCCCTTACCTGAGGCGGGTATGTGTGACTGCCTCAGCTTCAATCTGCTTAAATCGACCAGACAGAAGCCTCAGCCACATAATGGATTCCAATCCCTAGCTTTCTTTCCTCCAGCACCCCAGCTTCCCAGTGTTAGGAAAAGTGTTTAATTACCATTTGCTTTCAAGATAATTAAATGTTTCAGGATTTCATCCTGTAGTGAAAATGCTGCTGTGGGTTTATGGGGATGAGTGTGCTGTATGTTTTTAAGTTGCTGGGTAGCACAAGCAAACCATCAGGTCTCCATGAGCAAGCTTTTAGTTGTCTTTTGTTGATTGTTAGGGTTGACATGGTGAGTTGACATGGTGAGGAAGTAGCTCAAGATGAAGATGATGGGGAAAAGGGGCTCAAGAGACATAAGCAGAGTGAACTGGAGATAGCATACATCAAGAATGACATTAAGAAAATAGCAAAAACAGACATGCAAATAGATAGAGAAAGCTGATTATTTTCCCCCACTGTACTGGGGATTTAACCTACTGCTGAGCTACATCCCCAGCCCTTTTTGCATCTATTTTGAGACAGGATCTGACTAAGTTGCTCAGGCTGTCCTTGAAATTGTGATTCTCCTGCCTCAGCCTACTAAGAAGTTGGAATTACAGGCATGCACCATCAGGCCCAGCTTGAATGAATTTTTAAAAATTATAATAATGAGAAAAAAATAGAAGACATTAGGAATCCATGGGTCTCCTGACAATAACTTCTTTTGCCTCCTGAAGGGGAGTCATTGCATCCTATTAGTATAAGAAAAAATATTGTTCCTAATAACAAATCCTTTCTAATAAAAATGAGTAATAATCCTAGTGTCATTAGTCTATGAAGGACACTGCTGTAGCTATTTTCTGGTATAATGATTTTGACATAAAACAAGGTGAAACCTCACTTTTAATTATACTCAAAGTAAGTCTGAGTTCAATTTTCCAGAAAACGAGAACATTTTAAAGAATTTCTTTCATATTGAATTATAATAAATATTTATATTATATATAGAAATATATGGGTGTCAGGGAGAGTTGATTTCAGAACAATTCATTTGTTATTAACACTTTTATTATTTTCAACTAGAGACATTATCAATTTCCCACCTAACTAAAAGAATTTCTGCCATTAAAAACAGAACAACATAATAATAGGTTGTTCTGTCATGAAAAATGGGAAAGAATCATCACATTCATCAAATTACTTCTTCATTCATCTAATATACATTACATGTCTGGCATGGGTCTGAGATTGGGTCAAATTTCATAGACAGTGATGAACAAAACCAGCATGGACTCATAGAGCTCGATATTGACTGAGGTGCTGATGCCAACATCTACCCAAAATAGTTTTCTCCCCATCTATCCGCAGAAAGTAACAAATAAGTGAGGGATTGGTGGTGTGCATGCCAAAGGTCATCACCAGGACACTCATCAGTGTTCCTAAAGAAACACTGAAGAGCGCAATATCAAAGACATGGAGAATGGCTTGCTTACTCCTTTACTACTACCTTTTATGAGTCTGGAATATTTTTGTCGTATTAATCTAAGATAAACCTCTCTGATGATATCTATGTGAAGTTATCACATGCTAGAGTTTTATGGAAAGTTAATTTATTACCGCTGGGAACAGAACCCCTCCATCTATCTGTTGCATCAGTTTCAGAGGTCAGCCTTGCCAGGAAGTATGAAGAAATTTCTTCTCTCATTCTAATTATTTTCACAATGCCCATGTTCCTTTAAGCTCTTAGTGGTGAGACTATTACCTGGATAGAAGCAGAAGAAATGTTCTTCATATCCCCAAATAGTTGCATATATTTTTAATTTTCTTGGTGTATGAGAGAATTTGGCTTATGATTTAAGAGTATAAGCAGAGTGCTGTTCATTATCAATAGTTCATGTGTTTGATTTCCCAACACACTAAGTTCTACAGAACAAAAACTGTTTCTCTCTGCTGGGTCTCTCAGACTAGCGCAATAAAAGACAGAGTTGGAAATCAGGACATTTATTGAAAGAGTAAAAGAATGAAAGGTGAAAAAAAATGAAGGTGATATAAAGTAAGATATAAAGTAATTTTAATTTTATTGTCAAGAAAACTGATTTCTGTTATATTGTTTTTGTGTATTTGATCCTTCCCCCACCCCCTTTATTTTTACCCTCAAGTTAGCAATCTGCAACCTAGGGAAATTTGAACATGTTTAACCTTACTAACAATTTTTTTCTTTATCCTTAAACTGTGACTAAGAATCCCTACTGTGTCAAGCACAGTGGTTTTCACTTGGGAGGTTGAAGCAGGAGGATTGTGAGTTCAAATTCAGCCTCAGCAATTTAGTGAAACCCTAAGGTTGTAACTTAGTGGTAAAGTGGCCCTGGATTCAATCCCTAGTACAAAACAAAACAACAACAACAACAACAAAACCACCTAGAATCCTTACTTTTCAGAGTCATGTAATTTAATGAATGTAAAGTCCCCAGTGAAAAGCATGAAAATGACTCACTATATTGCAATAAGCTTATTATTAATTTTGTTGCTTTCTGATGCTACCTGTATTAAGAATATATAATAATTATATTCTACTTTTGAGCTATACATTCCAGGAAAATAGTTATACCCCTTCCTTGATTTTAATCAGTGCCTATTATTCTATATGCTTGATTTACCTGGAGATCAGATCTCATTGGTCACTGCATTAATATAATAAATTCTAAATCTTGAAGCTAGTTTTGTACAATTAAGACATGCTGTGCAGACTGGCTTTTCATCTACATGTTACTCAGTTTTCTGAGTTTTGTGAATTTCCACATTATTAAAACATATTTTTGGACTCATTTTTTTTAATTTAAAAGACTTAATGCTAGTTACGACTTATCAGGGTTCAGATTCAAAAGCAACCCCAGGGCAAACCTTTCTAATTAGATTATTGACATTGTGCTACTTGACTGGAGATTGTAGAAGGATTCTATGCAATTTTAATTTGATAAACACCGGACCTGAAACTCACTGTCCTTGCATTTGATAGTTAGGCATGCTTCCCACTAGGTTCATGGACTTGTAAAGTGTGTCCTAAATCTCTGGCAGAGGGGCAGCGTGAAACGAGATTGGTGGGGACAGACTGGGCTGTCAGGGAGACCCAGATTGTGTGCATGTGACAGTGGCATCTGTCTCTTCAGAAAGTGCTGCAGTTCAAATGTCATTGACGTTCAGTCATCCCAATGTGTTTGTTTTCTTTGTTTCCAGTTCTGTATTGGCCAAAAAATTCTAAAATTTCTAAAACAAATAAAACCTCAAATTATGTTGTACAATTTCTTTAGCTTATTTCAAGTGATATGGTGGTTTTATTACATATCCAAACACTCTCGACTTTTTTTCCTCTCAGATCTTTCCTAGGAAGCTGGGCTTCCTGTTGCTATCTTCAGGGCCACTTCATAGTTGCCTCAAAGTTCAAAGTTTCATTTAGTTTCATTATAAAGCCAGACCCAGAACTCTTGAAACTTGTTAGTTCATTTAAATATTTGGAGCACAGATCAGAGGGTGGGGGCGGGAGGGAGTCTTTTATGCTGCATTTATTTTGGGAAAAATAGAGAACTCAGAGGCCCAGTCTTTCTGAACAAGAACAAAAAAAATTATGTTTAGTTAATTGGGCAATGTGCCTCACTGAATATATATCTTATGACTCTGTTCATCTCAACTCCTCAATGTTCTTCTTTCAAATTTATCTCAGGACTTCATATTTTTAATTTTACTTTATGGGTTATATATAAAGTTAATTGCAAATTCCAGGAAATTTTTCTTAAAAAAATTATGAAGAGTCGCATAATCTCTGAATTCAGCTTAGTTTTATATGACTGTGATGACTGTGCCATTGATCATATTCATAGCTCTTCTCCTGTGGAAGCCATAGCAGAACACACACTGCACACTTAAAAATATTTAAAATGTATCAAGTATGAGACAAATTCTTATAAGATAAGATTGACCATGGACCCAGCGATTCCTCTTCTTGGACTATACCCAAAGGACCTAAAAACAGCATATTACAGGGACACAGCGACATCAATGTTTATAGCAACACAATTCACAATAGCTAAACTGTGAAGCTAACCTAGATGTCCTTCAGTGGATGAATGGATAAAAAAAATGTGGCATTTATACATAATGGAATATTACTCTGCAATAAAAAAGAATAAGATCATGGCATTTGCAGGGAAATGGATGGCATTAGAGAAGATTATGCTAAGTGAAGTTAGCCAATCCCAAAAAAGCAAATGCTGAATGTCTTCTCTGATATAAGGGGGATGACTCAATATGGGGTTGGGAGGGAGAGCAAGGGAGGAAGATTACCTCTAGATAGGGAATAGGGGTGGGAGGGAAAGGGAGGGAGAAGGGGAATAGCATGGATGGTGGAAGGAGACTCTCATCATTATACAAAATACATGTATGAAGATGTTAATTTGGTGTCAACATACCTTATATATAATCAGAGATATGATATGATGGATTATGGCATAATGGTGTATTAAGAATTGTAATGCAAAAATAAAGAAAGAAAGAATAAATTTTATATAAAGACTTAAAAAAAAAGATTGAAATAAATTTAATTTTTTCCTGATTGGTGAACACCATATTTTTTCATATATCAAGGTTGGGAATGTTAGAAAAAGCCTTAAGAGCCTAACTTCATAAATCATTCTTTCCTCTCCCACATTTATCCCAAGTAAATAGTACTGAAAATTTAGTTTCTGTTGAAGAGGAAGGCCTGTTTATGGAAGATCTGTTAAAGTCATGACACCACTCACAGCCAGGACTCAGTGCCCTTGCAGCCTCTATCAGTGTCACGCCACTGTCACTGTATAAAACAGAATGGAACAGCCCATCCTTGTTTTCATCTAGCACCAGACCTACTGTCTGCAAAATGCCTTTATGTTCATTCTTCATGCTCTCCATGTGACAACTTTACACAGTAAAGGACTATGAGAAAAGAGAGTATTATCCTCATTTTTTAGACCAGGAAATTATTAAGGTTTAGAAAATTCAAGTGATGTCCACCATCCCACAGCTTCCACTTAGCACAGAATTCTATATCAGGTAATCTGAATTCCCATCCAGTGCCACATTTTGTAGCATTCCAAGCTACAACTTGGTACTTGTACCTCTCTATATTATATGAATACAACTATGACAGAAACTGGGTTAATACATGAAATGATAGGGAGTCCAATTTTCGTTTCAGTCCACAAATTTCGAGTTGTGTTTCTGGAGCACTTTGGAATGCTTAGTCCATTCTGTGAGAAATACAAGGATCCCATCTAGAACCTTCTTCCCACCAGCTCAGACAGCACTGGAGATCTTTCTCACAGGGCTCTGACTCCATGTCAGTTAGGAGAGGAAGGAAGCACCCAGCTCCTGAAGTGGAAGGCTGCAAAAATGAAAACTGAATTTTTGAATGAACATAACTCATCAACATAATCAATTAGTCATTTAAAGAAGGGTAGGGAATTTCCCCAAGATGCCTTAGAAATTCAAATAGTTACCTAAAGATTCTGAAGGAAAGATGATGGCCTGCAATGAGCTCTTAGCGTAGCTGTAGGATCCTTGCATTCTCTAATATCCTTGGATCCATGCTTACTCCACTGGGTTCTTCACCCAGCTAGTGGTGGGAAGTGAGGGACAGGGGAGATGCAGAGATGACGGGAGCTGTCTTATGCTCTTCATCTCTGGATGGAGGAAATGGCTTTTATTAAAACACAATCAGGAAAAGTGAATTAGGCTTTCTGGATTTTTCTTTTTTTCCCATCTTTCAATTAATTTGTTGGCAAAGCAAACGACTGTGTTGCCAAATTCTTTGTATATTGATCAATAAGGTCTCTCTCTCTCTCACTCTTTTAGTAATAACTCAAAGGAAATGCACATGATAGTAGGGCAGTATTGCTAAAATCAATATTAAGTTCATAAATCTGTAACTGTTTCAAATCCTTAATGTATTGGCTTCATTCTTGCCCTTTCTTCTGTTCCACTGTAATGGCATGGCTTTAAAAATATTTTTAAAGGGTTTCTGGAAAATAATTCAATATTGTTCCTAGCCTCTCTACTTTCCTTTTCCTAGGGAAGTTTCACATGGCTAATGCTTTATTGTTTCACGTCACTTGCTAGTTATTTGGCTTTGACAGAGCTGGGTTATGGATTCAAGGGAAGGAGAGAGTAAAAGAACAAAAGGAGTCCAATTCATGCTTGAGATTCTTTGTCTTCCCACTGGGACTATGTTTTTGTTTGTTCTTTACAGGAATGATGAATACTGATCAGACTAAATTTAAGACCCACAGGGAAGTTGTATGTACTATAAAATTCTTTGGGTCCTGAGCAGGGTAATACACTTATGATTTCAAAAAGTACTGATGAATCTCAGTAAAGACTAGGGGAAATTTTTTTTTTTTAAAGCAAAGTAAATAGAGAGCCGGAGGGACTGGAGTTCTCTCTCAATTCTCACTTTCTCTGTTTTCTTTTAACTCTTTATAGCCCCTACCTCTCCAGCATTTCTCTAGGGAGTTAAGCAATCCCCAAGGTTAGAACGAAAATAAAAATGACACTCAGTGAGCTTTCGAAGTAAACAAAGTCTATGCTTGTGTACAGAGTCTGTTTTATTGTCCCAATTCAATAAACTTCTTCCTCATAGCCTTGTAAATAGCAACCATCAGGACACAGCTCCTGAAATCCAGTCTTACAGAATCCTGGCAAGTGAAAGCAATTGAAAGTTTCAGTTCTACCTGCTTTCACTACACACAAATAGGGATAGTGGTATCATATAATTGTAAATTAGTTGATTGAAAGGTCCCTAGATGTAAATACATATTTAAGGTGATTTGTGAATTTTAAGAAGTTATGTGATGCAGTTCTTTGTATATTATGCATGGCTTCGCCAGTTACAAAGAAAACTAAAATGTCTTACAAAAATTCAATACATGCCTGTACATATAGATTTCATTTTATAATCACCTTTAAAGAACAAAGTGATAAGCATTATTTTTAATTCATTTGAATAGACCACTAGAATGAGTTAATTTTTTTCCTTTTGGTTATATTCTTTTCTCCTTGGCAACAAGGAACTCTGTAGTACAGTAGAATATGGCATAGTATATTATTTATGCCATAGGTTCTTTTCAGTAAAGTTTCAGCTAGTACATATTTCAGGCTTTGCTGGACATGTGTTCTCTATCTAAATTATTCAACCCTGCTGTTGTAGAGCAAACGAAGGTATAGACAGGGCTGGGGGTATAGCTCAGTGGTAGAGTACTTGTTCAGCATGTACAAAGGCCTGGGTTAAATCCTCAGTACTGGAGGGGGAGAAAAGCAGCATAAAAAGAAGCCATAGATATATTGATGTGGTTTTGTCCCATTAAACTTTATTTTAAAAATAGATGGCAACCCACCCATGGAACATAACTTATCAGCCCATGGAGAAAAATTTCCTCATCAGATTTTAATACTAGTTCAAAGTCTATAGTGTTATAGTTAGCACAATCTGAAATAGGGTCATTGAATTAATTCTTCAGTTTTCATCTATAATATCGCCACCTGTATCTCTCTATTCATTGATAAGTAAAATAAGACTATATTGAATATGTACATGAGTAACAATATGCATGTGAGATGGAATTCTAAATCCCTCAAGAATTTACGAAGTGGTTAAGATTAAGGCTGGTTAAGGTAAGATTGTCAAAGTATCTTATGTCCAGACATTGATGATGCATAATGTAGGAATCCAGAAGTAGAAGTAATTACTATGGAAATAAAGAAATCACAGTATTTCTAGATGCCCTTCAGTATGCCAAGTGCATTTGTCTTACTTACATCTTATTTAATGTTTAAAATTCACCTAGACAATGGTGTTACTGTCATTTTTTTTTTCAGAGTAAGAAATTGAAACTAGGAAAGATTTTTAAAATATCCTCCATTCCTGCTTGCTTTTTTTCTTTAAAGTCATGGTAGCTAGTACAGAAGGGTATGTTCATCTCTGCCTAGCACAACTTGTAGAAGTAAATGAGAATTTCCTCTCCCTGTCAAGAAGCAGAAGCAGAGGGAGATGGAGTGAATTGCCTCTGGTCTCACAGTAACTTAAAAGAGCCAGATTGGAATTTTCAGTCTTTCATTTTTAAGCCGTATCTGAACACAGCACCATGCAAAAGAGCAAGGTCTAAACCATATTACAGGGTTACAAAACCACTTTAGAGTGGCGCAGAAGAAAGGAGGGTGGAGCTTAAGTTGAACCACCACTGTAAGAAGGCACTGGGCTATTTTGAATACAATCTATAAATACATCAATGAATGGGGAAAGGGATTATAGACTGATGAAAACTATTATGAGATGATACTTCTGGAAATCTCCTACAAGACTAAACTAAGACAGACTGAACCCCTGTGTTGCCACAAGGATAATTATATCAGTTATTTGCCAGTCTTTAGATCTTAAAATCATTTTAAATGTCATTAACTCCTTAGGTGATAAGTCATTTTAACTCTTTGCCCCCAGTGTTCTCATCTGGAAAAATAAAAGGCTGCAGCACTATTGGTTGTTTTCAGCTGTAAAAAACAAATGTATCTGCGATTCTTGAATTCACTGTGATCTAAACCTGTGAATTATGTACTTATGGCCTTTGGCTATTAATCTGCCCACCAGAGTTTGCAATTGAGAACCTACCTAGGAAACAAGTGACCTAATATAGGACAAAAATTGGAGACAACATATGCTAATAACTATGAAATATGTTTTTTAGAGTGAATCACCACCACTGCCAATTATTTTGTTTTATTAAATTAGGGGTGCATTTTAGTACACTAGGACTTTGACATTTTTAGGAATACTCCAAAGTCAGGAGTATCAGGGTGTCAAATCTTACAACAAGAACTTCAAAAAAGACAGTTCAGGTGTGTGTCTTCCTTCAGACTACTTCTGAGTAAATCTGTGGCCCAGGAGCAATTGCTCTGATCCAGGCAATCAGGGGCTGGTGTTAATCATCCTTCCCTTTCATAAAATGGGATTAAGGAATTGTCAGCATTGTTTCCTGACCCTTCTCTTGCATTACTGACATATGTTACAGGGAAACCCTGCCTCCACAGGCCAGACCATTGCTTGGCATCTCTGTACTAAGCAAAGGAAGCCTGATCAATTAGTCCATTTTAACAGGAGCTCCCTAGCCAGCCTCCCTCCGGAAAATAGGTGAGAAATTCTTATATTCCTCTCAATATGTTAATCAGACAACTGGTATCACAGTCCTCTAACTGTGTAATACCAGTCCCCCTTGGCAGATATATTTTATTTGGATAATGATGTGAAATTTAAGATCTACGTTTCAATTGTGCAGAGCCATAGGCAGTTGTCAATTCTAGTGACAGACATAGACCTCGAGCTAAATTCCTGTGCACAAGCAAAAATTCCAACAAGCGTAGCACAATTCTGGTCCCTTAATAGAAATACATTTTCTCCCATAGAGGGGCAGTATTTTTAAACTGTTCATCACATCCCTTGGTACCAGCAAATCATTAATGTTCTCGAATATTTCCTTTAACATGGGCTTTGGTGACTTGAGCCATCAAGTAGTCTGAAAGGAAATCAGATGGTTATAACCTGATATCCTACTTCTTCTCTAGGAGAACAGTGCTGATTATACACCATCTTTTATCCCTCTGCAGTTTCTCTAACAATGTTGCTAGTTAATAGGTCCAAACTCCAAGGCAAAAAGAAGAGCTCTTCACTGCTGAATTTCTAAGACCTTAGGATCCACATACTGGGGAGAAATCCCACTGCTGATCTTGCTGTTGGCAATTACATTAAAGAAACAGCCAACAAGTGAATCTTGTGGCTTGGGGCATTGGTAATGTGATGTGCAGCCTCTCACCTCGAGGTCACTGGTTCAAATCCAATGGTGGCTAATAGGGGCTGAATAGTGTCTGATTACTCTAGGTAAAATTGTTTGTTAGATTTGTGAAAATACACAGAGTCCAGGGGCAAATGCAGCAAAATAAATATCATAATTAATTCTGATGCATTGGTATTTATGATTTAGCCCTTGATGTTCCTCATATAAAACTGATAGCTTTGTGCTGTGGTCTACAGGTAAATTAACCTAGGCTTTGTCTAACCTAAGAGCAAGAGAATTCCAGAGGCTTTGTCCAGCTTAAGAGTAAGGGGATTCCAGAGAAAAAGGTCCACTTCCTGAAATTCAAATCAGTGGCATCAGTACAGAAGCTGACTGATTTTACCTGCTCCAGTACTGGACAGGGAGGAACTGTCTGGGCATGACCTTTTTACATATTCCCAGGTACAAATTAGTGGTACAATCCATAAGACAAAGGATTTGGGGATGAGGCACAATATGCATCATACTTCCTCTCTGGATTTTATTTTCTCATTTGAAATTTAAAAAATTAGGGAAAAAAATCTCTATCTATATCAGTAGCTATATGAGTCTGTGTTGTGTTGAGAGCTCTGACCTCTAGTGCTCTGGAACCCAACTTTTCACTGCCTTGATTGACAAGCATCACCACCCCTCCATCACCTGTGCATTCAAATTCTCTGATATGAGACCCCCACCAGGTTGCAGATCATCAAAACCAAAACTAAAATCTTGACTTTGCTCCTCCTCATGTGTGTCCTGATACAGGGGGACTTATCCTTCCTAATTCTAGGGTTCCTTAGCTATAATAAAAGGAAAAGAATATCTATCTCAAATTATAGTATGGATTAAAGGAAATAAAGGGAGCTACAGTGCCCAGGGGCATAGTATATATGCAGTGCATTGTACACATTTTATTAGTAATTACCTCTTTCACCATCTCTACATCCATCCCCAAAGAATCATTATAAGATTGGTTATCATTCACTTGCTCAAAGGTTTCTAAAATTTGGACTTACTTTTTCAGATTCATATAAACAGCCAATTTTGCTACCTAGTGTGAACTGCTATTATCACAACCACACATAAAGTGAGGATTCTCACCCTACTTTAGTAGAGGGACTGCAAAGGCCAGTATAACAACAACAACAAAAAAGTGTTTTGAGTGTGCAAATTGGCCTGGGGAAGCATTTAATTATGACAATGAAATAAATTTTCAAAACTGGATTTTAATTTTTTAAAGAGATCACCAGGGAATAGATAAGTTTTGAGTGGCTTATTCGATATGACTCTGCAACTCACATTGTGTTCATTTCTGGATTCAATTTTTTTTTTTTTTTTGTCTATGTTCATCCCATCTTCCCATATTGCCTCACAATAGATGTATCCAAATTGCTAACGGCAATGAGTTATTAATTGACATTTCATAGATAAAGGAGAACAATCTATGGAAGATAAATGAAGCTTTCTCTTGATCACTTAAATTCTTGTTTTCATACCTAAATATCCAGAGCAGGGTTTCTCAACTTCAGGATGGATGATTCTTTGTTTTGGGGGCTGTTTTGTGCTTCATAGAATGTTTATCAGTAGTTCTGATCTCTACACACCAGATGCCAATAACACACCCCTAATTGTGACAGTAGAAATGTCTCTGGATTTTGTCCAATGTCCCCTGGGGTGGCAAAACCTATCCAGTTGACAACTAGTGTTCTAGAGGCTCCACCTACCTCTCAAAGCCATCTGGGAAAACACCACCAGTGGAAGGTAAATAATTGGCATTTTCCCAGAGAACAAAGGGGCTATGATTTGTGTTGTTTACTCCACTTCCAAGTTACCTGCAGCCATCACTTGCCTCTCTGGTGTCTTCAAATTTTGTGTAAGGGCTGTAGATATATATGTGTGTAGGGCTTTACTATTACCTTGGGATTTGGAAACAGGAACTAGAGGATTGGTGTTTGTTTTTATTTGACAGTTTCTGAAATTCTGTGGCTATTGATCTTTGATGTCTTCCAGATGGAACACACAATAACATACAGCCCAGTTGTTGATTAAAAAGAAAAAGATCATAGAGCAATTGCCAAGAAAAATCCACACACAAACAAAATGGGTGTTGCAGAAATCCACCCACAAGGAACACTGCTAAAATGGAAACTAGTAACTCTGAGATGCAGCATTTAATAGTGCTGGAGCCTTGGAGGAGGAATCAGAGACATCAAGAAGCTCTGTCTCAAACCAGGGCTGTGTGCCTTTCAGGACACTGAGACAATAAATAGGTTCAGTTTTCTCCAAAGATTGATTGGCTCTTAAACTTTATTATGAGTGACTGTGTCAAGATAATAACAGAAAATTACTGCAAATATGCAAAGAAAATTATTGTACAATTGCCTCCATAACTCATGGAGGGAGACCAGATG
Source organism: Marmota flaviventris (assembly GCF_047511675.1). Lineage (NCBI taxonomy): Eukaryota > Metazoa > Chordata > Mammalia > Rodentia > Sciuridae > Marmota > Marmota flaviventris. Next base: position 102,748,316 of record NC_092503.1, read on the forward strand.
ACAAATGGCTCATCTCCACAATCTGCAGCATGGTAGGAAACAGGTCACAATGGACCTGGACTGCTAAACACTTGGTGCTTTTCAAATACAGGCATAGTTCTGGACCATATATAAGCATATAAATGTAACCGGTATTTTCAAAGATCCTTGATTGCCAGGTCACTTTGTCAGACTTTGGCAGTTTGCCCAAGCCGTAGGTGTATGTTGTTACATGTCAGCTACAGAAATATGCTGCTAAAAGTATTTTGTTTGCTTGCTTGTGTGCTCTGTGCTGAAATAGTACTCTTGCAATGATCTTAACCATCTTATGTTTTACTTAAAAAACTAACTCCAAAAAGATTGAGAAAAAATATATTTGGGTTTTTTGCTTGTAGATTCCCTAACTTTGCCCATGCTACTGGTGTGAGAGAAGGCAAGCAAAATTAGGATGTAGGAGGTGAGAAACAGGCAAAAATCTAATGTTTTCTTTCTTTTGAAAGGTCTTTGTAAACTTCTCTCCCTCTTTCTCACTCACCACTCACTTTTTGCAAGAAAATGAGGTGTTTCCATCACTTCTGCATTTAAAAAGAGGCATCTCACTTGTTCCCACAGTAAGACTTCCCCTGAGTGGAAGCTCTTCTCAGATTTGGAACTAACTGATCAGATATTTTTCCCCAATGCCCTTTCCTTGGTTTCTATAATGAATCTGGAAATATCTCTTTCCCCAATCAGCTCTCCACTTCAAACACCTGTAATGGTGTATACAGATGTTGCTGCTGACTAAAAAGAATAGCACAGTCGGGCCTGATGGCACATACCTTTAATTCCAAAGACAGGGGAGGCTGAGGCAGGAGGGACTGCAAGTTTGAGGCCAACCTCAGTAACTTAATGAAAACATGTCTCAAAATAACAAATTATAAAAAGGGCTTGGGGTGTTGTTCAGTGGTAAAGTGTCCCAGGGTTCATTCTCCAATACAAAATATGTATGTATATATATATATATATATATATATATATATATATATATATATATATCAATCACAAGTTCCCTTTTATAAGCAAAAGCAGTCGTATTCAGTCTGCAGAGTCATCTTCAACAGATGATTGAAGCTTTGCCTGTTCGGACAGAATGTTCCATTCATATTTTCAGTCACATACAGGTTAGAGAGAGATTCATCTCCTTAAATCATAAAAGAACAGCAGAACATATTTATAAACACCTAAAAAGACTTCACAAAGTACTGTTAACCTATAACAAATAATTTTAACAATAACTATAAAAGCAAGTTACATTTAGACCTTAAATAAGGCAAGATGTTTAATCTCATACTTCCTTTAAATAGACATTGATAGAAGGAAATGAGCAATGTGCCCTAGTTGATAGAGCAGATAGCAAAGTTTTTTTGGCTGTTTTTGAATGATATGTAAAAACAGAGTAATACCTTTCAAAGTTGTTTTGAGGATCAGATCAGATGGTCTATGAAAACACTTTGAAAATCTAAAGTGGTGTTTAAGCATAGAAGTGGTTCATTGTTTAAATAGCAACTCAGTATGTGGGGTGTTATTTTGGCAGATCCTTGATGTAGAATCAGGATTAAGTTAAGTTAGGTGGAGGTTTATCTACTATTACCTGGCAACCTTGTTAAGGTATGTGGTGACATGTTAGCTTCATTCTGGATTTGTGGAGCTGATTATCACCCCTAAATGCTTAAGTTACTTGTGTCCCTAGGCTTGCAATTGTCACATGAGCAAAGGAAGCCACTGGAAGGTTTGCATGGTACATAAGATGATCACAAAACACTGCCTACACTTGCATCTGAGCTATAACTTTTGCTTACTTTGACAAATTTTATAGTTACATTATCTTTTTAAAAATATACATCATCACAGGGCTGGGGATGTGGCTCAAGCGGTAGCGCACTCACCTGGCATGCATGCGGCCCGGGTTCGATCCTCAGCACCACATACAAACAAAGATGTTGTGTCTGCCGAAAACTAAAAAATAAATATTAAAAAAAAATTTCTCTCTCTCTCTCTCTTTTAAAAAAAATATACACCATCACAAATCTCTAAGGGATTTATAGTGAATATAGATAATAATTGCATAGAAATGAACAGTCCAAATACAAATACTAATGAAACAGGTAAAGAGTCAATTTTGTGACAGTTTTCATTCCTAAATGTCTTGGGGACTAGAGAAAGACAAGTGAATAAAGGAAAGAAGAGTGTAGAGGGACAAGATAGCTCCTTATTTAACTTCCCAGTGATTTCTCTTTGAAAACATGCTTAATTTGAAGAATTTCTTTCTTTACTGGTGAGGACAGATTCTGTGTTTCTCTGACAATATATTTCTTCCAAGAATAGATTTTTCACCTTCAGATTAAAAAAACAAAAAAATGACTTCTGTATTTTGCTCATTAAAAGAGAGAGAAAAGAAGTTATTTCTTTCTGATGGTACTACTTTATGCTATTGCTCCAAGCAAAAATATATTGATAGAAAATAATTATCTACACTACTTAATGAATCAATTTATTTATTTGCATTAATACTTGCCCCTGTCATGATTGTCAATAGTTTAATCCCTTTTATTCCTAATAGTAGTTTATTTATAAAAGTTACTAAAACAAAGGTTTTAATATAGATCCTTAAATACAGAGAGTACACTATTTTTATACAATATTTTTTTTTTTCTGAGAGTGATTTATAATTGGGTAGTCTGAAAAGCTAAAAAGAGTAGCTGTTTTGGATCCTGGTTGTTTTGTTTCCAATTCTGTTTCTTTTATTTTACAACAAGGTACTTTTTCCCCCTTCATCTCTGTAATAATTTATAATAAAACAAAATGCTTCACAAATTTAAGAAAAAGGCAAAATTATAGCTAATATAGACTAAATTATATCTAATAAACACAAATTCTAATAGCAGGAAGGAAATCTAGTAATTTATAGACAATATTTAAAATGGTAAATATGGATGCATTTCGGTTCTACCTTCTCTTAGAATTGGTTGAACATGAGCCTCACCAGGACATCATTAAATGCCTGCCGTCATCCATACAGAAAGCAAGCAGCAGAATCTATTCCCTTGGGGGGCAGGACCAGTAAAACTCATAATATAGGCAAAAACTTTACAAACAGCAGGAAAAAAAAAGAGAAATTGTCAAATGTCCTGTCCATGTATAAATATTTGTAGAGATAAGGAATAAGGACCCTCCGAATTTGATAAAATATTTCCTGATTCTAATTAAGAATGGTTTATGATTTTATAGCCAAATCTATAATCCTGATCTAAAGTAGACCTAGTACTTGGTGGAAAACCTTACAAAGAATCTGCAAATAGCCAAAAGCCAAAGACCCCAGTCAAATTTCTCCCTCCTGAAAAAGTCTTTACATATTGGTGGGAGAGTATCATGCATGCCTGTAATTGCTCCTCTCATAGAAATGCAGAGAACAGCACCAGTACTCTATAAGAAAAAGGGAAATGACAATAAGATTAAAAGCATGGAATGTCGATCATTACAGCCTGAGAAAAACTTTAGTTCTCCCTAACAACCACCCCCCCTCCAAATCTAACTGATATCAGAAACCGATGGTACCTCTTGTGCTATTTGTTCTTGGATGCAGAATTCTTCATTAAAGTTGAGGGATTAAATATAGCACTTTAGCTAATTAATTATAGTTTGATCGTTTTGACACCTCCAAATGACTCAGCCACATACCTTGAAGCTTTGTCAACTCAATTGCATCTTTATTTTTGTTGCCTTTAACCAACAATGAAGACTAATGCCACTCTTTCTAGTTTTCAATCACCTCTACAGAAGTGCTCCCCTGGCAATGTGCAAGGACAGACCTAATTAATCCCTCATCTGCCCTCCGTGGTGTCTATACATCACACTGGCAGTTGGAACTGCTGCTTGTTTTAAGGCTATTGCTGGAATGAAAAGCTCATCTGTTTTTCAATAATTTTACCACAGGTGGTGATTTGTAATTAGAAAGGGCAGAATCCAAATTTTGGTGTGTGTGTGTGTGTGTGTGTGTGCACGCATGCCCACTTGCTCGCATGTGCACACAAGGGCTTGCATGTACTTTGTAATTTACGGTGGCCGCTCATTTGTAAAAGAGAAAAAAGAAATGAAAAGCAGCAGGCACAAGCAGGAGAAAAAGCTTCACTTTTAATATTGAACCAAACAACAGCATTTTAAAACAATAAACATTTTTTGTGTTCTTTTGCATTTTTGTTTTTGTCCATTGATATATAGTCAAACTCCACACTCCATTTAGAGATCAAACACTAGGAGAAAGGGGGAAAGACTATATGATCCAGGAAACCTCAGAACCCATTGGTATTCCAGGAGGGGTTGCATGCTTGTGGTGAGTGTGTGCAGGTAAATCAAGAAAGAAAATTCAGTAAAGACTTCTTTTTTGACTTGGATCTTTCTTGCGTATCTGTTTTGATTTTGAAGAGAGAACTTTGTATTCTCATCTTTATCCTCGGTGGAACTTGCTGTAACTGGAAAGATAGTTTAGCTAAAGAAAGTAGTCTGGCTCACTTTAGCAAATCAAGCAGGAGAGGACCCTGGCTTTCAGGTGAGTAGAAATGAGCTGATAAAGGAAACTCACCTTGGTCACTGCCTTTGTTATTTTTTTGGTATATGGAGTCCACTCTTCACACTTCAAAGCACTGCTCTTCCACTAAGCCTTCCTCCACCATCCCAGCCTGCCATCCCTATTCTACAGATCATGTGGCTTAAGGTTTTTTCTCTGGTGGACAGCCTGGTACTATCAATTTTCTATATGGACATAAAAGTCTTGAAGGATACTTGTGATACTCTGGAGGGTGAGAGTACTCTTTGGTCCCAGAATCATGTTGCAGAGCTAATTTGTTGGTAAACATATATTGAACTGAATTAGACTTTGTGATTGCCCAAGTAAATGAAAGATAGAGATGGAAACAGATACTTTACTCACATACTAGGAAAAACATCATATGTAACTGAAGCAGAGAACCTCAAAGCAAAATGCCTCAGAAGAATATGGTCTAATTTAGACCATGTATTTTTTTAAAGAATAGTTACGTTCCTAAGTGTAGTTAGGCCTGGGAAAGGTAAACAATGGATAACTGATATAGGTTCCTTGCAGTCTCCAATATGGAGACAGGTGTTAATGGAGGATGATTGGTGGGGTAGACAAGAGGATATAGGATTTTGATTCAGAAATTATTTCTGCCAACTTATGTTCATTGCATGGGAAGAGGCTATTTTATACTTTGTGACATCATGGAAAGATGATGGAAAATCTTGTTCAGAAATGTGAGATTGGTATTAGAGATCAGTGTATACTGTCATGTTAAGATAATTCTCTGCTAAATGAAAAACGCTGCCTTGTTCTCCAGGGCTTTTTTTTTCCCTGAGAGAAAGCTTACAGAACCTTAGTAGAGCTGATCAATACCTCACTTCCCATTCTGTCATGTCTCTATACTTTTATTTCAGAAGATTATGGGAAAGAGTTCAGTTCAGACCATTGGAACAATTATATTTAACAATATATTGTTCTCTAATTTAAATGAGTATCTGGATTTATAATGTACAAATATCCTCACATCCTTAATTTCAGTTAAGAATATTACCTGCTATGCTTGTCCAATAGAAAAATGAAAAGTAAAAATTGCAAATGCACAGAATAGTTTGGATCTTTTTTTGGGGGTGGGGAATGGGTATGGGTGATTGAACTCAGGGACAGTTGGCAACTGAGCCACATCTATAGCCCTATTTTGTATTTTATTTAGAGACAGGGTCTCACTGAGTTACCTAGTGCCTCATTTTTACTGAGGCTGACTTTGAACTTTCGATCCTCCTGATTCAGTCTCCTGAGCCGATGGGATTACAGGCGTGAGCCACTGTGCCCAATTGGATCATTTTTTTTTTTTTAAAGTGTATATTGTTTACATTTTTGGTTGGGTTTTGTAGTTTAGACCTTGGTTTTGTTTTTGTTGGTGGTGGTTTCCTGAATAATCTTATATCTTTTAATTCAATCTATTCACTCAAGTATTAATATTCACTTTATTTTGTATGTGATATTTATTTTAAACCTGATTCCTTGGTAGTCCCTGAATGAATTTTCCTCTTTAATTAGATTTCTATCTTTGTACTCTGTAGACATGGGGCCTTCATGGGGCATTTCCCTTACTAGAGAAATCACCCAAACTTTTCTCATCATGTGAAAAATTTGACCTTTTTTAGCTGAGCTATTCAGGTTGACCATAACATCTCAATTTTCTGACCTCGATCCTATTAGTATGTGTATCATGTTATGAAACTTTACTTTCAGTACTGGGGTAATAGATCAAGTTTTGTTGAAAGACATCTCTATAGTCCTATATTTATTGTGTTATTTTATTCTGAAAACATGGTTTTATACACTAAAGCTTTATTTCTGTAGTTAAATTATAAACATTACTCATCTTCAGCCTTTCACAGTGTACAGCTCATATCACTTAACAAATGTTTGACAATTTGCTTTTAAATAGCACATGTAATATTGTCATTTCTATTTCCTGAATATGCACTTCAAAATAGCAGGGAAATTTAAGATATTGAACATTTCTACAAAAGGATCAGGAACCTAATCCCTATACCAGAGAACCAAGGTTGGTGGAAAGAATTGCATTTTTGCAGAATTGAGAAAATATTTCAGATTTAGACTTACGCTGAGCTGGAAGGGATCTTAGAGCTAATCTCCTCTAACTCCTTCTTTCAACAAATGAGAAAACTGAGACTTTATAATAAGTAACTTGATTTTATATCTTTTCACACTGTAAGTGGATAATGTGACTAATAATATTAGTACAATTTAATACACTTCATATTTTCCAAAGCATTTTTACATACATTGATTTTTCTCCAATTGTAGCATTGTAGCATTTGTTATTATTCCTGTTCTTTTTTTTTTTTTCCTTTTCTTTCAAATTAGGAAACTTTTAGAAGTTCACTTAGTCTATAGCAGAGTCAGAACTGAGACTTGCATACTAGGCCACCTCTACCTGGGTGATCACTTCTATACTCCCAAAGTCAAATACACATTGCCATCTCAGAAGTCACCTCTGATTACTTGTGTGTGTGTGTGTGTTTCTTTTCTATAACTCTCTTCTTCAAATTTACCCTTGGTTGTCTCAAAAGCTCTTCAAACTCCATATATCCAAAGCTGAACTGATATTTTCCAAATACCCCAGGTCTAATCCTACTCCAGTGTTTCCTAGCTTAAAATGTCTTCCTTCATCAAGATATGAAAACATCTTTCACTCAGAACAATGACTCATCACCAAGGAAGCCTGATGCATCTAATATCTAGATGTCTCTCTGTTTTACTCATTCTCTCTTTGTGGACTATCTTCACCCCAGTCCACGCTACCGTTGTCTCATGCATCACTGTGTCAGCATCCTTTCTGACTTATGTAGCTTTTACTCTGGCTACAGACTTCAGTCTGTTCTTCATGCAGGGTAATCTTTTAAAAATTTGTAAGTTTGATCCCTTCACCAACCCACAAGAACCCTGCAATGACTTTCTGTTGCTGTAAGCATTAAAACTAAAAATCTTTAATTGACTTAATATAAAGCTCTCTCAAAATTTAATGTGTATAGAAATTACCTGCAAATCTTTTATTAAAAGGCATCTGATTTTGGTAAGTTAGGCGAGGGCCTGAAATTCTGCATTTATAACAAGCTCCTTAGTGTTGCCAGTGTTGATGGTCAGCAACTAACATTGTGAATAGCCAGGTCCTAGAAGTCCTTTAAGAGCCAGGTCCACACATTCAGCTGTCCTTCTGCTGTTGCTGTGTACTGCAGCTTCAATGGCATCCTTTCCAATCTTTGAAGTTGGCATGTTCATTTGGTAAGGAACAAGCCTTTTGAATCTACCTAGAATGTTTCTTTCCTATCCCCATTTCCCTAAATCCACAACCCCGGTGTACATATATTCATCCCATAGAACCTATTCTTAGCCAGATCTGATTCCTGCCGGTACTTTTCTGTCATAGCACTTAACAGTTTGTACTCATGTTTTTATATTACATAATTATTTGATGTAACTACAGACTCCATGATTGAGTTTTGAAGAAAAACTAAGAACTATGCAATAGGGGTCCAAGTACTTTTGTTACAAGTCTCTCTCTTCACACTTCAGGAAGGAGTCACATACTAGAAGACAACATTATTTCATTACTGGTTCAGATGAGAGGTGACCATCAGAACACAGATTCAGGCCAAATATGAAAAATAAAAGAACTTTCTAACATACCTCAAGGCACTAAAGGCTAAGTTTGAATTATGTATCACTGGTCTGTTTTGCTTGCCATTAAATTCACATCTTGCCTAACACCTAGTACATGATAGAAGTCTAATAAATATTCTGACTAAAATCACACACAAAAATAACTAAAAGGAGAATCTCCTGATCTAATGGCTTCTCTTGACCAGCATTATATAATGAGGACACCATGTGAGTTGCTAATGTAAGCTACACATATAATTTTAGATTTTCCTAAAACCACTCTAAAAAAAATTAAAAAGAGAGGATGATATCAGTAAAATAGTGAAATAGGAGATTCCTGACAAATATCCCTCCATAGCAACAATAATTTTGCTGCTGTCCATGTATGAAAAGTGCCTTTGATGGGGCCTTGAGAGTTAGAAAGGAGTTTGTGAGAAACCAGTGTAGCCCAAGACCTAGGAGAATCATTTACTCAGGACAGACACACACCCACCCACTGACCATACTCTCAGCTCCAGACCTGCAATGGCCCTATCCCTTTGAAAGATTTCTACAGACTAGTTTGGCCTTGATCCTGCTACCAAAACCAACTGCTGAAGAGGATTGACATACAATGTTGCCTCAGGAGACAGGCCTGCCAACATTTGTTTTGGTTGTAGGCACTAAACCAAGTTGTAACTTGGTATCAACTTTCCTTATCTGTGGTCCAAGATCAGTCTTAACTCACAAAAGGACCTAGGGAGTGGGCTGGGGTCTTAGCTCAGTGGTAGAGCACTTGCCTAGCATGTGTGTATCATTGGGTTCCACCACATATAAATAAATAATAAATATCCATTAACAGCTAGATATATATTTTACCAAAAGGACCCAAGGGAGAAACACCTGTCTTAGGGCAGACTTAACAGGTTTGGTCCCATAGCAATCTCCTGATGGATCCCGGAAGCTCAGCTCCATTCTCTTCTGGCTGTGCTCTGGAAGCAGAGTAGTTACACCAGGACCCACCAGGAGACGTGACCATCTGGATATCCAAGACAGGCTGGTTAAACTTGGCACCATAATTGGTTGTAGAGGAGCCTTAGATCTGTACCTCAGTCCCTCTGGGATGTGCTCTGGGAAAAGTTCTGCCCACCCTGAGACCTAAAGAGAGGTGTATCTGGCAGTGTTTCTATATGTTGACCTGCTGATGGCAGTCCATTATGGATTTTAAAATAGCTCTATAAATCAACTCCATGCCCTATCCATCAGGAAATATCCACCTATGACTTCAGACACAGGTCTGAAGACCTGGAGCCCAGCTGTAGACTGTGAAGCAGACCTGTGACTTGATTCTAGCCTCTCTTAGCTGGAGTCTGAGGCATACCTCTGGTTCATGAACATAACCAGTGATCTAACAGGAGACATCTAAGGATGTTGGAAAAAGCCACACCTATCCATATACCTGGTAATAGGACTACTGTATGCAGGTTATAAAGTAGACATTTATCCCAGTGCCAGTCCTATGCACCAATGTCCTGTAGACAGTCAGCCATCAATGCACCAATGTCCTGTAGACAGTCAGGAATCAAAACATTGCCCTACAAAAATTCAACAGTCAGTATCTGCTCTTGTTAGAACTCTTGTAACAAGCCACCAACTGTAGATCCCACTGTACACCCAACAGCAACCTTGTGTCTCCCACTCAAACACAATCCCAGAAGTAATCTCATCCCATCCATCAGGAACCTAACCATTTATAAAGACTAGAAGAGATGTTTGCTTCTTCAAATGCATAGATACCAATGCAAGGCTACATGACAATGAAGAATCAGACAAACATGGATCACCAAAGGAAGCTAATGAAGCTCTAGTAACAAAACCCAAAGAAATAAGATAATAAATTGCCTGAAAAAAATGTCTTCAAAAATTATCTTAAATAAATTTAATGAGATGCAATAAAACAACTCAATGAACTTAGGAAAATAATGAATAAAAAAATGAGGAGTTTCCCCCTAGAAAACATAAACTATACAAAGGAACCAAATAGAAATCCTAGAACAGATGAATATGTGACAGAATGACAAAATTTAATAAGATCAATCCAAATAATATTCCAAAATGCTTGATATCAAATTTTCAAAAAATCAAAGACAGAGAGAGAATCTTGAAAGCAGCAAGAGATAAGAGACTCAGTGTCATGTAAAGGAACCTTCATAAGGCTATCAGCAGACTTCTCAATAGAAACCTTGCAAACCAGGAAGGAATGGTATCAAATATCAAGTTTGGAAAAAGAAAAAAGAAAAAGAGAACTCTCAACTGAGAATGCAATACCCAGAAGAGCTTTCCTTCAGAAATGAAGGAAAAATAGATTCCAGAACAACAAAAGCTGAGAGAGGTCATCACCATGAGACTTACCTTACAAAAAATGTTAGTTTTTTTTTTCAAGGTAAAATGAACGGATGTTAGATTACATCAAGAAACCTTATGAAAGTATTAAACTCGCTGGTAAAGGTAAATACATAATCAAATTTGAAATATTCTAGAGATGGGATGTAGCTCAGGATAGAGTGCTTGCCTAGAATATGCAAAACCCTGGGTTTGATTCCAAGGATAAAAAGAAAATCCTCTAAAATTGTAATGGTGGTATATAAGTCACCTTTAATTATAATATAATATACATAAACAAATATATTAGTTAAAATAGTTATTGCTATAATAACATGTTAATGAAGACACAGTGTAAAAATATTCAAGTGTGACATCAGTAGCATAAAATGTGTATGGAGAAATTTGAAAGTTTTTGCTTCTGATTGAAGTTAAGGTGTTATCAGCCTAAATTAGAGTGCTTATACTATTAAACCTTTAATACTGCTTCATGATAATCACACATAAAAATGACCTGTATTTATTTTAAAATGCACAAAAAGAATAAGAAAGAGGAATCAAAGCATGTCCCTACAAAAATTCAACAAATCACAAAAGAAGACAGTAAGTTTGGAGGAAAAGAAAAGGCTACTACGAAAAAGTCAATAAACAATTAAGAAAATAGAAACAGTAAATTCTTACCACCAATAACTACTTTAAATATAAGTGGAATAAATTCTCCAATCAAAAGACTGAGTAGCTGGACGGATATTTATTTATTCATTTATTTGTTTATTTATTAGTTTTAGGTGGACAGAATATCTTTATTTTTATTTTTATGTCATGCTAAGGATCGAACACATTGCCTCATGCATGCCAGCAGAGTGCTCCACCACTGAGCCATAACCCTAGCCCTGGATGGATTTTTAAAAGGAGATTCAATGATATCCTGCCCACAAGAGATACATGTTAGCCTTACGAACAAAACTATATAAATGAGAAATCATGGAAAAAGATATTCCATGAAAATAGTATATAAATGAGTGATTATACTCATATCAGGAAAAAATATACTTTCAGTAAAAAAGTGCAGGAGAAAAAAGATCACTTTATAATGATAAAAGGGTAAATTCTTAGAGAGGATATAACAATTCTAAGAATATAGATACTCAGATTCACAGAACCAACCTAAAGATATAAAGAAAATATCAGTAGTTCCAAAGGTAGAGAGAGAGACTGTAACACAATAACAGTAGAATACTTCAATTATGAGGTCAACCAGACAGAAAAGTGAATATGGAAATAGTACACTCCAACTATGTTTTAGACCAGATGAACCTAACACACTATACAGACCATCCCATCCAACAGTAGCAGAGTATGCATTCTCCCCAAGTGCACATAAAACATTCTCCAGGATGGATCATATATCAAACCATAAAATAAGTAGTAAATTTTAAAAAGAGAGAAATCAAGTGTCTTTTCTGATGACAATGATATGAAACTGGAAATGAGTAACTCACAGAAGAATCACAAATTTTTAGAATTTAAGGAACATGCTCTAAGACAACCAATGAATCATAGACGAAATTAAACTGAAAAAAAAAGTAAATGAAAAGGGAAACTCAACATATCAAAATTTCTGGGATACAGCAAAAGCAAGTCTAAAGGGAAAATTATAGTCATTAATGTGTAAATTTATAAAAGATCTCAAATAAAAAATCTACTTTTATACCTCAAAGAACTAGAGAAAGAATACATTAAACTCAAAGGTAGTAAAAGTAAGGAAATAACAATGCTTAGAGCAGAAATAGAAAAAAATACAAAAGATCAAAAAAAAAAAAACCACAACAACAAAGAGTTGGTACTCGAGAAGATGGACAAAATTGGCAAACCTGTTTCTAGACTAAGAAAAAAAAGAGAAGATTCAAATTAATTAATGTGTCCATTGACACACTGTATTAAAAACATTAAAAATGAACTCCCATATGGTTCAACCATTCCATTTCTAGGCACACACATTTCTCCAGGACATTCAAGAGAGATTTGCATTGTAATGGACATTGCAGGGTTATTTACCATAGCCAATGTGTAGAATCAACCTAAGTGTCTAGCGACTAATAAATTGATAAGAAAATGCGATACATACCACACACACACACACACACACACACACACACACACACACACACACACAGTGATTCTTTCAAAAAGAAGGGAATGTTGTCATTTATAGCAATGTGAGTGAAACTGGAGGACACTATACTGAATGAAAGAAACCAGGCATTGAAAGATAAATACTGCAAGATCTCGCTTACACATGGAATCCGAAAGAAAGCTTTTTACAACTCATAGAGTAGAATGGTGGTGAAGGAGCTAGGATTAGTGGAGGATGAGGAGAAATAAATTCAGGAGATATATTGTATAGCATGGTGACTCTAGTGAATAATACTTGAAAATTGCCAAGTGAATAGATTTTAAATGTTCCCATCACAATTATTAAGTATGTGAGGTGATAAATATGATAATTTGCCTGATTTATTCATTCCACAATATATACATAAATCAAAACATCATGTTGCAGTCTAAAAATATATATGCTTTTCAATTTTTAACTAAAATTTTAAAACATAAAATATTAATTTTTAAATAAACATAAGGCAACATAATTTCATGACTATGTAATCAATATTTTATATTCCTTTTTCCTTTCCAAATAAGCTTTCAAATCTTATTGTGTATTTTATGCCCATAGCACATGTCAGATTAGCCACATTTCAAGTACTCAGTAGTCATTCTTGGTTAGTGGCTACCATATTGGACACCATTTGTCCTCTTTGTATGTTTCATTACACATAGGACTTGGCACACATGGCAAAATTAACCTCTTGAAAAGGGTACATACATCTAACAACTCGAACTGCTGCATCCTTCATTCCATATTTCTTACAGAAAAGTCATCTTCTATCCTCCAATGCAAACTTCCTACTTAACTCCCACTATTTGAGAACACTGAAAAAGAACCAGAAGGGGCTGGGGTTATGGCTCAGCGGTAGAGCGCTGGCCTTGCACGTGCAAGGCCCTGGGTTCGATCCTCAGCACCATAAAAAAATAAATAGATAAATAAAGTTATTTAAAAAAAAGAACCATAAATACAGGCTAGTGATTTTGTTTCTGTACCAATATGCCAGAAGGGTAGATATATTTGTTGAATCCAACTTCATTTTTTTTTTTGAAACTTGAAGACATTTTGTTGGATTTTTTGGTTTTATAACATTTGCACATTCTTTATGAGTCACTGACAATTTCAGGTAGGATATGCAGGCTTTATGTATTTACGTGCCTTAGTACCAAATAGTGACAAGAAACAGCTTGTTTAAAACAAATTCTTTGGTACTACTGGGAAAGTTATTCATAAATGAGTGTAAAATGCTAAAATTAATCAAATGTACTGCTTATGCTGTGTACATGTGTTCTGAATATTATATATTTTCATTTGCACCTCTAAGGATCTCTTTTTTTTAAAGATATGGTATTACTTAGTTGCTGAGGCTGGCTTCGAAGTTGCAATTCTACTGCCTCAGCCTCCCAAATCACTGGATTACAGGTGTGCACCACCATGCCCAGCTACTCCAGGGATCTTATTTGTACATATCAGATACTTGTTCATTCATTAACTGATTCTATTCATTTTTTATTCTTTCAACAAATGTTTATGGAGAATTCTTGTGTGTGTGCAATGTGTCATACTTGTGATTGAGGACACGTGACCAATAAGGCAATAATAGCACTTCACGGTTTAGTGAGTTTAGAGACATAATTGTAAGAAAAGAACAATTAAATTTTTAACTTTCCATTCCAAGTGCACTTTTGTTTTTAACCTATTGTCTTTATGTATTTTATTTACCTAATAACTTTACCAAGACTTAGGTGGACAAATAAATAGTACACATGAACTCAAACCATTCTCTCAAGAGTATATGTGGAGCTACTGTGTCAGTGGGAGATTCTTGTGGAATTCCTGGAATTTTTCTATTGTCTTACCTGCTTGAAAATATTGAATTGAGAAAATCAAAGAAAAATGTTTATATTCTAATATCTCAGGTGTTATAAAGTATTACTGTACCTCTTAATGTGGAGTCTCTGCTTCCTGTAACAATGGCTTCTTTGATAACAGAGCATTCTTGTACTCTTGGATTAGACCTAGAGGGTGATCTTACCTTTGAGTGATTTAGTAGGGGATGAGAGAGAGAATCACTGCTGCCCTCTTCTCAAAACTGTTAGGATGAGTTATTTGGAGAAGTGATGCTACAAGAGTTAGCATTGACTGTCTTCTCCAGGTAAGGTCATTCAAGGCAAGATAAGGGTACCAATTATCCTCAAACACTTTCGTGGATAAGTGGTACCCTTCTATTCTTTTTCTACACTATCTTCCTGATTTCCACTTTATGTCACTTTCCACAGACCTTGTGGGAATAGAGATTATTAAGTAGAAAAACAATACACAGTCATTACACAACCTTTTACATACCTTCCACTCCTCCACCCCCAATGGGAGGAAATAAGATGGAGAAAATGTTGCCAGCATACATGCTTCTAGATGTAACTTCTCTTCCAACCCTTGGATTCCTTCCCAAGTTCCAGTTTTACTGCCTACCTGGGAAAGTAAACAGTGAAATGATTTTCTGAACCCTTCAGCAAGACTTCCTTAAAGGTTTTCTCTCAGCCCTTGTGTTGTATGCTTTCTGCCTTGGAGGGGATTTGGCAGAGCTAAGAAAGGCATATAAATCACATCTGGGTGATTTGACTAAAATTCCAACAATCTCTCATACCCCCAAGTGATTTGCTTTGCCATTTATTTTCAGTGCTATTGTCACATGTTGTGGTTGATAAGTTGAAATCCTAACAACCATCCCACCATGGTCTGAAGTGGCAGCTGACAGGAGCCAACGTGTGCTGTGCCTGGTGACAGCCGCTATCTGACAGACCTTGTCAGAGGTGCAGGCGGGGCCTCAGGTTGTAAGTGTAGGCTGACCCTTTCAGATGAATGGGAACTGACAGGGGTGATCTCTGCAACATGGAATGGAGTGATGACGTGAAAAGTGACATGTTTGGGATTGAAAACTGGATGCAGATATGTCACTTATAATAGAGAAATGACAGGGGACTGGCACTAACTTTACTTGACTTCAGTTAAAAAAATGTACTTTGTGCAAAAAGCCAGAGTAGCCAGCAGTGTTAGTCATGTACTGGGAAAATCACTCCTTCCTGGACTATCCCCATCCAAGTTTAATCTGAGTTAGAAAACACCAGTATCATGTGCCATTAGAACAGTGGTTCTTAACAATGGGTTTACATTAGAATCATCTGAGTATTCATGGCTTGGCCTTAGCAGGTTTCAATTTAATTTGCCTAAAGTGAGACATAGGCATTGGCATGCCTTAAAATTTGAACCAAGTGAGTCTGATATGCAGCAATAGTTGATAGCTACTGCATCAGAGGGTTCAAACAAAATAAAAAATGTCCCAGAAAATGGACATTGTTTTCCTAATACGTTTTTCATATTTCATTTTCATATTTTAATATTTGAAAAATCATAGTTTTCTGATCAAAATAGCATGATGAAATTATATAGCTCAAGAAGCTCACAATCCCTTCTTATTTCATTGCCTTATTATTATATTTTTTAATTTTGTCGGCATCTGAAACCAAACAAGGTTTAAATAATTAGCTTGGCTCGACTGACAAGCCACTTGGTTCTGGGGACACACACTTCACCACCTCCTTCTCCTGTGTATTCTGTCTGAGCTAGAAGTTAATGTTCATGTGAACCCCAAACAGATAATTGTTACCTTGACCCTAGATCAAATTGAACCTGATATGAGAGTAAGTTACACAAGAATTGTTGACTCAATGATACAATGTACTCCCTTTTAAAATGAAGTGATACAGATGCCCAGATTGTAGTAAAAGGAAGAACTGTCTCATTTTCATTGTAGCTGAAGTAGTAGTTATCACGTCTATTTATTTATTTATTTGTTTGTTTATTTATTTATTTATTTATACCTGGGATTGAACTCAGGGGCACTCCACCACTGAGCCCCATCCCCAGCCCTATTTTTTGTGTTTTATTTAGAGAAAGGCTTCCACTGAGTTGCTTAGCTCTTTGTTTTTGCTAAAACTTGCTTTGAACTCCCGATCCTCCCATCTCAGACTCCTGAGCTGGTGAGATTATAGACATGTGCCAAGGTGCCTGGCAGCCCATCTATTTTTGATCTATGTATTCAAACATAAGGATATGGCTAGACAGGATTGGGGTGAATCAAGATTATGACGCACATCAAAATGAACTGATTCTCTTCTCTCCTACTACCCTGCCTCCAATTTGGGATTAGATCCCCATATATCTTCCCTACCTATCTTCCTAACAACCTATGTCTGCTTCTAGGATTATGTGCATTTTAAATATTATCAATAATGTAGACTAAACTTTTTTTAAAAATATAACTAAAAAATTACCTCTTGACAATCCACTAAACATCAACAAGCCCTAATGTTGAGGGCCACAGCCGAGTCGGGTTGACGCATGGCATTTTTGCCAGAAGTAGTGGTTGAGAGGTGACACTAGCGAGCCATTAAGATGATGACTTTTGAGTTCCCATTGGTTGGGGGAGTGCCGGAGGAGGGATATTTCCGGTTGCTGGTTCCTGGAGGAGCCACGTATTCAGGGGAGTTCCCAGGAGCATGTGTGGAGTGTGCTGGTGGAGTTCAGAAATAAAGTTTGTTCCTGCTTCAGTGGCTTGTGATTTGTGCCCAGCCAGACTGTGGCACCCTAATTTATGTTTTGTATTTTTAATTTAAAAAATAAAAAGAGAAATTGTGAAATAAGCTGTTTATCTTAAGAGGAATAGTCTTATCATTTCTCAGTTGTGGAGACCAATAATTTGGATTGAGAAATACAATTGTCATTAAGATATTATTCCCCAAACATAGAAGTGTCTCCACTAAAGCTACACCCAGGTTATGATGGCAATGAAAGACCTATACCTATATCATCATTTCTCCACCCATTAAAACAGAAAGATATGTAATGTCTCAACTTACCTGAAAACTAATGCTTTTGATGAAGGGTTTTCCAATTCTGTGGAAGGATTATCCTTAGTTGTAGACATGACATGGGTGGGAAGAATTGGGAAACTGGGTCACAACCTATAAAACAAAACTCCCAGATGAACTTGTAAAAAATGGTAAAAACAAAACAACAAAACTGAACAAATTCATAATTACTCTCCTTTTTACTAACCCACAACCCCCAATTCTCTTTTATCTAAAAACTGAGCTGAGCCATTAGTAATCTAGCCTGGGGTAGATCTCATGATTCAGGTTCTCAGAGGTATCTGCTCCTTCCCTGAGTCCTCTCTTTGGATCCCATTAGGGCTTCCACTGGGGTTCCTCTTTGAGAGACAATGACATCTACTTTACAGTGACAGAATGTGAAAGGCCATGAATATTCATATCCAGCATCCTGGAATGTGCATCCTGAATTCAATCAGCAGAGCAGGAAGGACAGTGGGAATATTCAAAGACTCTAGCAAAGGAACCAAAGGCTATTTTTAAAATATCCACAAAAAAATTTAATCTCTCCAGATTTCAATCTGCATAGTGGAAATCACTGAAGATGTTTAAAACAGACAAACAAACAATCAGCAAGCAATAGAGGCAGATATATTTTAGGAAAATTTGGGCTTTTCTATAATAAAGAGGGAAATGCAAGGAGGGAAATAAAAACTGATTTAAAAAAAATGAATTCATGTTTATCTCAATTTTCCAGACTAGAAAATTTCACAATATGAAAATAGTCTACTGATAGTACATGAGAATGTGAAACTTACAATAAGTTATGCTGCCAACTATTTTCTTTTAAAAATAATGCTATATCATTTTGTGTGTGTGTGCTGGGAATTGAACTCAGGGCCTTGTGCATGGTAGGCACATGCTCGACCACTGAACTACTTTCTTGGCTCCCAAGCTATATTTAGGAATGACAGTGAGATAGGTACATTGTTTAAGGGGAATAAATGCATAAAATTGTTCTAGAAAACAATTTTGTCATGTATATCTGAATTTTTGAAGATAAGGATTTGACTTTGAGAAAATCTCTCATGAGTTTAGTATCAGATTTGAAGGTAAAGATTTAAGTATAGACAGATATAGCTCATCTTCTTTAGTTATGAGAATAAAAGTATAATAATTTAAATAACCAACAATATATTCAATAAACTAACTGTAGTACTTCTTCATAAGATTATTATACAATTGCTAGATGTTTCTAAAATAATTATATATGCACATATAGATATACATATATATGAGGTAATTAAAATTTTCATTGTAAAATTCAATACCTAGTTTCCTTGTTTTGTGAAATAAAATATCAAAAGGCTAAATAGAGCTGTAAATGTCAAGTGATTGGTTCAGGAAATGAGTCCTCTGGAAATTAAAAAATGAGAGAGTTATTTTCTCAAGTAAAATGAAATATCTCTTGAAATATAGTGGAATCTTGTTCCGAGGGCCTTGAATGCTAGACTGCATTCTGATGCCAGTGGAAATCCTTGAGGAGATATTTGAAGCCCTAATTAATGAATATCCTTTGTTCTTCTTCATTAAAGCTCATACACTGAAAATGTATATGTATATGTATATGTATGTATATATTCATATCTGAACGTATGTACACTAAATATATTCATCCCCAGGCAGAAAATAATGTGCCTATAAAGAAGGAACAGGAAGAACGATTAAGGCATTAGTTAATTAGGGTCCATTTACATCTCCAGAGTCAGCTAAAATCATCCACTTATTCAAACGGAAATCTCCTCAGTTTATTATAGTCATTATTACTTGGCAGTAAGAGATAACTTGTTTGAATTTCACAAGTAGAGAAAATTGCATAGTGTATTGTTTCTCTCAGGGGTCACTATTAGTCAACTTTTGAGTAAAATTACATTTCTTAGGAAAATAAATTAACATTTACTGAGTACCTACTATGTACAGAATGGCCGGATGAATTTCATTTATAATCTCATTTACTCTTCACAGCAACTTCACAAGATTGATATTGAAAATATGCATTTTATAGTAAAAAAGTTGGGGGCAGATATCAAGAAAGCCAACAAACTGGCCCATGCAAGTCTAGATTTAAACCTGGAACTGTTTGATTCTCATTGTTCAGTATAACTGTGATGTTGTCATCAGTGGATGTGATTGATGGATTATAGTTTATCACACTGAAATGCACCCATTAACTCTTGCATTTTCTATTATTGATGAATTATACATTTTTGAGAATATGTACATAGATATGCAATATGAACCTATCTGTGTTACAGTATAGATATATTAGCGATTATAGATTATTAGCTATTATAGATAGACCCAGGTATTTTAGTATGCTATGTATACATGCAATGTAATAATAAATTTATACATAGATTACTGCAGTTTATTGAGTAGTTATGCTATGTTTGTATAGTAATGTGTTATATATTACTATGTATAAACACATATAATTAAATATATAAGCCATGTATAAATTGTATGTATATATATTGATGTATACAATTACAAAAGAAATATATTAAAACAATTATTTTACAAACACAAATAAAAAATTATTTTCTCACTGTTATCTGGAAAAGAAAACTGCAGCATAGCAGTTGTATAATTGAGGAAAATCCGCCTGAATTGAATTGAACTCAGTGAATTGAATTCTGACTCTACCTCCAAGATGGCAACTCAAAGGAGAGAGCTGATGCCTGCCCCTTGAGTATCCAGGATTTGTATCCCTAAGAATAATCGGGGCATTCCAGGCTTAGAGATGGAGGGGCCCTCTTTCTCTATTCCCCCCATCTCCTGTCACACATTCCACCAACATCCACCTTCTCCAACACATATATCCTACAAGTCCACAGTTGGAGGATGGTGACAGGGTTCCTTCTAGCCTGACTCTAATTCTATCCTACATACTCGAAAGATTAGCTTTAATTCTGGTCCCTGCCGTGAAAGGACAATCCCCTACTAGTTAAATTCATTCAACTCTTTATTCAACAAAACGATGTAGCATTTTCATCAGTGAACCAACCGAACAATCAACCCTACAAAAAATAAAGCGTCGACTGGGGCAGAAAAGAGGCCTTCATGGGAGTCTGTGGTTCACACAAAGGCTGGGGAGGCTGAGCTGTCACTCTCTTTCTTCATCCCTCTACCCCATGCATGGCACCAGCTCTAGCGTGAAGGGAGATTTAAAAACAACTAAGTACATATAAACATTTCTCATTCATTATCTGGGTTTCTGCTACTGGGTGACATATCATTAGTCCTAGTGTAAGGCAAGCTTTAAAAACGTAATTACTTAATCATGCAGTTAGCTTCCCATCAATCCTAGCAGCATTTGTTCTTAACTAGCTTTTAAGAACAAAATTAGGAGTAATTTGTAAACAAAAGTAATTGAAGAAAGGCAGATATTGCCAAGGTGTTGACAGCATTAACAGACATTGTTTCCCTTAATACCACCACAGCACTGCAGTTAACAATAGGTAGCTGGCACAAGGCAGCACTAGGGTATGGTTAGGTGACAACTTGAGAAGTGTAGCACTAGGCAAAGGGGTCTGTGTACTGGCCCAACGGACATCTAAGTCCAACAGGTAGGTTGACCCTCTGCTCCGAAAATGATTTCTGTTACAATTCAATGACAGGGATTTACTGTGTAATTTAACAGTTTTATCAGGGCATGAAGATTACCTTACTATGTTTTTCATGCCCCTTTATTTGATAATGAACCTAATGTGCAGTCACATTTACATGAGATGCAGATATATAGTTTCCATCTACCTGGAACAAATCCGGAAAAATTTATATAGATACAAAAGAGTTTCATCATCCTTATTTATAGTTATTTGTTTTAGCTTCAATAACCTCTGGACCAGATAGTATCCTAGGCACTTGAAAAAATGACAAGAGGCAATAACAACTAGACCCCATTTTCAAAGAGTCCATGATTTTATAGAGACAGAAAAAATAGAAAAAAAGAAAGAAAGAAAGAAAAAGAAAGATGATTGGAAGACTTAAACCAGGTATGTAATAGCTCCAACAGTTAGTTCTACCTTTCAGGATTAAAGATTTTATATAGTTCCTCCCAGAAATTGTAAAGAAGTACAAGTCTTGGAGCACAAAAAAGACTGGAATGAACATATTTCCCTGTCTGCTTAATGAATGAAATAACCATGACTAAAATTAATCAAATTATTTACTGACAATCAGGCACATGGCAAAGTTGGGATTCAGACCTAGATATTTAGTTTTATTATCACTATTGTTCTTATGATTATGATCAATCCCAGTGTCTTTCCAGGAACCACCAGAATTCAATAGAAGACTTGAACCTAGAGTTAGAACACCCATGTTTGATTTGTCTGTGAATCCTTCTACCATATAACTTTAAGCAAGTCATGAAAGCTCTCTGAACTCCAATATTCCTATTTTTAAAAGTATCTTTGTGCCCTTTCCTCAATCTGTTGTTGTAAAAAACTAATGAAAGTAAAAATAAAAATGTTTTGTAATTCTATGTCCAGAAGTAAGGTAATGATACTGTTCAATTCCACTGATATGAAGTTAAGGAATTGGACAAATTATCTGTGGTAATGCAAACTACGATATGATTATCTCTAAAATATTAAGAGTTGACTATAAAAGAGTAGAGAACTTTCTATGGTAAAGAAAATCTATATCAATGGTCAATGTTCACCAAGCCAAGCACTTAAAATCTGTTTTTGTATTATAAATGATACCTCAAAATTACATTAAAAATAAGATGTGATTAATTATATTAAAGTTTATCTGCAAAATCTGAGTATATCTTTTCATTTCAATTATGACAGTCTTTGGAATGAGTTAAAGTCCAATGTACAAAATGAACATACTTAGGGACTTGCCTCATGTGTTATCAGTTCTCTGGAGGGAGAACAGCACCTTACATATCCCTGTACCTCTAATCTAACTCAAGATTAATGTTACTTCTTTACAGGTTTGAAAGTCAAAACAGAAGGCACAATCATTAACAATCATTAACTTCTATATAACTGACTCTAGCAGATAGATAAAATATGAAATTCAATGTTCTCTATGTTTTTCAATGAAGAAAAAAAGTCTAAACAATTACAACAACCAAAGATTGTTAATAATATTAAGTGTGGTTTGGGGTTAGATGTAAGCTAGAAATGTGTAATAAAATGAATTATAGAGCCACAGAAATTGTTAGCAAACATCATGTCTTTTCCTGTGTAATGACTAGAGTAATTTTTATTCTCTATGGCATTATATGATTCTAACATAAGCAGCAGTAAATAAATATTTGTTATTGTGTGCTCAAGGCATTTGGCCTTCAGAATTATTGGGTCAAGTCTTCATAGTCAAAAGCAAATCAATCAACAAGTTTCCACTGAGTATCTACTAGGAGCCCAGAAGAGCAGAGTTAAAAGGGTTTAGATAATTATCCAGATAATTATCCAGGCCCCAAAGTGACTTTTATTGGTTTACATAGATCATTTGGGCAGAAGGAGGCTTTTCTCTTTTAATTATCTGTAAAACTAAATCACTATATTACCCGACTGGCCTACTTCTTAAAAAGATTAAATAAAAATTACTCGCAATAAATGTAAACACTTTGGCTGGGAAATTATTTTCACAAATCTTCAGAACTTAAAAAAAATGCGTAGGTTTAGGTCTCAACATGAGCTAAATAGTTGAGGCTTAAAGAACTCTTGGATCATCAGGGCTACTGGACATACACAACAACAACAAAATACACTTTATTTCCTTATCTTTAAGAGAAAAAAAATTAAGCAGACATGCAGGGATCCAAATAAAATTATATGTCTTTATAGATCAAGTTAGGGAGTGGGCCATTTATCGGACACCTGTATGCCTCTCTGCATTAGGAGAAGTTCAGTTCAGTCCCTTGACAAAAATGAAACTCTTCCTCCATCTAGATACCACAGCAAACACCTCCTCCTTCTCGTCACCATCTTCATCACTTCTATCATCACCTTTATGCAACTCTCTGTCTTATGTATGATGTTTAGTGTTGCTGGTTCCTCTCTTCAAAGGCAACACTAATAATATGATTGGAAGGGGCAGCCAACTGAATTCCATTGACTTTGGACCCTGCCCTGTCACTTTGCTTTCCTGCTGATAGGGAGCTTAGGATGCAAACAGGGCATCTGGTGCCTGGCCTAAGGAGATGTGCTGGGCAAGAGAAGGTACACATAGTGAAAGAGTTCACAGTGGAAGCTTCTGCGGGTCCTGTTTCCCACTTTGTTCTTCTTTATGGCCTTCTACTTCAGAATCAGAGACAAGTAGGGAGACAGACAAAGGCTGGAAGCCAGTAACTAACTGCAGTGCTCTATGGCAGAGGAAAGAACACAGGCTTTGGAGCCAGAGATGTCTGAATTTAATTCTCAAACCACGACAAGTGCTTTGCATATGTGATTTATCAGACTCAGAAGCTCTTGTGATATTTGGGTTGCTGGTCTTCTCAGCTCAAATGTCATCATTCTCACTTCTTCAGAGAAGAAGTCACTTCATCTAAGTCACTTTTCATTTTATTTTTCCTTCATTCAAATTCTTTCAAATCCATTTTTATAAGCATTACCTGTCTTCTTCACAAAAAGCTCAGGATAGCAGAGTTCTCTTTTCTGCCTTGTAGCTCCTGGAACAGTGTCTTTATTTAAAAGTATTTTACAAATAAATGGAAAAATATCCTTATATGGAAGAAGGAACTATTATTATTCCCATTTTTCACGTAGGGAAAGTAAGGTTAAGTGGAGTTAGAAAACTTGCTCTAGGTCAGTCCTGTAGCAAGTAAGAGTATAGTGGGATTCCTGCAAAAGCAGTCTGCCTCCACAGTCCCCTCCCTAACCCAGTGCACATTCTCACAAGTTCTCTGTCACCTGAAAAAATGTGGATATTATCTGCATGCTGAGCTTGTCATAGGACTGAAGAGACTGCATGTAAAGTTCCAGAAACCTGCTATTTAGTCAATAAATCATAAATATTATCTTGCTTGGGGCAAGATGATGAATAGAGTGTAAAACAGTATTCTTTCTTAGGATGGTGTTTGCAACCACTGGTCAAACTGTTCCTCCAAGCTGAGATATTCACCTGGATTGAGCTTAATTTATATGGATTTTAGTAGAAAGGAAAATAACTGGGCATTTGTTATTTACTCTGTATCACTCATGCTTTGATTTTCATACTTCTTTGAAGTAATCAGTTAAGAAAATTTAGGTTTGTAAATGTAAAGTGATACGCACGTGGATATGCAGTGAATATCATAAGTAGGTGTCTGGAGCCCAAGCAGGTCACACTCCCTCCCTTATTAGAGTAAATGCTTCTTGTGGACCTGGATCATGCATTCAAGTTATCTGTGTATCTCTGAGCCTTATCACTATACTACACAGAATGCACATGTCTACATATGCCTGCATATATTTTCAGCAAATTTTGACCAAATGAATGAATGAAAAAAATGAAGTTCAATACTCTTTCTAATATGTTCTGGCATCTATCTGAGCTTCGAGGCTGAACCTTTTCATTATGGATATGGGACACAAAGCACATGGAGACACATGGAAAGAACTATTTCAGAATTAAAGATGAATGCAGATCTTTTATAATTACCCTGGCAATGCATTCTCAGAAAGCAAAAGGACAGGTTTCAAGTTTTATCCTCCCTCATGAAAGCAAAGGCTCACTACTAAACTTCCATAGTCTTAGTGTCTTTGGGAAATTTGCTTGAAGTCAATGAATAATTTACTGTAATAATTTAACCTGCTAATATTAATTGTGCTGTGCCAATAAATCTGGGGTATGATAGTGATATTTTACATTTGTTTTGTGTCTCCTTTATAAATGATTTTAAAATATATTCTACTTTTAAAAATTTTCAATTAAACTTTTTGAGTTGGGACTTGTCTTTTTAATATAACAGATGAGGATACTGGGGTTCAAACGCTGGCTAGCTCTCACTGGGTTGCACAGTTTGCTTGCATCTCGGCCTGTACTTGAATTTGTGTCACTTCCACACTACAAATTAATCATCATCACAGCTGAGAAAAGAGGCTTAAAATACAGGCTCTGAATTCTAAAAATCTGTGTCCCAGTTGTGGATGATATTACAATGCTTGAAAAACAGGCTACATAGTAAACAATGACAAATGGATTAGAAAAGGAGACAGAATGAAGGCAGCAGGCATCGAGAGGAATTATATTTGGGAAGTGCAAGATGATAAATTCAATATCCATATTTTTGTGAGCTGTAGATAATAATAATATAGAAAATGATTTTAATGTTAAGCAAACACTTGTACTTTAGTCATAGATAAATCTAGTTTAGATAAAAATGATGAATTTACCTTTGAATGTGTTCAATGAATTGATGCTAGAATACTAATATTTTCCTTTAGCCATAGATAAATCTAGTTTAGGTAAAAGTGATGAATTTACCTATGAAAGAGTTGAATTATTACTAAAATGAATTATTGCTGAAATAGTCAAATAGAAATGATCATTTGGGCCTCAACTGTCCAGAACTTCTGAGTTGTAAATAAAACACTGTGATCTTTTGAAGGGCAGAAAATATTCTTTAAAGTTCATCCTATTTTCTCATATTCATCTTTTATACTGAACTTCTATCCATTTGCCAAGCACATATTAGAGTTCATTATGTATATATAAATATATGCATTGTTTAAATGAACAAATTATTGATCTGATGATTATATCTCTGAACTTACTTGCTATCAGGACTGACAAAAAGGTATTTGAAGCAAAGGAAGATCATTAGATAACATTTCAATATCAATAGATACCAAAAATAAACAGTACACACTTCCCTGTGATTTACCCCTTCTCTTCTTGTTCTGTTTTTCTTGGAAACTGTATATTGGGTAAACTATTTGCTCCATGTCATATCTTTGGATCTTTTGTGGGAGATGAGAGAAGCAGGAAGAAGCACTAACACCTTTAAATGTAGCTAGGAAAACCGTAGACAAAACACAGATCTTTTGTGTATAATGTTTTCTGTTTGTGTGTGTCTATATGTTATTGTTGTTTTTATGTTTGTTTCTAGAAACATTTCTTCAAGACCCTGCCACCCATTCAGAACTCCCAAATGCTGGCAACTGGAAGACCCTCCTTATTTCAGAGGATGGCTTTTGTTTAAAAACTGCACAATGTAAATGGTATCTGGTATTTAATGAAAAGCACTGAAATTGCTATATGGTACCACAGATTCACTGCTGAACATGTCATGAGGCAACATTTTATAGGCATTGTAAAATCTTTTTACCACACACAGCTGCATTACCCAAAATTACTCAAATCTGCAGGGCATCTGAAACTCACTCTGTAACAGTAATAGGCTTTGCTGCTTAAAAAGTGATTATGACTAATGCACAAAAACAATTATTGCTAGACTCAATTGCCAAGAATAAAGATAGATATATATAATCATTCTCACTGAAATTTGAGCAATCACCAGGAAAAAACTAAAGTGATTCTCAAAACTTATAGGCTCATGAAGCAGAACTGGGGGAAAAATTTTTAATCTGTCAGTCTATACAAGGAAGATTTTATTGGCAGTGTTTTTACAAACTCTAAAACTTTATTGTTTTTAATACACACTTTGAGTTAATTAGAGAAATTCTGAAAACTGTTAATAAGTAAAACTGCCCTATAGGGCTGGCCCCACAGCAAGAAGAAACAACATGAGGCATTGGAAAGAAGCTAGGAATGGAATCCAATAGACTTGGTTTTGGCCTTGGGCAATTCCCTTATCTCTCCAAGTCTTACCTTCTTCTTTTATATAAAGAAAGCTTTGGGCTAAGCCTCATTGGGGCCTCTTCCTACTTTAACCTGCCACGATTTGATCTTAGATGATCTAAGGTAGAAAAAGTTTTCAGTCCATTTGGTCCACCTTTTGAGAGGAAGCATGAGAGAAGACCTAGTAAAAGAGGTGGTATTGAACTTTGCCTTAAAGAGTTTTATGTGAAAGAAAGTGATTTGGATCAATTAAGATACAATGAACAGTCTGGTCAAAACAGCATGGTGGAAAACTATACAGGTGGTTCAAGAAAGGGCTGGACAGGTACACTTTGTAGAAATTTGAAGCTAATAGTAATCTTGAATTTATTATGTAAATGTGGTGCTGAATTTTTAAAGACTTGGAAAAGTATAGGTTCTCCTTTTCTACCTGTCCTAACCATTAGTCTTCATGTTCTAACAATATAATGTGGAGGGTGGTGAGGTGTGCCACTCTGGTCCCTGGCCCTCAGAACCCTCATCCTGGTTTTCCTCCATGCTGTTTTCTCCTGATAACCAAACTACAAAGATAACACAACATGGAAGCACTAAAAATGTGACTTCTTTGGCTTAGGTTTCTAAGTGAATAGGTGGAACAGAGTACCAAGTAATCCAAACCACCGTTAGATGAATAGGACATAGATTGAAGAATGATTAAACATCGCATTGGTTGAGAAGTTGATGTGTATGAACTGTCAGCATAGTCAACTATCATTGTTCATCACTTAGAGAGTAATTGCAGTGGAGGAGTAGTATCAGAAGGCTGAGTCCACAGGATTTCAGAGAGAGAAGCAACACACATCATATATATTTTTATGAACTTTAGCAGTGAAAGAATTGAGATTGAAGGGACAAAAGAGGTAAGAAAGAAAGAGATTTGAACAAATCGAGCATGTTACTGGGAGGCTATGGGTTCGAACTCTGGACTCAGATGAACTGATTTTGTTTCCTGGACTCAGCTTTCTTAGACATGTGACCTTGTGCAGGAATTCTTGATACATATTTTGTCAGTAAATCATCATAATGAACTTATGACACTATTACTCTTATTAATTCTACTTTGAGGATGAGAAAACTTAGACTTATCCCGTGGATAGTATTTAAACTCATTTATGTAAACAGTAAAACTGCAATTTAAACCCAGCCCTATCTAAAGCAAAAAAACACAGAGTATGTGCTTGGATAGGAATGAAGTTTGTCAGTTACTGGAACAACTAACAAGTTACCTGCAAGGTCAGGGACATGTTGAAAGCTCAGTGACCCAGTTGTTCTAAAATCAAGTTGGTCTTTGCTATCTGGGAACATTGACAGGAAGGAACGATAGAGGCCTCTGAGCACAAAGCACCATTGGCACTTTGATCATTGGGCCTATCACTGTCCTACACTACATGAGGTGAAACTAATGTCCCTTGCTGCAAAGAAATCCAGAAATAGCTACAGGAGACAGAAGGAACAAATCATCCCTAACTCATACTTTTTTTCTAGAAGTCAAATGCAAGCAAATCATTCTTGCATTTTATTGCATTTTACTAATATTAAGCTTCATGGGGAAATTGAAAATATCTATGTAGCTCCTATAGGCTATATAACTAGGTGGTCTGAATGGGCCCTGGCTGGATGGCTCAATTAGGTCTTTGGTGTGTGTGTGGCTTAGGTTCTCTCTCAATCATTGCCAAGATCCAAGTCTCACGGATTGACTTATCGAATCACATGTTAATTGAATACCTACTGTAGAATGGAGAGTTTCCTAGAAAACTGGAATCTAAGACATGGCCTCTGTTCAAAAAATTCCTAATCTAGTGAAGAAGGCACACAAGTAAAAGACCAATTATTTATGGTGTAAAGGTTAATAGCACAGGCCAAGAGACAGGTGCATCAATTTGAATCCTAACTCTTCTGCTTACTAGTTGTTTGAACATGGGCAAGTTACCTTACCTCTCAATGTATCATCTGTAAAGTGGGAAGTTGAATTATAAGGTTGTTAAAACAATTAAATGGCTAATCAAAGTTAGCTAGTCTTAGCTTTTTTATATAACAATCTGAAGGGCATATGAATCAGTAAACACATCATATTCATTGACTCTGTCATTTTAGGTTTCTCACTGAAGGTCATAACTGAAGTGAGCATTAAAGACTAAGTAGGTATTAACCAAGAAGTCAAGGTCATGAAAGTCTTTTAGGCAGGAAGTGGCACATACATGGAAACTCTGAAGACCCCATTACAATGTTAGGGAAACTCTAAGAAGCCCCACATGCTGGAGAATGGTGTCTCTGAGGTGATAAAGTAGATGACACTGGAAAGAAAGGATGGAACCCCTCATGTGGTACCTAGCAGAGTTTAGACTCATTCCTAGAGTCAAGTAGAGCCAATGACAGCTTTCAAACAGGACATCAATAAATGGATTTGAGTGGATTGATATTAGATCAATAGCCCTGGTGCTATCTGGGGCAAAGGCCTTTTGTGAACTCATAAGTATTTTCTTTCATGTGCCCTGTCAGTTATATGCATATATTAAAAACCTCATATACTCATATGACCTTGGAGTCATATGAGTCCTGTTGGACACCTCAGATTTTATTCTTTCTCTCAGCCTCAAATAAACTAAGTAAGCAAATGAGTCCCCATCCACACTTATCTTGAAAGTACCGTAAGAGCAGAGCTCCGAATTCAGTGCAATGGAATTAATAAGAAAGTGAAATTCCAGGTCTTTGTCCTGATGTAATGCTCCAAGTGGAGAAGAGGAAAAAAATCATACATATGTACATAGAAACATATATGAAGACAGGTTCCTAAGCAAATGAATGCCTTATCTTCAACAATGTTTCTTCAAAGTATAGAGTAAGAGTATAAGCATCAGAATTACACTTGTTTAAATAAAGGTGCTTAAGCCCCACCTAAGACAAGATGAATAAGAATCTGCATTTTTAACATGCATTTCAGCCAACCTGTAACATACAACCTCCTGATTTGATGAGTATATATTGTGCACATATATTGAAATTCTGCCCTGTTCCCAATATGTATAATTATTTTGTTAATCAAAAATTTTAAAACAATGTTTTAAGAGGCAGAAATGTTAACTACCATGATTTGATCATTATACACTGTGAGTGTGTGTGTATCACAATGTATTCCATCAATTTGTACAATTAAAATGATTAAAAACATCTATTGACATAATTTCTTACTTTATACACTGTTTGTGTACATCTATAATCAAAGAACCAGAATTCTATTTATCTGTTTGGGAATATTCTGTTCTGTCTACTTTAGGGAGGAATGATTATTATATCTTTGATATACTCTTGTGTTCCTTATAGGGCTCTGAAACTCTTAACTTTATGATGCAACATTAACCACTATAGAAAAGAGAACCATAGCAACTATTGATTTGATTGGGAAAAAAAAAAACAAACAACTTCAGTATTTTCAAAGTATAAACATGTTTGAAAGAGAATCTACTTCTTATGAAAAGGCATCCATTTTATGTAACGGAATATTTCCTTTTTACAAAGAATAAAATTCTGACTCCCACTCATGTCTTGTGAAGCCTTTTCATATTTTATCTGCTAATATTATTATCTCTTCATACCAGGCACTAGCACTAAAATCATGGATTATAAAGAGGAAAAAGAGCAATAAAATATCATCTTTTCCTTATAGAAACCACAGTGTTTTTATATTTTTCTGTCTTTTTTTTTTCTTTTTTGGATAGAAAAAAGAAACTATCCAAAGGCATTGGGGAAAATACATCTAAATAATTTCAGATGGTTTCAATGTTAGAAAAATGTATAAGGATCTTTGGGAGCTGAGTAGTAGAAAATCTCAACATTTCAGGAAAGGTCTCACTCAGGAAGCTACTGCTGGGTCATGCTGACAGAGGGGTAGGATGCTCTTCCATGATATTCAATGCAGCAAAGCAATTGCAGGCAGGGGAACTTCTGTAGGTCAAGCAGAGGCAAGTGCCTCAGGACACAGTGGTTCCTGTAACTTCCTGGTAGTAGGAGGGCTCCTACTACCTAGCCTTCTTCATAAAACTTTGAAGGTCTCACCATAATAGTCTTACAGCTATCAGACCTTTTACATGTGAATAGGAATACTGTCTTTAAAACATCAAAAAACAAAAATTAAGCCAAATAATTTCATTTGAAAGCAATTAGCATTTTCATTTACTTTGTCCTGATAAAGAAAAGCCCACATTTTCTTTATAAAAGGACATTTCAAGACATGCCATATAAATTACTAAAAAGAAAAAAAAAGCATTATATTGTAATTAGGTTAACTCTATTTCCTTACTCCTCCCTCCAGCTACCTCCTTCCCAAATAGATTACTTTGTTAAAAAGTAACAGTTATTCAAAACAAAATATGTTGGTATATCTTGCAGCCAAATGAAACAGATCGACAAGGCACAACGATGTTATAAATTTATCCAGTAAAAAATATAACTTGAGCAGCTTCGTTGATCACTTTAAATGTTAATGGTAATATGCTTCTTTACTATTGAGATATTTATGACTAATGGTGTGATGTTATTTAAATTCCCAACCTTCATTAATTTCAGCTGTTTTTCATCATTAGGAAAAATAATTCAAAAGAAACCGCTATAGTTTCCTAGAGCAACAGTAGGAAACAATATCAGAGTGCTTTGACACACAGAAAGCCCGGTCCTTAGACTCAGAGTTCTACCAAAAGCAAGCACTCAAAAGAAGACTGCTGCTGGATAAATTCTGCATCCAGATCTGTAAAGGCTTAAAAGGAACTCTTCTAATTCTTCAGTTTATCTTTGTATGGGAATATGATTAGTCTTGTGGTGGTTATAGTGAGGATTATATAAAGGCGACATTTATGTCCAATAGAAAGGAGGTCATGCGACCAGCGTGGTTTTTCCTCTTGAATCCATGGGTGACTCAAGACTATCATAATGTTCACATTTTATAGCAGGAAATAGAAAGTTAATTGATAGCTATTTAAAGCCATCAAAATCCTCTTTTAAACAACCTAGTTAAACAATGAAGAATTACTTTGCGTAAGATTTGAAAGATCATAGAAAATAATTTATTAGGACTGATTTCCATGTTCGTTGCTGAGCCAACAGACTGCTGGCGCTAATTGTTTATTTAAGCTCCATCACTGAAACTCCAAATCAAAAAGGTTTTCATAGTTTGGGATTGGCTTTAGTCTTTTACCTCTCAGACTCGATGGGCACAAGGGTTCCACGGGATATCCGCTCTATTTTTTCCCTCTTTCTTTAAAAAGATCTTAATTTTGTGTTGAAGTCAAGGGTTTTATTTTATTTTTGTTCTGTTCTACATAAGCCTGTCTTTATCCATATTTGGGGGTGTGGAAAGAGCTAAATTCATAGCCACTGATTTGTTATAACCTCACTGGTTTGTTCATTTAAAATTAAAGAACCATAGTTATTGGTATGAGATACTTATGCACCAAGCAATATACTAATATTAAATGTAGACTATTGCTGAATGAATTTTTGCATAGTAAATGACATAATTAGATTTGGATAATATTGGTATGGTAAGAGGAAGGGGTCTCACTTTGTGGTGATCAATTTATCAATGAACTGCTATCTAGTCATCTGTATCTAACAAACCAGGACATAATGTATGTATCTGCAGAACCATGGTGATCTATGAAAGCAGTCACCAACCACCTGCTGCTAAGATAGATTTCATTTGTTTGATTAACAATAACAATAAAATTCTTAAGTGAAGGTGTGTAAAACTGCAAAATGAAAGAGAGGGCATCACAGAAAGAGAACGCTTGATCAGGCTCTCTTCGTGGCTCTATGAAAAATCAGTGAGCTCAGTTTTGGCACATCCAGAACTGTATGGCTTACTTATTTTTGATTCTGAGCCAAGAATATATGAGAGAAGTGCACTTGATTCTATCTCATGAAAAAAAAATCTCTGAAGTTTAAGAAAAGTCAAAGAAATAACAGCAACAAAACAGGGAGTAAAGAGGAAGGAAAAACAACGATGCCCAGGATGTTGGCATCTGGAGAATGGTTGAAATATGCTGTGAACACTTTTGTTAAAAAAAAAAACAAACACTGTGGTCAATCACAGCTCCATTGTAAACCAGCCCATGCTGAAAACAACAACCTGTTAATATCTTCCAAAATGCTGCATTGACTGGGTTCATCTAAGGGAATTGTAGTCAGAATTTAACTGGGACTACATTCACCTCAAGTTTTGATTGGACTAGACCACCAGTCTTATCATGCCTGGCAGTTGATTCTGGCTGTCATTTGGAAGCATAACTAGAGCTTTCAACTGATGTACCCAACACTCAATCCCTTCTTATAGTTTAGGGTTCATATTGTGTCATGGCTGGAATTTAAGAGGGAGCATTCCAAGGAGTTTCCCAATAGATCCAGTGAAAACTGTAAGAAATTCTATGACCTATACCTGAAAAGTCAATATCCTCACTTTAGCTACACTATATTGGATCAAGTGAGTCCCTAAACCCAGCCTAGATTCAAGGGAAAGGAAATGAACTTCATCTCATGGCAAGAAAGCATTTTGTGTGTATAGAGAAGAAAGAAATTCATAGTAGTCATTTGTGGAAATACACTGACGTATTGTTTCTATCTTGAACATGCTAAATACAAACTGTAAATCCTTCATGATGAATAGGGACTCTATGCACTAGATGTGCCTGTGATATATCAATTGCAAAGGTAACTGCAATGATATCATATCATCTTTCCAATTAAAACTAATCAATGTTTCTTTTATACTGAGAATAAAATTTAAATGTTTTACCATGTGTGTTAGTCAACTTTTTGTCACTGTGACCAAAATACCCAACAAGAACAGAAGAGAAAAAATTAATTTGGGGTTTTACCATTTCAAAGGCTCAGTACACAGTTAGTCTAACTCCATTGCTTGCCTGAGATAAGGCAGAACATCATGATCGAAGGGCATGATGGAAGAAAGCTGTTCAACCCATGGCAGCCAGAAACCAGAAAGAGAGGAGCTGGGGACAAGATACAGTGCAAGGGCATGCCCCCAGTGATCTACTTACTACCTACCTACAGTTACCACTTGGTAGTTCATTCAAATTATTGTATGAAATGGATTCATCTGCTGAAAATATTACAACTTATTCATCTAATTGTTTTTCCTCTGAACATTCCTGCATTGCTTAACATGAGTTTTGCCAGAGACATTAAATATCCAAACCATAACAACAGAGCCTGCAAAGTCTTACACAATTTGCCCCATTGCAACTTCTTGACCTTATTTCCTCTACTCTTCCCCTTGCTCACTTTGCTCTGGTTGTGATTTCTTGCTTTTCTTCTGATAATCCTAGCTCATTCCTTTGTCAATTTCTGCTGCATCTACTGAAAAACTCTTTCTCCAGATCTTCTTGTGTCTCAATCTTTCACTTCATTCAAGTCTCTGTGTGAATATCTTTTCAGGAACAGCATCCCTTAACCACTTATAGAATTATCGCCCACTGTTTCCCACTTACTATGTCTTCACTCTCTGAAACTACCTGTTCATTTATCCATTTAGTTTTAGATGTTAGTGCTACCCAACCTGACTAAAAGTCCTCCTGAAGTAGGGCTTTTTTCCTAGCTTACAGGAACTGTGTTGGGTACAGATTGGCACTCATTACATACTTGTTGAGTAGAGGAATGAAAGTGGAGCATCTCAAATTTTACTTGTAATGGGTTATAGTTAGAAATTATCTAAGTATCTCCCCAAATTATGTGATCCTTATGCATGACTCACTTAATATTCAAGTCTACCTATAGCTATCCATAGCTTTAATTTTTTTTCTATTCTTTTTCTGGACCACATCTTCTTTTCTCTGCCTATCATTTGCTGTTTGTTACTTAAAAATCTACATGACATCCTTACTGTACTTTTTATACTTTTCTTGGGAATCTAAACTCTCCCTACTTCCCACCTCTATGGAATGCTGTTTTTACCTTTATTCCTCCAGCTCAGTGCCTTTTTTTCCCTGAGCACTTATTTCATATGTTCATTCATTTGCACAGACTTACTCTTCAGTCACCTTCCTATCCCATTTCCCAACCCTTTCCCATTTAGGTCTTGTGTTTTTTAAGTGCAGCAATGAAATAAGCATGATAAAGTCTTTTGAGACATGGGCCTAATTTATTCATTTCTAAAGTCCCAGTGTCCAGTCCATTGACAGGTATGTCATATATACTCCATAAGCACTTGTTGAATTGGACAAGATTAAACTTAATCAAAGCAAAAGAAAGAACTATAAGGAACTGAACAGTGACAGACAATTTCAAGACTAAGAATACATTTGCCTCTTCCTCTTACCTACACTAAATTATTATTGTTGTTCTTCAGGCCCACATACATGTGTTTTTTTGAGAAATGTCACCATTGTGTAATATGCTGAGAAAAGTAATTGAAACTAGAGTTATTTAGAGGGCAGCCATGAAATCAGGCATTTTCTGCACTCCTTTTTTTCTGCCATCCCCCTTACCCCATCTCCTGTTTATTTGCATTTTTCTTTCAATTTGTTCAATCTATGTGGTGCAGGTGCAGAAAAGTAGGCGCCAGGTGCATTCTATAGAATTCTATGCCATCTGACAAACAGGGCTTTTTATCTATGCATTTTTATAATCATAAATTTATCTTCTGTTCACATATATTTATGTGCATCGGCATCTATGGAATTATATCTCCTGGATGTGTGTTCTGGAGTTTCTTCCACAACAATATAGAAATTAGATGTGATATCCAACTCCAATGCACAAAACTAAGCTGTGGGCAAGAAAAAAACTTTAAAGGGAACAGATTGATACCACATTTCAATAAATTAACTGTATAGATTTAAAAACCCCTCAGATAACATTGCTAATATGGTGCTTTTCTACTTTTTTAAAGACAATGAGAACAAAAGAAGTCTCCCAGCAAGTTAGTTAAATCTTATTTTGTTCACTGCATACAGAGAGTAATATAAATTTCACCCAAGCAATCTTCAGCTTAGCACAGTCATTCAGAACTCTGTTAACTGCCCTGTTATTGGGCCGCTTTGAAACGCCCCTGTAATTGAAGCTTTCTAGGTGGGGAAGACGGCACAAATCAAAATAACAGGGTGAGCTCTGGCAAAATGCTAGCAACAGTTGCAAGGATTACCAGGTTTTTTTTTAATACTGTGAATTGATGGATAATTGTAGAACAAGTTTTTCTGCAAAGTTTTAAAGATTTGTATCGGCTGTGGGTGGTAGATGATTTAAGTTAATGCAAAGACAAACAAAACTAATTAATAGTAAAGATTATGACTTTGTGGTAGCTTGGTAAATCAGAAATTGTGCTTTCTGGTCCAAGATCTTTTATGAGGTGGAAGTGGCGGTTTAAGAAATACATCTTGGTTATTTGCAAGTATATTTCTTCATTGAAAAGATGAGACTAATGTCGAGTTTTTAAAATACAACATTTTCAAATTTGTTCTACACAGCCAAAGTTTTGGACTGAATCTGATCTGGCACTAATTGTTTCACTTCCAGAAAAAAAAAAAAAAACAGTTATTCCCCATCCAAATGCCCACCATTTCCATCAGTGCATGTCTATTAGAGGCCAAGACAGATGTACCACATTTAACTGCTCCTTAGCTCTCTGGCTTAGTCTGTAATCTAATGCCAACTCCCATAAAATTCAAGCTGCAGCAAGTAACCTTGCACAATAGGTCATTCACAGAGCTTTGTCCCTTTGAGTTTATGGGAAACAGCAGGAAAGTCAGTAGAAAATATCCAGGCTGGTATAGACTAGTGAATCATTCTCTATGGCTAATGGTAGAATCTTGGTCATGATTTATGGAAGTCAATTTTTAGATAAGCCAGACAAAAAGAGGTCTTTCATATATAATTTTTTAGCATATAATATATATTTTATTTTTCCCATGAACTTCCAAACATTTCATCTGCGCATCAATTTTGTCATATATCAATCACATCCTTCTCTTATTTTTAGTATTCTCACAACTTCTCTTATTTTCCCTACTAGACTGAAAGTCCCTAGAGAGCAAAGTTTCTATTGATTTTCTTTTATCTAGGAAATGGGAGGATACAATGTTCAGTAGAGTTACTTGATATTTATTTTTAAATAAATAGACATCTATTTGAGCTGTTGATAGTCAAAATAAATAAATAATATTTATTTTTATGTGGTACAGAGGATGGAACCTAGTGCCTCACACATGCTAGGCAAGTACTTTACCTCTGAGCCACTACCCCAGCCTTCAGTATTCATTTAATGAAAGTATGAATGGATAGGTAACTTTGAGAGACTATGTGGCATGCACTTATTTTTGGATATAGGAAGCCAACTATAATCAGCTCTAAGTTTGATGGAGAAGATCATTTAATTCCAGTCATCCATTTTGTGACCAGGATCCAAACTAAAATTTGCAAGATGCCAGAATTGGGGAACTTAGAATTTTTACATGCCCATTTAAGAGAAAGTCATAAATTATGTGATAAAGATGCTGTTTTAGTCAATGTTTTTGCCACTGTGACCAAAAGACCTGACAAGAACAATTTTAGAGGAAGAAAAGTTTAATTTGTGCTCTTGGTTTCAGGAGTCTCAGGCCATAGACTGCCAGCTCCATTAATCTGGGCCTGGGGTGAACATCATGGCAGAAGGGTGTGGTGGACACAAACAGCCCAGGACATGGAAAACAGAAAGCAGAGAGAGCTCTCACTCACCAAGGACAAAATGTAAACCCTAAAGGCACACCCCCTGTGACCCACCTCCTCCAGCCACATTCTCCACCCAATTAATTTATTCAAGTGGATTAATGTATTGATTATTTTAGAGAGGACCAACAGCTGTCAGGAGCTCTCCCTGGTGCTGCTATAGCACAGACCCAACACCTAAATTTGGTATGTTTTTTCTTTTCTAGTTCTAACTTCTGCTTGTAAGCCCCATTGCTCTAAATGCAGAACAAACTTCCCTTTATATGTTTTTTTTTATTGTGTAAATTTTCATATACATAAAAGTAGAGATTTAATATCATATCAAATCATGAACTCTTTGGTATCTATCCTCCAGGAGAAGACTTTTTTCAGTTCATGCTCTTGTGGTCATGGCTAACTGTGCCTTCCAGTCATCTTACCATTTTGCCATATGTGACCAGTAGTCCAGCCTCAGCCCAGACTGTCCAGCAATTCAGTCTGATCCAGACCTCTGATTTACTGTGACCTTCCTGGCATTTATATCTCACTCCTAATCCAGCCCAACAGGATATAGTTTCTGTCTATTCATTCAATCTTTTTTCCCTCTTTCATTCATCATATTGCCTTTACTTAGCACTCATTTACTCAGGAGTGTTGATTATTAAGGGAGATATAGTAACTGATAAATCTCAGTTTCCATCCCGATGGGAAAAATACATGGTATATAATAACTACTACAGAGTTTTGGAAAGGATAATGTGAGTCTTTCCCACTGTATATAAGACTGGAAAATAATAGCAAAAGCAAAACTAAAACTTAAATTCCAAGATATCGAATTCTATGACATAATTTATCTACTGAGAAGCATTTTAATTATTGATTACATACATGCTATTTACTAGCCTAATATGCAATGTAGCTAGCATGTTGGATGAAATAATTACTATGCCCACAAATGTACATCTCTCTCCAGAGGAAAGAAGGTAAGTCTTGACCAAAATGGAATTGAGGGTCTGTGCTAGGGAGTGAGGTATTCACAGTACTACTAAGAGTCAGAGAGTGATTTTGAAGGGAAATCTGCATGATAAACCTTAGAGATGTGAGTTCTAGTATTTCCTGTGTTGATGGTGAACTTAACAAATAACTACCATTCTCTGAATCTTAATATCTTTCCATTGTAAAATACAGAAGTTGGACTTAATAATCTCTAAGGTCTTCAATATGCCATAAGACTGTGCTGTTATCTGGCTTCATCTTAATATAGAGTAAATGACTGCCATCATGTCATGGCTAGGATGGCCTGGATGGTGTTATTATTCCATGGCACTCCCCTTTCTGAGGGCCCACACTAAAAACATATGCTAGGGTTTTTTTTTTTCAAAGCATGTCCATCTAATTTCTGATGCATCATGACTATGTAATGCTCTCTCACGCTTGATCTCTTTCAACTTACACAGATAGCTGAAGCAATATGAATATTCTCATGATTTTAGAAGAGAGAACAGGCTATGAAACTCACCTGGTATCATTTGAAAAGCAGTTGGCTCTCCACTGCTTTTCAAGTGCTGTGTATAAACTATTCTTTTAAAATAATACCCCCTCCACCTTTGCTTTTTTTTTTCTTATTTTGCAAATGATGTGTTTATCTGGTGTTAGAGCAGTGTTGGTCAGAGGCATGAATAAGTATGGATGCATCTTATGCTATGAGATATGATAAAGACACATTCTTGAACAACTGCATCTCCACAGTTTCTTTAATAAAAGTATCAATATGTTGAGCCCATCTTCAATGGAGAAGACTTTTATACTCTTTAAACTTTTATAATGAACAATTACATCTCAGGAGACCACCCCCCACTTCCACAGATGAATGGTTCTGGAAATATAACATTTACACTATAATGTGTACTGAAATTGAAGCATAGTTACATTCAAATGGGGCCTGCCCGGACTTACTGCTGAGAACATCTCTTGTTCAGTAACATTATGCTGAATTTGAGGGGTTCAGAACCTGTAGGCCATCTTGCTTTGTTTAATGCATTCTTCCTTATTTGTCGTCTATTTGGAAGCCCCATACTTCTCATCAGCTGTGCTTCTTTACATCATTTTAAGTCAATTTAAAATTAGTAGTAATAGCCAGTGCTGCTTGATGCCAAGTAAAAAATGTTGCAATTTGAAGAAAATTGAATAAATAGAATAAAGACAAATGAAATGATAGTCCATAAAAGGAATGAGAAAATGTTCAGTTTATTATTAGTCATTTATGTTAAAATGATAATAATAATAATATTTGTAATAGTGACAAAAAATTGAAAAATAAGCAGGAAAAAGTACAGTACCTTATTTAAAAGTAGACAAAAGTGGTGTAGCTGATAATATTTTAGTTCTGAGCCCCATTCCATGTTCACCAACTTCATCATTATTCTAGAGGACATGATTGATTCTTTTATTCTCTTCTAAACTTGGGAAAGGCAGTACATTGTACGTTCTTTTTAACATACCATTGTGGTAGGATGTTTTTATTTATAAGATTACTATTTTCATTTCACTTGCAAATATACAATTTAATTAACCTCTTTTAAAACCTCAAGAGTCCTAATGTTGTGGTCATTGATTCCAGCAAAGGTTCAGTATGAATATTAAAAGATATATGTATTTATGACATAAAAATAGGAAAAAAAGATTGAGATATTTAATTCATGTAGATTTAAGCAGATTTCAGTAGTGGGGAGTATACAGAGAGTTTAAAGAGGTTTTTCCAAATGCTATCTGAAACTATTGGCTGGATTTTGAACCTGGTGCAAATTATTTAGTTTTCTGAGTATCAGGCTCTTTGAGTGATAAATGAGGTTAATAAAAGAACTTATTTTAGAAAATTGTTGGGATGATTAAATGATATCAAATAGGCGAAATATTTAACACTGGGCCTGGCATATGATAAATGCACAATGAAAGTCAGTCATTATTATCATCATTAGTCTTTTACTCAATGATGGGGAGAATTTTGGTTATTAAAGAAAAAATGTCCAGAAGGTTGAGATTAGCAGTCCTAGAGTCCACACAGCAATTTTCTATTTTTGCTAGGGTCTAGATTCCCTCAACACTCTTCATAAGTGGTGAAAGCGTCTTTTAATGAGAGTTTCCTTTGTAGAGTGCACTGTTCTTCCTAATTTCTATGAATTTTCTTATGTAATCCTCACAGTGACCTCTGAGTGATAATATTATTGCATAACCAATTCACAGATAAGGAAACCAAGTCATGCAACATTTAAAGTACCTTCTCTAAGATAGTAACTTGCATAGCTAGGAAAAGGTTAACCCAAGATTCAAACCTCTGTGCACCCAGTTGCCACCAACATCAGCTGGATTTTAAAGACTCTTAGAGATGTCATGTCCAGCCCAAGCTGCAACATGCAGTCCTGCATTTGTGCAAACTGAGTGTGGAACTCAGTGTGGAGCTGATGGACTTCGTCAGCTGAGAGGACATGATTTTTCCTGATCCACTGGCCCAGAGAAGACAGAGTTCTCAGATTCTCACAAGAATCTGCCTGGGCCAGGACAGGCCCTGGGTCTGAGCTGCCCCTTCCTATGTCTAGTAGATACTTTGCCTATGGAGCCAGGCTTGGCTGCTTTCTCTACAGCCAGCATTCTGTTCTCCATGCGGGTGTGCCCGGGAAAAGACTAATCATCTGAAAACCTAGGCCATGAGAACGGATGCCCCTATGTCACTTGATCAAAGAAGACAGAGCTGTTAATGTACCGGAGTACTCTTGCTGAGGAAATGAGTCACACCACAGAGCCTGGCTGCTGTAGCATCATTCGGAAATTGTAACAAAACTCAAGGGCTGCTCTCAAGTGGAGGAGAATTGGGCAAATGGCCAGGAAAAGGTATGGAGGGTGCCAGACTCCTAATAAAAGAAAGGCTTCACAGTGAGGCCTCTTGCTATAACTGCCTCTCCTGCTTTCTCTTTTTAAAGCTATTTTTCCTATTGTAAATAATCCCATTAAATGAGGACTATTCTCTCCCCTTTCACACAAGAGGCCCATTCAGAGCCTTTAGCAGTAATGAAAGGGAAAAGCATACACACAATCAAAAAGATGAGGGGTGTGGTGTGTTCCAAGAGGGAAGCAGGAGGTGGAGGAGGGGTGGAGCTGGGCTGAGCAAGGAAGGTCCAACTTGTCCGGACATTTGGAAAATCTCATGTGGAATCTTCCCCAGAGATTAATGCTGGTCACAGGCATAAAAGAAAAAAAATAAAAAAGGAAAGGAGGAAGATAAACATAAGGAGCTGTGCTTTCAATTTCTAATGCCTTTGAGAGCTAGATAAATAGGTAAGATGCTGATTGAAGCAAGCAAGAGAATGGATCTAGTGGCCAAAAAGCATACCTTTTGCAGCCTTGACCATGAAGATTTAACCCTAATTAGTCTTAGTTATTTTAAGTATTAGGATAAGTTTTTTTTTTTTTTTTGCCATTATTCAAGTATACATTTCATAAGATGAGTCATGATCTGGTCTTTAATACAAAGGAAAGGAAACAACTAAAAATATTTGGCCAGACGCAGTGACACATACCTCTAATCACAGTGACTTGAGAGGCTGAGGCCAGATAATTACAAGTTCAATACCAGTTGGGCAATTTAGGGAGACCCTGCCTCAGAATAGAACATAAAAAGGACTGAGTTTACGTAACTCAGTGGTAAACCATGGGGTTCTATCCCCAGCACCAAAATAAAGAAATAAATAAACTTTAGGGCTTATTGAAAAGATTTAAAGTTGTTTTAGGAAAAAATTCTTGATGATGTTTAGAGTTACTTTTTTTAATAATCAGGAATCAAGATCGAAATGGTCAATCACCAAACTTTTTTCCTCAAATTTTGCAACACAGGCAATACACTTCAAGGAGAGCAAAGAATGAGTCAGGAAGACTTCAGGAATTACCTGGTTAAAAGGAAGACTTTGGAAACAGATTGTATGAATTCAAATTACACATGTCATTTATTAATATGTAACTTTGGGCAAGTTGCTCAGTCTCTTTGTACCTCTGTTTCTCATCTGTAACCGGCAGAAGTAGGAAATGCAGAAGATGCTTATGAGATTTAAATGGTTCAGTATCCGAAATGTACTTAGAAGAGTGCCTGGCACTTCATAAATGTTCAATAAATGTTTGCTATTATTATCAGAGAATCACTGGCACATAGAAAGAGGATCGGCATCTCCTCCTGTGCTGCCACACTCAACAAGTCAATGAGCAGATGGCACTTGCAGTAGCTCTTACTGTGAATGAGCTCCCTTTGAAGTATGGAATGTGAAAGCTATAAAAATTTTGTTCAGAACTATGTGTAAATCATACCTGTCTTTTTAATGATCTTGAATTATTTGAATGTAGCTTGTCATCCAGGTTGGATACAAGA
Source organism: Marmota flaviventris (assembly GCF_047511675.1). Classification (NCBI taxonomy): domain Eukaryota; kingdom Metazoa; phylum Chordata; class Mammalia; order Rodentia; family Sciuridae; genus Marmota; species Marmota flaviventris. The sequence goes on from NC_092503.1 coordinate 102,791,914, forward strand.
GTTCCAGCAATGAAATCCTAATTTCCTCTTTCTGTTGCTAAGCCAGAATTATTGTAAAGATATGTTGAATCAGGGTGGCCTTCCCAAATCCTATATTTTGAAGATTTTGGTAATGTTAAGCAATGATTTTGAGAGACATAGAGAGCAAATGAGTTCTAAGAAAAGGTCTCATACCATTGCTCTCAGTTGTCCCCAAACCACCAATCAAAGATAAAATAATGTTCCTTCCTGATATCCCCAAGATTATGCAATACACTTGGTTAGATTTTTTTTGCATTGCAAATTATCCCTTCAGATATTTTGGGGGATGGTACCCAGGGTTGAGCATAGGGGTTCTCTTTACCACTGAGCCACATTTTCAGCCATTTTACTTCTTTTGAAGCAGGGTCTCACTAAGTTTCTTAGGGCCTTGCTAAAGTGCTAAGGCTGGCCTCAAACTTGCTATCTTCCTGCCTCAGCCTCCTGAGCCACTGGAATTACAAGCATGCACTACCAAGCCCAGCCTCTTCATATGTCTGCAATATAATTTTCATATGTACTAAGGTCAGGAGAACCTCATTAGTAACAAGATTGAGTTCAACAGGGATGTCAATTATTGAGGCTGCTTTCTCTGGAAAAAAACCTAGATATATCAATGTGGCCATACCCTCTTTGCTTGAGCTATCTCATGGAAGACAGGACTAACATATGGTACCATTAATCGAATTTTAGACAATACTTTGTGGACCAAATGTACCAAATATTTCAGACCCATCTATATTATTATATACAGGAGATTAAATCTAAAAATCCTCAACATATGGAAACCTGTAAAATTGCTTCAAGGGTAGACAGAAAAGAATTTTCAAAGAAACAATAATGTTGTTCATTTCTATCTATCAATTTGAGAGCAAAGATCTAGATAAATCAGCATTCAGTCTATTTCTTACATCAGTGGCTCTCAGTGAGAGAGGTCTAGCTCCTCGGTATGCTTTGGAAATTTGCAGGGATAATTTTGGTTGTCCCAATGATTGTGTGTGGTGTTGGAATTTAGTGGGTAGATTACAAGGATGTTAACGTCCTGCAATCTATAGAGTCTGGTGTAATAAAGATCTGTCTTACATCCCTCATAACTTTTTGTATCCCACTAAACATTCATACGTGCAAAACACTATAATGATTTTGGCAAGATAGCCCCACTTCAGTTAGGATTATTTGTCTCTTCCTCTCATAATACGTTAATAAATCTGGTCTGTTATTATGCAGACTAATGCTAGTTTTTACTCTAGTATTTGCTTTTCCAACTGTTCTAACATTTTCCTATTTAGCTTGACTGGAATTGTTTCTGAGGTTTTTACAGCTCTTAATCCAAAGGTAGTCATTTTAAGTGGATAAAGAAAACGTCTAATTAATCATCAGAACTTCTAGTGTAGTCATGCCCAAGATTTTCCAAAATGAAATGCATATTATTTTATTATCAATTGCTCTCCTTTATTTCTTCTTTATAAAAACAAATTTATTACATATTTAAATTGCACCTGAAATTATATTTTACATTCATGGGTTTCCTTTTAGAAGATAAAGAAAACATTTATTGTTAATACATTCTACATTTACATGGATATGTGGATAATTTTTTTTTAGTAATTTAGAAAACAATTTTATTCTTTGTGAAAATTTAAGCCCAAATTAGACTTCTTGGTCCTCCTATGCTCTTCCTCTTATTTCCTCTTTTCTAGTTAACCTCCCTTTCCAGGAGTTGTTTGCTCACCTGTGACCACTGTGATTCATTCAGTGAAATCAGCAAACCCTTACTAAGATGCTGCCCTTTGTAGCACACATTTTGCCATGTGTTCTCTCATTGCCCACAGATGCTAAGAGTGAGTACCTTAAAATTGTGGGATTGAAATTACAGTTGAACACTTATTGTCATTGTTGGTTGGTTTTGGTCCTTTTTTAAATTATGAAAACAGTACATGCATTTGGGTAGGGGAGGGGCACAGTCAAATAATAGCTAAATATATGGATCCAAAGAATGAGAGTTTAGAACTGTCTCCCTAATTCTAAAAACATATTTCTCCAAAGGCAATGGCCTTCAATTTTCTTGTTCTTTGTTGCTTTCAAAAATTTGGACTCCTTTACTCTGAAACATTTATGCCTGGATATTTCATAAATTGTTATAAGTGGATGTTGTGAGTATATGTGCTATGCTTTATATAGAGAGATATATGTATATAAGATACATAGCCTCCATATATGTTATAGATATATATCATATCAAATGCTATATATGTTATGTTTACCTACTAACATAAACATGATACACATATATGCATGTGTACATACCAAGCACATACACTTTATGATACCTAAATATATACAAATATTTACAGTATATGCCATGTACACCATACATATTTTGTATGTGTGCATGTTTTTGCATTACATATATAAACTGCATAGCTTTATATTGTATATTACAATAATTCTCTTGCATGTAATCAGCAAAATTTAAAAAAATAATACATGCTATGTGTGTCATATACATGTCTATGTTATATGGATTGTATGTGCTACATTCCTGTTACTTAAGTTATATATATTATTTTCATGTGCTATGTATGCAACATACGGTAGAAAGGGAAGCTATCTATAACATTTTTATGATAAGGAGATGCTTTCATGAGGATAAAGTGCTATAGAGACCCTGCTGTGGGGTTTGTTTAGTCCAACCTCTCCTAAAATAGGAAGTCCTGAATTTGCAATTTTTATCATTATGATTACATTTTCAGGATATATTTCAAATGAGATTCAACAAAACTAGAAATATCTGAGAATAAAAGGGAGATATATATGAGGTAACATACTCACTGATTTTTCAGTACTAACATAACTGAAGCTTTATTGGAATCCAGAACTTTCTAGAGAGTGTGTTTACGTAGTATCTTTTCTTACTTACAGGTATGACTCTGAGGCAAAAGGCCCAGAAATATTCTGACTCTCATTTGCATTATTATATTTACACATAATTCAATTTCCTATATCCAGCTAGGACTAGCATCAGAGATGCCCAAAGACACAGAATTAGAAAGCCTAGACATATAAATTCAAAGGAACATTCAGAAGGTAGGACAGGCACAGAAGCCCTCTTATGAGCTACAGCCCATACTGTGGCCCCTAGGATGCTCAGGCATTGTGTCAGTTGGTAAACACCATGTGGATACCTCTTTTCTTGTTGGGGCATACTAGTCACTGCACCAACACGTGTAAGGAACTAATTCCTGCTTGTAAAGCTTGATGTTCAGTATCACGCAGACATTAGACCGTTCTTGAATCAATAATTTTTTGCATGCAATCAGCAATGAAGTTGGCAATAAATTGCCTCCCAGGTTTCACCTGGTAACAGCTGGAAAATGGAATTTCTTAGCAGATCACCAGGGCTGAAGAAGTCTGTGACTGAGACTAAATGTAGCCTAGTCAAGGTTACTAGAAGGTAATTTCAGGCCAGGGTTCTTTTTTTTTTTTTTTTTTTTTACTTATACTCTTACTTAAGATGAGGATTTTACTTCCCAAAGGCATAGTAAGGACTTATAAGATATCTTCTGTTATCCTTAGCTCCCAAGAGTAGCCCTATGTATGGATTACCATAGCCAGGATCTCGAGGAGAAAGGCATGCTCACACTGCAGTTATCATGCATTGCAATAGTTAAGTCCTCAGAAGATGTTCAGAAGACTGTCCAGAGTTAGGCTGCAAGGCAATGAAATAGGCAGCAAACACCCCACTTGGTAGGACAGCAAGAGGTAGCAGTAACTTCTTTGGTATTTTCCGGAAAGACCTGGAAAGCACTCTTTCCAGCACATCGTGATCAGTTTAGAGGCCTTCCACTGACTGCATGGCCCCAGAAGTTCCCCTGGCCTGCATGGATATAAGTGCATACATTTAAAGGACTACTTTGAATCATTGGAAGTGATTTCCTGGAACACTGAGCTGAGAAGAAGAAGCCTGAATCTAGACTCAAGCTGTGTGTGTGTGTGTGTGTATGTGTGTGTTAAAAGGGTACATGGTGTATATAATCCCATAGAAACACATCTATGGGCTAGAAAAGGACTGAGCCACAAAATTTCTGATTCTCTTTTTCTTTAGAATTAGGCTCCAATGAAAAGATCCATTTAGTATCATTGTTATTATACTCTCTTCCTTTCTCTACATCCAGAAGGAGGATATAAATAAACAAAAAGAAAATACAATCCCCTCTGTGTCATGTGTGTCACTATCTACTGTATTCTGACTTTTACTTGCCTACCACCCTCTTGGTGTACACAGTGTGTCTTTGGAGAGGCCTCCCTTGCCCATGGTGGGTGCACCAGGGAGAGCTGCATGCAAAGGCAGGGAGCTGACATTTATATCCAGCTGAAAGGAATAGGAATCCAGGTGAAAGGAAGAATCTTGGAGAACTTTTAAGAACCTATTTCATCCTTATGTTCTACCTTTCATAAAATTGATGTTAGTGCTTCTGCTTAAAAGAAAGCAGAAACAGAGACTGTGCCTTATTTAGCTTTATATTAATTTATATAGTAATTGGCACTCAGTAGACACTCAAAAACAGTTCTAAACTAAATTAATCTATAAGTAGAGTAGTCCCTCGGTATCTGCTGGGCATCCTGAAGCCAATGTGTCAAGGAAATCAAGGAACAGCTGCAATTTTGTGCAGATTTCAACTTGGTATTTACCAAGCTCCATTACTGTTGGTTATGACTGTACACTCTTGAAGACATTTTCCCTCTGATCCTGGGACAAATGGGCTTTGAGTGAGATGCTCGGTGCCAGGACTTGTTCCTACAGAACTTTTTTACTGACATATTTAAATTAAGATATTTGTTTCTGGTGCTGGATATTCTCATCTTTTCTGAATTGAGATACTCCTAGAGCTCCTAGATGTTCTCACATGATGTACTCTCTGCCATTTGTACTAGATTTCCCCCCTTGCCATTTCAGGTCCACTTCACACAGCTCTTTATGCTGCCCTATACTCAAAGACTACCCAAGGACTGTGCCAATGGTCCCCTTATAGACCTCTGTTTCTTGGTTACAGTCAATGGGGGGATGGCACAGGAGTTGGGATGGCACTGGCAAGAAACTAAAAAGGATAGATGGAAAGGGGCATTTGGCTCGTTAGTCCCCAAATTCTCTTCCTTCTGAGTCATCCCAGTTTGACTACTCCTATATACTAAAAAGCCATGATATCTGACAGACAGCACCTCTCTGGATTCTGGTAAAAGTGCACTCCCCATGCCCATTCAGCTAAGAGTTAGTAATGTCTATTTTGCTCTCACTGGCCCTGAGGTGTCATACTGTCTCTGTAATCTTTACCCTTCCTCTCACCATTGTACTCTTCATCGATCATTTTCCATGTTCCAGCTTGTGTGAGCCATCTGTTTATGTCTGAACTCTAATGCTATCATATCCATGTTTCTGATCTTCTAAACTCTCTTTTCTCTTCGAGCTTATAAAACATCCATTTAATGAGTGTGGTAGGTAGAACAATGGCTTCCAATGATGTCTAGGTCCTGGAACTTGTACGTTCATTTCCTTATATGGCAAAAGGGACTTTGAAGATGTAAAAACATGACCTTGAGATAGGAAGATGTCTGGGATTATCTAGGTCAGTCCAATATAATCAACATGTGTCCTTAAAGAACAGAGAACATTTCCTAGCTATGTTCAGAGAGAGAGAGAGAGATGTGTACAGAGAAAGATCATTGCTAGCAACATTTAAGCTTTGAAAAGGGAGGGAGGGGACTGTCAGTCAATGACCGACCGGTGGTCTCTAGAAGCTAGAGAAGCCAAGATAATAGATTCTTTTCTAGAGTTTCCAGAAACACCTTGATTTTAGCCCAGTGACAACTGTGCCACAATTCTCACTGACAGAACTATAAGATAATAAGTTTGTGTTGTTTTAAGCTATTAGGCTTATGGTAATTATCATGACAGAAATAGGAAACCAATACAACAACAACAACAACAAAAACCATTTTGGGATTCAGCTCCCAAATTTTCTACTCATTCAAGAGATGATATGACTATACAAGTATCTGAAAAATATTAAATAAATGTCACTAATGAAGGAACTAAACCAATACACAACATAAAAACTTAAGAAACACAGAAAAATCTGTCAATGAGTATTTCAGGGGAAACTGGGTAATTTTCTAATGAAAGGCAAACACATCTGAGAAAAGTAGTACATGATCACTTATCAGTTATTAGCACCAGAGAGAGAAGTAGATGAATGTGCAAATGTGAACTGTTGTTATTATTACTAAGATTAACCAGAGTAATAAATGTCTCCTCAGTTCTGCACTGTTCAATAGGCTTGATTTGACCCATTCATTCAATAACAAACATTTTTATGATGTTCTCAACAACTGACATTCTGATATTACTCACACTGGAGGTGGGCATTATAGACATAAGGCATAGAAATAAAATAAGGCATAGAATCTTCCCTCTAGTTTGTCTCATATGTATCTGAGAAAAGAAGATGGGAAACGGAGTAGGTAGTGGAAGGGGAAAGAACTGAGAAGATTCTACTCCACTTATAACCATGCAGAAGGGAAAATCTGAACAGTGTCTATGGGCATACCACCCTGAGTGCACCTGATCCCATCTGAACAGTGGAGCAGAGTTTCCCATCAACCCTCTCCTTTAGCTCCACAGAGGTCAGAAGACTATGTCTACAAAATATTCAGTCTTGACAGTAGTAAAATAAATGTGCTTAGAAAAGCAGGTTGGTGTCTAAATTTAAATGTCACTAAAGATCTTAAGATTGAATTCAGAATGCTGCTTTTTCTCACAGAATTTGGTAAAGTTCTCATGGATGGATGGAAAGACTATTACAATGAATGCTAATTAATTTTGATAACTGGCTTAGATAAATAAAAAGAGTGTCTCCACAAGCTCACTCCATATTGTCAAACCTTTGTGTGAACAAATTATACGTACTAAACTCTTTCTTTGATTTTACAGAAAATACTAACCCAGTGGGCTTACACAGACATTGCCTTTAGGGTTGTAAGTTAACGATAGAGTCAAGTCTGGGAAGAATTCCAAGAGATCTTCTGGCCCCATCTTCTTATAAAGATGGCGCTAATAGACAATTATCTATCTTTAAGAATGCAAGTAATCATTAGAAAACCATGTAACTCTCACATTTCCCCCTCCACATGAGGGGAAAATGCAGAAAAATGGAAACTATGGAAAGCCAGTAAATTTGAGAACACAGTTCATCTAGTAAAACAGAAAGAAAAGACAGAGTGAAGATAAACTAGGAAAACCAAAATAGATACTGTGGGCAAACTCATGACAAATCCCCAAATACTTATTTTCTTTTTCCCCTTCTCATTTTCAGTGCTTCAAACCTTCTGAATATCACACATGGAAGAGAATATCTCCTCATTGTGTTTGGGGGGAGCACACATTTCTTTTCATTGAACTTCAGCCTTTATTAATTATTCTGTTGCAATGTTATTATAAACTGTTGTTGATTATCTGACTCTGCTGGGCATAGGAGGGATGCCAGAATGTCAGTTTTACATTAAAAGAATGTCGTTTGCGAAAACTAAACACAGAAATAAAGCATGTGTTCAATTAAGGCTTTAATCTTCTTTGGATTCCTTTTTTTTTTTTTCCAAAAATGGGGTGGAGCCTTGGAAGCCTATGGGGTTAATAATATTTTTTTCTAAAGTGATTCTTATTCTCATAATAAGTATCAGTAAACATCCGTTTGTGTTGGTAATTAACTTTAATGACTTGGTATTACTTTACCTCTCTTGATTGTATGTTCTAGTTCAGAAACTAAAAAACTAATAGTGCCATGTATGTATTTTGCCAAATTAAAATAAAAAGAAAAGCAAAATAGAACTGACCTGTTAGCACACAGCTTCAAGGACACTCAGGCTGAGGAATGGTGAATCAGTGGAGGAGGTGAGGGAGGAGGAGAAAAGAATGTATTTGAGGAGCTGGGAAGAGAATTTTTAAAATAGAAAAGTAAATGCACAATGACAACAAAGAACCCCACCAAAATCAGGAGCAGGAAAATCGGGAAAGACAGTGTTGAACAAGGTCCAAGGACAGCTAAACCCAAGTCTCAAGTGTGCAGAGGGATTTCCCGTCTCCCAGTGACTGACAGCCCTAAGATGTGTGTCTGGGCCACACTAGCACTCACAGCTGCTCCTTCAGATGGAGAGGGTGAAGGTAAAAGGAAATGTCAGAAAATTAAGCCATGGCTGAAGGGTATTTTCTTTTACAGGTTTCCAGGAAAGCTTTGTTTTATTTTGCAGGCCCCATTAGTAATGAAAATGTACTCAGCATTTCCTGGTTGGCCTTCAGCAGCTCAGTCGTGGGAGGGCTTCCTTTCCTGTCTTTCTGCCATCCCTCACCTGAAGCAAATATCACCTCTGTGAAGAGTAGCCTGGCTCCTGAACGATGGAAAGCAGGCCAGTGTGGCTGGGCGGGAACTCCTATCTCCCCCCATATCATGAAGGAAGGGGCAAAAGGATGGGAGAGAAGGGGGTCAGATGACTTCTACTGATTTTGAAGGGTTGATTGTAACCAGGTTCAAACAAGCCAGTTCTTCCATCTTCTGTGAGGATAAAGAGCAGGTTAAAATAATAATAATAATAATAATAATAATAATAATAATAATAATAATAATAATAAAATGGTATCTCTTCTAAAATAGGTCAAATGTTGAAACAAAACAAAAAGTTATATTTTTTTCTTTCTTTCTTTTTTTTTTTTTTTTTTTGTTCCATCCATGGTCCTGGAATGCTTGCTGACATAGCCCCACTTAGGTTTCAGCTTCTGGAGAGTGCCCTTGAGTTCTAATGATAACTGTAATGATATTTTGTGGGTTCCCCACTGCTTAAACAAAGACAGAATTTATAATGCGCCTCAGAGCATCAAAAATGGATGTTGGAAAACATTAATATTACTATTTTTATCACTATTTAGTGAGCAGTGCTAGAAGATATTAATATTACCATGATCATTATTATGGCGAGATAACGAAGAAGTGGAACTCCATGTGGCAAAGAGATTGTTGAGGGGGAGAAAATGGATGAGCCTATTTTTTCCCAAGTTCTTTAAATCAGGCTTAACTGGAAAAATAATCGCAGTGGCTAACAGAGTCAGGAGTCAGGGTAATTAAGTGGGTAAATGAGGCTGGTGTCATTTGAATTTATGCATTTTCCTCCTTTCCTTTGTTTGCTCTGCCTTTCTCTTTCACTGGGTCTCCACTGCAATGTTGTTTATTCATGGAGGGCATGCCACAGTTTTTAATACTGGAGGGAAAATCTGAAACCCTTCATCCGCCTGGCCAATGTGTAGACTGGAGAGAACACAGGGGGATCAAAGTGATATGAAGACAACAGGGGTTTCATTAAAATGTTCCGTTCTCTGCCTGAGGACAGAGTAGTGAGAAAAGGGTGAAAAAAAATCATCTAGCCCAAACAAGTTTAACTTAAAAAAAAAAGCAACGAACCACCTGTGGTCTCCTTGGAAACAGGCAAGCACACCCTCCAGCCACCTTTTAATGAAACCCCAGAGCCCCTTTATTAATTTATTAAAGAATCTATTTTCTGAAGATTCATAAACCTCATATAACTCATATTCCAACACATCTCTGCTATGCTAATGGCATGCACTTCTATGAATAATTAATTATTTAATTAGTAATAATTAGAGGTTGTTGTACAGGTCAAACCATTGGACTGACAGCATGCTATTGTCAAAATGTCATTCGAATTAATGAAACAGCATTTAAACAGGGTGATTCATCATTTAGGATGGTTACCTACCTACCCATTCCCTCCCCAACCCCCAAATATCTCTTAGAGAAAATGCCATTTTAAGATTTGTATAACATGTATAAATGGAACATTTAATATCAAGCATCCCACAGAAAGTGTGTAGCCTCTAATACTGTGTCAAACACACAGGACAGGGTGAGTTAAGTGACTGAATTTATAGTATTCAGACATTACAGCAACAGTACACAGGCTTATACATTTACATATAATTTATGACTCCTTTTATGTCATTGGACCTAAGTGATCAGAAAGAATAAATACACTCAAAGAGAATAATTGCTCAAATACATGTGTTGGATTTCTCTGGAAAAATAATCCTTAAAGGTGAATCCTTTAAACCAGTTTCAACTCGGTGCCTTGCCATTGGTTTTTCTGTTCCATTCATACTTTGACCCTGCTATCTCTGGTGCAAAACGCAGCCACAGATGGTAGATAAACAAAAGGTTGCTGGGCATGGTGGTACACACCTGTAATACCAGAGACTCCAGAGGCTGAAGCAGGAGAATCCTAAGTTCAAGGTCAGCCGGGGCAAGACCTTATCTCAAAATAAAAATAAAACATAAAAATGGACTGAGGATATAACTCAGTGGTAAATTAACCTTGGGTTCAATCTCTAGTAATACACACATATGCACGTACACACATACACAAAAAGAAAAAAGGAGAAAAAAAAAAACTGGTCGTGATTGTGTCCCAATAAAACATTACAAAAGCAGGCAATAGGGGAAAGGATTTGGCCTGTGGGCTGCATTGCTAACTTCTCGTCTAAGCTATGTTGACAGCCAGTGAAGCATAGTAAATACCCAATAAATACTTGATGGATTAATGAATGAATAAATATATCCAGTACAAGACCCTTGGTCTTAGTCTTAGCATTATACTTGGTCCAGATAGTACCCCTTTAATTAAATTTACAGTATGTAAAACATAATGGAATATAATTTTGGGGTTTTGTATGCAAGTTAGTATGTTTGTATGCTAAAGGGAATCCTAATAGAAATTTTTAACAAATCGAAAAGCCTATTTTAAAAAGTCTAAATATTGTAAATTTTTAAAAAATGCATATAGGATCAGCAGTTGCTTTGGCTTAATGCTGGCTGGTGGTATAAAATAGAAGAATCTGCCTTTTATCTCAAAAGAGCACAATTTCATTTTTTTTTCATCCTCTTCCTGATCTTCCTGGCTGTAGCACTGTAACACCTAGAATTGGACGGAGGGAGCATGTGGATTCAGGATTGTGCCTTTCTTCTTAGATCCCAACTGAATCCAAAATGCCTCTTTCCTATTTTCTTTCCCCCTCTTCTCCAGGCTCCTGTTTTTCCTTCTTGGTTTCCTTGCAGACTTCAGGACGGTTAGGAAGTGTGGAACTTGTATTGGAGGAAAAGTGCTAAAGATGTGACTTGTTCTTATGCTCCAGGTATTCAACCAGATTGGGTCCATAAAGCTTAAAATAATAATAGAGTATATAATATTTTGTGGAATTTTGTTTTATAAACACAGAGATGTAGCTGCTACCTTAGCTATTATAAATGGAAGAATATTCATTATAAAAGAGGTCAAAGTAGACTGTAAAAGAGTGTTCAAGAGTAAGGACCAATAATACTACCAGAGACACTACCATTTATTTCCATGTGTCTGTTGGAAATCTGATCCAAGCAATTACAACAAAGGATATCCAATCATCCTTTTCCCCTACTGGTGAAATATCAGATAGCTAAGTTATTAGAGATATGGCAAATGGGAAATCCAATAGTTGTTTCATATCTTTTATGAATAACTGGATACAACATCCAGAATGAGATGGAGGGGAAAGGATTTGGCCTGTGGGTTGTACCTGTACATAAATGGAATTGTAGATATGGAAGACCAATGATGACATAATTGTCAGACCATAGCTAACCGGGCCACCAAAAGTCATGTGTACCTAAACATATATATATATATAAAATGTTGCCCAAAGCAGTTAAAACTTGAAGGTCACAAATTTAGCCACTTAAAAAAATTCTAATTTATTAGCTCCTGATTTCTGGGACCTAGGAGTCTGGGCACAGCTCAGCTGAATCCTTTGCTTAGGGTTACAAGGCTGCAAGTGCTGTGTCAGCCAGGGTCAAGGTCTCAAAAGGAGCCCACCTGGAGAAGTGTTCACCTCTAAACTCTTCCAGGGGGCTGGAAGAATATATATCATGTGATTCATGTCATCTTACCTCTTCAAAGCTATCTGTGGGAAGATAGACTACCCAGCAAATCTACTAGCAAGATAGAGTCTATGGAGTATTATAAAATTAGGGAAATGACATTTTGTCATCTTTGTAATATTTCATTGTTATAACTAAGTCACAAGTACTGCCCAAGGACTCCTCAAGGAGACTGTACAAGATTGGGAGTGACTGAGGACACCCTAAACTCGTTCTATTACAATTGGGTCATGTTTTGCAATAAAGGAACACTTTAAAGATAAAAGCTTCAGATCTAAACAGCTCTGAGACTCCATGAAAATGTCTCAACCTCTCTGGGATTCATTTTCCTCTTATTAAAATAGACTATCAGTTCACAAGATTATTGCATCTAAAATATAATAAATATGAATTTGTTTTGTAAATATTAATTTCAATTAACATTAACTGGCCACCTGGCTTCTTGTTTTCTTTTCAGTCACCTTTATTCTAAATGCTTTTTATCTGCACTTTCATTATATTTGAATATCTATGCCAACTAGCTTCTGAAACTGATAGCTGAGGGAACAGATCTTTGGTGTAAAAAACAACCACAAATGTTTTTGGGGGAATATTTTGCAATTCATACTAAATTGTGAAAACGTAATTGTAAGATACAGGACTTTGCATCTACAATGATTCTGGGGGACTGGAACCAACTCCACCTTGCTTCCTATATGGTCATTTGAGAATCTCTAGTGAGTCAAAGGTCAATAATCAGTTGCTAAACATTCATCTTTCTTTGCATGGGGTAGAGTTTTTGCTGGGTACCAGGCGTCCAGCCTGGGATTTTATTTCCCAGGCTTCCCTTGCATCTAGGGAGAACTATACAGATGAGTTCTACATTTCTGACTAATGGAGTGTGGAGAGAATTATGTATACCACTTCCAGACCAGAACCAAGGAAATTTCCCAGGAAATCCTCCACTGTCTCTCCCCCACCCGCTTTTTCCCACTTGATATTCATATTCAGGGTGACTTTGGAATGTAATAGTCTCTGTCATCCCCAAGACATGGCTATGTAGAATACAGAACCCCTTATATGCATCATACTTTTAAATTGAAGAATAAATAAATTTGCCTTGTGTGAATCTATAGATTTCTGAACTTGCATTTCATAAGAGCTAGTATTGGCTTGATCAATACATCATAAAAGGTATCAATGAAGTTTAAACACACACACACACACACATTTCTCCCTCTATGACAGTGCTTCTCAAACTTTAATATGCATAAAATGACCTAGGATCTTGTTAAATGTTGATTCTCATTTGGTAAATCTGACGCAGAGCCTGATTTTATGTACAGGTACAACCCACAGTGTCTAGATAGGAAGTCACTTTGAGTAAGGAGGCTCCATCACAATAGTTTTCAAACTTCCATTAAGTATCAGAATCCCCTAAGGGCTTGTCAAGACTTGGGTTTCTGGGCCCCATCCCCAGAGTTCTGAAGTTATATTTCTAACACTTTCTTGGATGTAGCTTATGTTGTTGGTCTGGGGGCCACACTTTCAAGAGCCAATGGTCTAAACAATTCTGGTATAAATCAACCTTTTCCTAGCTTCTATAGAAACTCTTCTCAGGTCAGTGCATCATATATCACAGATGTGTTGGATAAAAGAACATTATGCACCAGTGCCTTAAAGCAATTGTAATCACCTAGGGTATTTTTTATTGTTGCTTTTTGCTTTGATATGTTTTTGTAAAATATTTATTTTCAGGTCTCAGTCTAATTGAGTCTAAGTCTTTGGGTGGGGGAAGCATTGGCATTAATATTTCTTTAAAGCTCCTCATGCAATTCTATTAGGCAACTAGATTTTAGAACTATAGCCTTAAAGAAATATCAGGAACCAACCGTCTGAGAGAGAAGACTCTTGCTGTTCCTTAAACTATCTAACTATTAATATGAAGACCAGCCTTATCTAATTCTTTCTCTAAGCAGTGCAAGAGAGCACGACTTCTCTAACATGTGGTTTGTATCAATGCTATTAAGTAACCCTCCCCTGGCCTTTGACGGGAGATTAAGTGAGGCTGAATGAATGCAAAGGAAGCTCAAGAAGATTTTCCAGTTTAAAAAAAATTTTTTTTGCAGGTGAAGTCTAATAACGACAGAGGAGAGGAGAGGAGGGGACAGAGGAAAGACACAGTATTTTATCCTGGGGAAATAGAAGTTACTTTCCTTCAAATTAAATAATGATTCTATCACCAATCATTTAGCAATTGCACATATTGGTGGTGAGAACTGGACCTTTTAGTGTTTTACTATTAGCAATAAAACCAGGTCAAGAGGATGCAGCAATGTATTCCTTTGGAACCTACACCATGGAGGGCATTTTTAGCAAAGAAAACTTTTCAGGGATTAAAGTGCATTAACAGTTCCTCATTATCAATTGCAGAAACCATTCATTTCCTGTAATATACTAGCTACCAAAATTTTGAAGTGTTATAAACATATATAAGTAGCCCATACATTTTTTCTTACCAAGAGGTTAATGCATAATGGGTGTGATTTGTTTCAGATGCCAGGGTCACTAGCTGTGCACCCTGCTGGGTTAAGTAGAATGTATTAGACTAAAATCCATCTGGACTCCTCGCCCTTGACCCCTAACCCTGAAAAAACTTCATCTTCCCAGGAATGTTCCAAGCAGCCAGTACATGTAGTCAATACCAAGTCACATGCTAGCCCTTCTTAGTACAGTTTTATGAAATAAAAATGTGGCCAAGAGTAAGGGAGTTGAGTTTATTCTAAGCAAGCTTTGAATCCCAACTATATGACTTATCATCTATGGAGATCTTCAGGAAGTTTCCTTGATCTCTCTCTTGGTCTCTCTCTATCTTCTTCCCATGCAGTTCTCATAATCAAACAAAATGTTCAGGGCATTTGGTATAGAGCCAAGTATATAATAAGAGTGCAGAGTTACCTGCAAATGAATGGGCATGGCAGCCCTGCAGAAACTTCCAGAAAACAAAGGACTATTACCAAGGGCCCAATCTTAGGCTTCTCAGCTCCCTGGTGTCCTTCAGACAGTAATATACTTTCTAAATTTCCCATGCCAGTTGTTTTCAGATGTCCCTAGCAGCCAGATATAAAAATGAAAACTGTTTGAACAACAACTAAAAAAGATGATTCTTGCTAAGATATCTACCAAGAAATAGGACTTTCATCAGAATAAAATTAGAGGCAAATAATTCCCACAGTATGATTTAAATATCATCTAATGTAAAATACATTGTAATGATGGTACGAAGAAAATGCTTATGGAGCAAAAACAAAGGGGATCTCGAAAGAAACCAGATTAAAGGGGGTTTTCTTCACAGGGCAAGGGATCTCCATTTGGTTGTCAAACTATGACCCTTAGACCTGCAGCACCTATAGTAACTGGGAACTTGTTAAGGATGCAGATTCCTGAGCCCAATTCCAGACTGAATTGAATGCTCTGAAATGTGACCTAGAAATCTGCTTAAAAATCCCCCCATGAGGGTTTTGATGCCCCCTGAATCACTTGCACTACACCAACAGGAAGGAAGAGACAACTTTTGACATAGAGATGGAGGGACAAAGAATTCCAGATTGAGACTTTCAAAGTGGTAGTGAACACTCACTCACAAGATAAGATACAGCAAATGGGACCAAATCACATTTGTGGATTTGAGGGGAAGAGGGCTGGAGAAAGTAGGGGTGGAGCCACAGGGCAGGTCAACCCCAAGGACTACGAACTAGGAGCCAGAATGGGCAAGTGCATGCCCCAAACCAAGCAGGTAAAATACCAAGAACCTAAGTTCCAGAAGTCAGCAGAGACTAGGACTGGAAGGGTATGGTGAAGAGCCAAGAAGGGGCTCACAGTATTATAAGAACTGTTTTCTTTGTTACCCACTCACAGTCAGGCCTGACTTACCCAGAACCCCAAGCAAAGAATATGACTTGTGCTTCTTCCCTACACTGGGCCAACTCAGTAAGGAAGGAGATCAGGAAGTTGAACATTGAGGCCTCCAGCAAATGAGGGTTCTGGTGTCAATTGTGCATTTTGCCTTTAAAATGAAACTTTTAAAATTAAAAACCGCACTAAACAATGTCCCTTAGGGATAACTGAGTTCCCCGGGCTCCTTGCTAGTCCCTCTCCTGTGAAAGATGGAGGCTACGTAGTGCTCTCCTTGTGCCCAGTCCCCTTCCTTTCACCAGCCTCACTTCCAAGGCAAGGCCTTCTGACTTGCACCTTCTTCACAACAGCTTGCCAGTTTCCTGTTTCCAATGGATTCTTGCATCCTACTCTACTCTTTAGATACAATTTCCTTTTTACATACTTTAAAATTGTCATTCCGGAACATTCCACCCAGGAGAACTCTGCGTAAATGGATTTCTAAGATGAAGTTATTTTGCTTCATTTTAATTTTCACACAGCCCTATGAAGATATTCTTATCATTATCTTCTTTCTCTACGTTTTCTGAAGAGAAATGCTCTTCATATAAATGTTGTTTCGACATAGGTCTTTTCTCACTCTGTGTTTGGTGTTTTATAGTTTTCCCAAGATGGAGCTTACGTGGATTGAATTTTATTTATCCTTCTTGGTACTCATTGTGCTTCTTCAGCCTGAAACTTCCCTTATCATCTAGTTTAATAAATTTTCAGTCATTATTGATTCAACTAATTATCCTCTGACTACCACTGCCTTAGTTCTCTGTTTCTGAATCATCTTATCTCAGCTCCTGGATCTCAGCCTCTGTATCATCTGGGTCTCAGCTTCTGCATCTCTCCAAGCTGTATTTTGAATATTTGAATTATATTTGTCTTTCTGTTCACTGATGTTTTATCTAAGTCTAATCCTGATGTTTAACACATCAAATTAGATTTTGTGAAATTTCAATGACTAGGTTTTATATTTTATTTTATTTTTGATTAACATCAATTGTACTAAATGAGTAGAGTCTGTTATTTCAACACATGCTTTTTTGTTTCTAGGGTTCTATTTGGCTCTTTTTACAATTATGTCTATTCTAGTTCATAATGGGTTCTTCTCCTTTGTGGATTCCATGATATTTTCAATATTTGAAATGTTACTTATTTAAAGTCTCTTTTGGATTTTTCCACCTTCTCAGCATCTTAGGATCCATCATTTCTTCATGTGATTTATAATTTTACCATGAGCTCCCCTTAGCAGGTTGTTCCCCCCCACACACCCCAGGAAGGGAATAATTATAGGAATCTTTCTAAACAGAACTGCTGTATTTATTTTTTGCCATACTCTGGGGATTCCACTGGTTTAGGATCAGTTTTACTTTAATGTATACCCTGCAGGTAAGTCCTGTAGCATGTATGTGATGAAAATCACAGACCTAGAGCTCATGTAGATGAGCCTGGGTTTCACATTTTCATAGAAGACTTTGTGTCCACTCATACTCCAGGGCAGAAAAATGCATCCAGGTCACTTCCTGTGCTGATAGGAAGAATCAGTCTATCATTTAAGGATCTCTTTTCGGTTATTCAAATTTTCTATTTCATGCAAACCTAGGGTCCCACCTCTTGATCTTGTTTGGGTATTCAAGCCCAGTTCCTTAGACCCTAGAACCTATGCCTAATTCACATCCCTCTGGATACTGACACATCAATTAGTTCATGAAATCTATGTTCTGACTTTGATTTCTTTACATTTTGACACAGGAGGGGATTTATTTCCTTTCTTCCTATTTTTCTTCCTTCATTCCTCCCTTTCCTTCTTCTTCCCTACCTACTTTCCTTTCTTCCTTCTCCTCCACCTCCTCCTCCTCCTCCTCCTCCTCCTCCTTCTTCTTTAAAGCTCAGGTATAAACTTAAAAGTTTAATTAAGTGGAACACACTGGAAAAAATGGGAGGTAGCAGACTTTCAGTGTATTTCTTAAGTAATTTTGTTTGCTTTAACAATCTCAGGTGTTCTGCAAATTATCTTGAAGCTGGCCTTTTAGCAATAATGATTTGAGCCACTTCTATCCTGTGTCTCTCTTTTGGTGTGACCGAACTGGAATTATGTCACATTTGTCCTTGAAAAAAATCATAATTTGCCACATATTTTTAAATTTTTTTTTCCAAATGAATTTTTGTACAATTAACATAAAGGGAAAATCAAGAGACCAGGTGGCTCCTATAGGAAAAGCCCCCAATCACATACTGAAGACCATTGTCAATCATAGAACCAGATACCTAATCTCAAGCTAGGGTAGCCACTGAACACCCAAGTGATACGAATCTTTTTATTTCTTATTTTTTCCCTCTCTTCTATTTTCCCCTGTTACTGAACTCTTTCTCATCCCAGCTGAAAAGTCATTGTTTTATTTGAATAATGCAGAACATTCAAGTACATCTCATCAAGAACACTTTTTGCCCTTTTTGTATTATGTTATTGTAATCAGCACCCAAAAGTAAATGGTCTAAAACAACAAGGCGTATTTCTTGCATATCAATGTGAATTTCATGGGTTGTGACAGGTATCACTTTTCACAGTCAAAAGCAAGTCATTTGGGCATGCCTAACCTCAAGGGCACAGGTGCTAATCATTCTACCACATACAAAGAGAAGGATTACAGATATTTGGTGTATAGAACTCATGACTGCCACAATACTCCACCCCAGAAGTCCTTTCAACAATTTTCTTGTTCACTGAACAGGAGCCAGTGGGCTGTGATGCCTCTGTAGAGGAGGAACACCACATGTTTTAAACTCCATGGCAGTCCTTGTGATTGTACCCGGACCTGCTTGACCAATCTGAGGCTGCAGAGGCTCAGCTTCTGCATCATATGTCCCTTCCACAAGTAGTAACTCTGGTTTATTTTAACCAGAGACATTCTAAAAAGCGAGACTAACTTGTGATGTCAAGCAGTGATTTTTTTTCCCTCTCAGAATTACAGAGGCATGTGATTTTATAGTTTATGAGTCATAATAACTGCATGTTCTGAGAGCAATTATCATCATCTCAAAAGCAGAGTAAGAGGTTTTTCTCAGTTTTCTCATTTGTAAAATGGAACAAATCATACCTACTTTGCAGGATTATTGTGAGAAATAGATAAGGGCATATCTAAAATTCCAAGCATGTTATGATAATGGAGAAAATATTTGTTTCCTTTCTAGTTCTGAGATATGAGAGATCTTTGAAGGATGGATTGGCCAGGGACATCTTTATATATCAGATGGGACTTAAGGTAAAAGCATTTCATATAGTGTAAAGCATTGTTTCAAAATCCATTTAAAAAGCAGAAATAATACATGCCTATCTCTTAAAAATTACTTGTTCTTAAAACAAAAAAATTAAATGTCATTATGATGTATAAATTATGTTCTCAGTTCCATACAAATATTGTCTCATTTAATCTATATGATTACTATGAGAAACAGGTGCCATTACAATTATGGTTTTATAGGTGGTGAAACTGGGGCATAGAGAGTTTAAGCTACTGACCCAAAGTCTCACAGGTATAGAGCTGGCATTTGAACCCAATCAATTTGTCTCCAGAATCCATGCTTTCACTCAATAAAACACCATCCTCTTTCCTAATGCAACCAACTGTTTACTTGGGACTACAACTCTTGGGGAATCTGTTACTTCTACTTCCTGGAAGCAGGAAGTGGTGTGTGGTATCTCTGAGTAGGCTGAGCCTTAGCAGGATTTTCCTTCTTGTCTTTTACCTCCTGACACTGAGGCAGGTCTGGTTTGATACAGCATGCTCCTTTTGGCTGATGAACTGGAAAGCAGGGGTTGCTTTTAACATCTGAGTTTCCACCAGTTCTTATCTATAGATAGCAATAGATTTACAGACATTTAAAGTAGCTTTTAAGTATATCAATCTTTAATACCTTGCATCACAATTTAATCAAACATACTGTGGTCCCACTTACTGGCTTGGCAGACTAAGAGTACTGCAACAACCATGCAGGAATTGCAGCTTATTCCACTATCTAGGTATGGACTCATGTGCCTTTTGAACTCCATAAATGCTACAGAGATACCCTAAAGGTGCTATGTCAGTGGGCTCCATAGTCATGTAAACATAATATCAACTAATAATTATCTAGACATAGGCAACCCAGTGGCTTATTCTATTTGGTCTTTGTCAAAGGCAAGAAACTCTTTGTTCAATTCTGTCTGCACTTGATTCCATTTCTCAGATCATTTCTAAGTGGTTTTCCTAGAAGTGTTTTGCGGGGTGAATGGGGTAGTATAACTCTAAACAAGAACTTCTCAGAGTGCTGCAAAAGTGGGGGGGAGGGGGCATCCACTGTGCTAAATTGTGCAGGTAGAGAAGGTTTCTAATGAAGGTTTCTACCTAAGGAAATGGCTAAATAAGCAGTCTGTGACATTCCCTTATTTGTATATGCTCACAACTCCTACACATGTGACTATTCCAAGACAAATTAAAAGTGAAAGAAATATACTTGATGAAAGCTAGAAGATATTCATCACTATCTAAAAGATGCGACATGAATAAAAGATGACCACCTCCTCCAAATAAAATAGAACTCAAAAATCTCCTCCTTAATTGTTAGGCAACCGATTAATTTTGATTATATCAGTTTCCTCAGATAATGCCAACCAGTGGTGGTTGAGGGGTTAATGAAATTAGACAGGGCTACCAGGATAGCTGAGGAGTGATTCTTGCATGAATAAGAATTCATGAGTAGGAGTGAGAAGTGCCACCTCCCTCCCCATCTCAAGGTACTTCAGGCTCAACTGGATATAAAAATTAGACAGTGTTCTTTCTGCTTCATACATCACCCAGCAGAACACAGCTGGCTATTTGGCTCTGGGGCAAACACATTTGAATAGACAAAAATACAGGCTATGTTAGGGTAGCTTGTCTGAATCGCCCT
Source organism: Marmota flaviventris (assembly GCF_047511675.1). Classification (NCBI taxonomy): domain Eukaryota; kingdom Metazoa; phylum Chordata; class Mammalia; order Rodentia; family Sciuridae; genus Marmota; species Marmota flaviventris. Next base: position 102,812,808 of record NC_092503.1, read on the forward strand.
TCAACCTGAGTTTATTTTTTATTCATTTATTTATTCATTCATTCATTTATTAGACAAGCTAGAAGGACTTTGAAAATTTCTCCAATTCCCAGAACACTGCTTCTTTTAGGAAGGAGCACTTTCCCACTAAAGTTTTACACTGTCATTGTTCAACACAATCATCATCAGCATCACCTCTGCCCACCACTGTGCATCTCAATGTTTCAAAGGAGGTGCCAAGACTGGGAATTTGAGAAGGCTTAAAATCAAGGTGTTAAACATCTAGATTATTCAAGACAACCCCTCCTTCTTCTCTTCCAACATTCAGGAAGAAGCATCACTTTTCAAGTCCAGTGCCAGTCTACAAAGGTATGGTCTCCTGTAAGGCCTGTGAGATGACCACCTGCACCCCTGGGTGATGAGCATGCTGCCTTACTCATGAGGTATAGCTTATTCTGCCATAATGTGGAGATTTTACTGAATGATCATTGCATGTGAAGTAATCAATGGGGTTTTCAAAGGGAAAGAGATGTTAAGCCTGGAAGGAAGATAAACAGGAGAAATAGAAGCACATAAGAGGAGAGGTGGGACCTTGGAGCTATAATATCAGTGCTCCTGTCTTCTTTCTGTAACCAGGATACATTAAAAGAATAGACCTCCCATCTTCTCAAATCACAATACCACATCCCATGGGAAAGTCAAAGACTCATCCAACCCTCCTCCCAGGGCTTTTCAGGAGATAGTAATAGTTTGTCCTGAAAATTTAACTAGAATCACATTATAGAGATGAAACAAATAATTGGGGGAAGATCCTACCAAAACAACAAAATTCTTTTCTCTAACTATCATCAAAGTAACTCCAGTATTATGCAAAAATTTATTTGATGATGACATCTGATACTTCAGAACATGTGAAGAATTTCTGAAATACATGAGAAAGAGAAAGTGTGGGTTGTCCCCACAAACGGAATGCTACAAGAGCTGCATAAATAAATTTAAGTATATATTAAGACTGATTTTTAATTTTTTATTAATAATTTATTTATTTTAATTAGGCATATTTGACAGCAGAAGGTATTTTGATTCATTGTACACAATTGCAGCACAATCTTTCATTTCTCTGGTTGTACAACATGTAGTGTCACACCATAAGTGCAGTCATACATTTACCTAAAGTAATGATGTCCATCTCATTCCACCATCTTTCCTGCCCCCATGTTCCTCCCACCTACCCCTCCCCTTTGCCCAATCAAAGTTTCTCCATTTTTCCCATGACCCCCCATTATGGATTAGCATCCACTTATCAGAAAGGAAATTTGGACTTTGGTTTTTAGACCCAGGTATGGTGGCACATGTCTGGAATCCCAGTGGCTCAGGAGGCTGAGGCAGAAGGATCACAAGTTCAAAGCCAGCCACAGCAATGATGAGGCACTAAGCAACTCAGTAAGACCCTGTCTCTAAATAAAATACAAAATACCCCTGAGTTCAATCCCTGGTATCTCCCAAATAAAAAAAAAAAAGAAGAAGACTGATTTTTAATTTTAAAAAACCAAACATTTCCTTTTTAAAAATTATCTGTGCATGATTTATAAAGCCCACATATGCTTTGAGTGTTGTCTTGTAGTAAAAGTTTATATACATTCTGGCACTAGACTGCAAGATATGTGTGTGTGTGTGTGTGTGTTTGTATAAACTGTGATATGTGACTTGGGTATTATAGATATTAGAAATGAAGATTTGGAAGAGAATAATCTGTAGTTTCCCAACTTCTTATTACTTGGTGACCAACAAGTATTCATTGATTTGCCTCTGATAAAAGTAGTGTAGCCTGTGCATTTATTATTATTCAATAAATGCTGGCATCATGGAAAGACACAAACATGTTTGGTCTGTGTTGATGGCATAGCTAGCTCCCCAAAACTGGCCTTTTGATTTCACTGTAGCTTTGTAATTAACGCCTACCTTGATTTTGGCCTTCTTTGCCCCTCCAATCTTTTCACACTATTCTGCCACTCACTTCATATTCCAAAATCTAACCCTGTTTTAAGATTAGGCTCACAGGTTACACACCCTCTAATTCTTCAGGTCCAAGTTAAAACCCTTCCTAACATTCTAGGTTTCTATCTTAGCACCTCCTACAATTCTTTGCTTGTGTTCTCATTATACTCTGAGTTTTGTAAGGTCAAGAAGTGATTTCATTTGCCTTTGGGATTTTCTTGATAGAGTGTAATGCATAATCAATATCCACTAAGTATTTGCTGAAAATAAACCAAATGTAAATTTCAAAGTGGAGTTTTTGTAATTTAAAAACAGGGGGTTTTGTCATACAGAAATGCCTTTGATTTATAGATGTTGATGTAGTATCCTCCTACTTTGCTGAATTCATTTACTAGTTCTAGAAGTTTTCTGGTGGGATTTTTTGGGCCTTCTAGGTATAGAATCATATTATTGGCAAATAATGCTAATTTGTGTTCTTCTTTTTTTATCTTATCATTTTAATTTATTTAATCTGTCTAATTGCTCTGGCCAGTGTTTCAAGAACTATCAGTGACAAATCCTCTAGAGGAAAACTACCCCATTTACAATAGCCTAGATAGATAGATAGATAAAATACTTGGGAATGAACCTAACAAAAGAGGTGAAAGATCTCTACAATGAAAACTACAGAGAACTAAAGAAAGAAATTAAGAAGACCTTAGAAGATGGAAAGATCTCCCTTGTTCTTAGACAGGCAGAATTAATATTGTCAAAATGACCGTACTATCAAAAGCATTGTACAGATTAAATGGAATTCCAATTAAAACTCAGTGACAATCCTCTCATAAATAGAAAAAGCAGTCATAAAATTCATCCAGAAAAATAAGAGACCCAGAATAGCTAAAGCAATCCTTAGCAAGAAGAGTGAAGCAGGTGGCATCGCTATACCAGACCTTCAACTATACTACAGAGTAATAGTAACAAAAGCAGCATGGTATTGGCACCAAAATAGAATGATAGACCAATGGTACAGAATAGAGGACTCAGAGACAAACCCACATATCTCATTCTAGAGATAGACAAACCCACATATCTCATTCTAGACATAGGCGCCAAACATACATTGGAGAATGTATCTTCAACAAATGACGCTGAGAGAACTAGAAATCCATATGCAACAAAATGAAATTAAACCCCTATCTCTCACCATGCACAATATTCAACTCAAAGTGGATAAAGGATCTAGGAATTAAAGCAGAAACCCTGCACCTAATAGAAGAAAAAGTAGCCCCTAAACTCCATCAGGTTGGATTAGGACCCTACTTCCTTAATAAGACTTCTATAGCATAAGAATTAATAAATGGGATGGATTTAAACTGGAAAGCTTCTTCTCAGCAAAAGAAACAATCAGTGAAGTGAATAGAGAGCCTACAGCTTTGGAGCAAATCTTTACCACAAGCACATTAGATAGAGCACTAATCTCTAGGATATATAAAGAACTCAAAAAGCTAAACACCAAAAACCCAAATAACCCAATCAATAAATGGCCCAAGGAACTAAACAGACACTTCTCAAAAGGTGATATACAATTAATCAACAAATATACAAAAAATGTTTATTATCTCTAGCAATTAGAGAAATGAAAATCAAAACTACTTTAAGATTTCATCTCACTCCAGTCACAATGGCAGCTATTAAGAATACGAACAACAATAAGTGTTGGTGAGGATGTGGGGGGAAGTATACTCTTACATTGCTGGTGGGCTGCAAACTGGTGCAGCCAATATGAAAAGAAGTATGGAGATTCCTTGGAAAATTGGGAATGGAACCACCATTTGATCCAGCTATCCCTCTCTTCAGTCTATACCCAAAGGGCTTAAAAACAGCATACTACAGGGATCCAGCCACATCAATGTTTATAGCAGCACAATTCACAATAACTAAATTGTGGAACCAACCTAGGTGTCCTTCAGTAGATGAGTGGATAAAGAAAATGTGGTATATATACACAATGGAATGTTACACAACAATAAAAGAGAAGAGAATCATGGCATTTTCAGGTAAATGGAAGAAGTTTGAGAATATATTACTAAGTGAAGCTAGCCAATCTCAAAAAACCAAATGCCAAATATTTTCTCTGATATAAGGAGTCTGATTCATAGTGGGGTTTGGAGGAGAGCAAGGAAGGATTAGATAAACTCTAGATAGGGCAAAGGGGTGAGAGGAGAAGGGTGAGGGTTTTGGGGTAGCAAAGATGGTGTAATGAGATGGACATCATTACCCTAAGCACATGGATGAAGATACAAATAGTATGAATATACTTTGTATATAACCATAGATATGAAAAATTGTTCTCTATATGGGTAATATGATCTGTAATGCATTCTGCTGTCATATATAACAAATTAGAATACAAATAAATAAATAAATATAAACAGGGGTTTTAAAAGATTTACTAAAAATGACAATTTTAAAAGGCTCAGCAGAGATGAGAAGGTAGGAGGAATAAACTAACTATTCATTGATATTAAAAATAAGGGAATTATGATAAGTATATCATAACTATGTAATATAAATTGTTTTCATGCCTACACTTAAAGATGAGATTCAGTTGGTCACCAAAGAAACAATGTTCAGATGAATACCAATGTAGAGAGAGAGAGAGATACTGCGAATTACAAATTTTGCTTTTGGATACATTCAATTTGGCACAAGGAAGGATTAGACCATTTAGGCAGGTGCTTTTTTTATTATCCCTTGTATCACAAAAGCCACACACACAAAGAAAACCCTAAGGTGTGTGAAGATTTCCAAAGTATCCATTATCCTCTGTCTTTCCACACTTTTTTCTGGCTAAGTAGAGCCCAAATGACATGGATCATCCAGCTTGTGACTTTTGTGTAAGAAGTTATATTAGATGAATCTCAGGAACAAGAAAAAGGAAAAAAAATTAAACAGTCAATATGCATTGGATTTTTGCTCTAATGCCAGAAATTTCTAAGTAATTTTACACTAATCAACAAATATAATCCTAAAATTGACATTTGCGTTACTAGATGAGGAAACCAAATCTCACTAAGGTGAAGTCACTTGTCTAAAAGTACACAGCAACTGAAGGGCAGAAGCAGAATTGGAATCTAATTCTGCCTGACACCAAATTTACATATGATCTCTGTGCCCTGCAGATCACAATCCTACCTCTGGGCTGGTTCACAGAGAGCAAGGTCCATCATAATGGAATGTCATGGGTCACCTGCTATTGAATTGATGCCCCAGAGAAATGACTAAGGACACTCAAAAATAGGATTGTACATCAGGATGGATTTACTAATTAATCTGGGGGTATAAAGAAAGTACACATATAAATTCACTCATTCAACAAACTATTGATGTCCTATTCTTCATGCTAGTTCAATACCACTATTACATCCAGACCCTTCATGCCTTCTGTATAAGGGAAGAAAATTTCATCCCATTCACATTCAGTAGAATAACTAAACAAATGACTTTACTCTTTCCTTTCTATTTTTAGTATGTATTATGGCCTATCAGCAGTTCATCTTGTCCTTTTCCTATGTTTTCTGATTTAATCAAGCTTCAATTCATTTTTTTTCTCACTCTTAGTAATTTGGAAGTTTTACTTCACTTTTCAATGTGACTAATTATGACTTCCCTATTCCTGCTACAATTGGACCTTTATTCCTCTATTATTACATCAGAATGTAAAAGGCTGTCTCTGTCTGTGCTCCTCCTCATGTTACTGTAACCCAGCACCGTGGAATGACTTCTTATGTCATTTTCCTATGTCCCATCCTTACTTCCAACTCTTAGATTTTGTTGAAGGTAGGAGGAATAAACTAACTATTCATTGATATTAAAAATAGTTTTATTTTCTCCTATAACAGAATGCTACCTTCTGTTTCAAAAAAAAAAAAAAACTATATCTTAATTTGTTTTGAAATTTCTCAACCACTTGTATTTAACATGTATCACATGATTTGTTTCTTGCCAATATTTTCACTTTTCTTCATATTTTCCTTGCTGTTATGAACCAATTGATGATTTTTAAAAATATTTCCTTGCATATTTCTTCCGTTAAATGGCATCTTGTCTGCTTTGCTTTCCTACACTGTTATTTCACAATCTTTGGGATTCTAGAATTTGGGATGAGAAATCTGATGCTAGTCTGTAAGTTCTTCCTGGGTGGAAGCTTATGATGCCTTCTCTTATCTTAAACTCAGCAATATTCTAGATGCATCTCTTATAAATTCTGCCTGATATTAACCTGCTCATTCAAATCCTTCTCAAAATGCAGGAAATTTTCTTCAGTCATCTACATGAGAATGAGCCTGACTCCTCACCTCAACCCTCCTCTGGAATCTTACTTCTTGTGCTTTAGTCTTGAACCTGCCCTCATGGTTTCTGCATCTTTGCTCATTGGTGGTGTGAGTTATTTCTCCCATTGACCTAACAGCCCACCACTTCTGTTTTCAGCAGGGTTTATCTTCTTTCTAAATACTCTAGTGAATTTTTAAAATCAAGAACCATGTTTCCAAATTCAAAAACAGAAGTGTTTATATATATATATATATATATATATATATATATATATATCCTCAAATTTTACTCATTTGAGAGTTCTGTTATTTTAATTAAATTTCTTAATTGACATTTTCATTGTTTTTACTTCAATGGGGACTCCTTGTTCCTGACAATCAGTGTAATTTTTCCCACTCTGTTTGCTGATGTCCTTAAGTTATAATTTATCTTTGGCTCATTAATGTGTACACGGGAGATCCAGTTAAAGCATGCATTTTCAACAATGTAAAACCAGAAAATTGGAAGAAGACAATGTTGTTTCTCTCCTTATGTACCATCAGAGAACAAGTCACCAAATAGTTAACCCTCTGCTAAGGTTTTCTGCTCCTGGGCCTTTACGGAGCCTGTGACAGTCCTCTCCTATCTACAAGGACTAGGAGCAACTCAACCAACCCAAGCAATGCTGTCCTCCATGCCCCTCAGGATCAGCTAGACCAGGTGTTATTCCAGGATGGTGGAAAATTGTCCAAGGCAATATTCTCTAGAGGGAATTTTGTCAACTTACTGCACTGGAAGATACAGAATTCTAGGCTTCTTGGTCCTCAGGAACAAATAAGACATCCCCTTTACACCTCCCTCACATAGTACTAAAATATGGACCTGTTTTCTTTTTAGAACTCAAATGCTAAGATCTATCCTGCAGAGCCCACCAGCCTGCCTTCCCTAGTGATGCCCCATGTTTTAGGGGGAAATAGAAGGGCAGGGAAGTCAGGGAACATGCTCTCATCACTCTCTTCCTAGCATTTCCTCAGAATGTATTTACTAAGCACCTATTATGTGAGGCCACTGGGACATCTTGAGATGAAACTATCAGAAACACTTATAGCTTGATATAATATTTGTAATAATATTTTATTTTTAGTATTTATAATAATATTTATTGTTTTAAAAGGAATTATTCAAAAGACAGCTATAAACAGAATGATTCTCAAAAAATAGTAAATAATAAAGGAATATCAGAGAAACGTGACTGACATTATACATTAAAAGATGCAATATCACCATCTGAGAATGATTTAGAATAACTCATTGTTTGGTAGGATGACAGAAAAGAATGTCAAGTTTCTTTCTGGAATCTGATGTGTCCCAGAAAAAGGATATATGTATATATTTTTTTCCATCAGGGGAAGAAGAATCAGCAAGTGTTAGCCGTGCCATATTAGCAAATGAACCTGGTGAGGGTCTTGTGGGCTTCAAATACTCTCTAACCTTTGGACCAACTGGCTTGAGTGCTGACGTCTATGAAGGGTGACCAGGCTTTCAAGAGCAGAGCTATCCAGGCATGAGTAACTCACCCACTCTAGAAGTATGTATAGTTAGCCATGTCACAAGTTTAAGGATGGTGTTATTATCAAGTCAATATTATATGAAAATCTAATAAGTTTAACCAATTAAAGCAATGATCCCATGACACAGGTCACAGTGCTATATAATTGAGAGCTCAAGGTCCTCCAAAGAGTCTTATCAATGCAATCACACATAAACGCACACCTTAACGTGATGTTCCACACTACTGGAGGGTCTCAATTGCTGCATAGTCATTTGTTCCTTTCCTCTCCTTCCTTGCTTTCTCAGCTCATTAATCTTTGATACTTACTTTCTTATTTGAAAGCTTCATCTCTAGATGTGTATTATTTTTCCACAACCAATTTTTTTTGTAGACTACAAATTACAAGTAAATCTTCTCAAAATTTCATAGTTTTATTTTTTGTCTTAGCTTTTATTAGAAAAATTCCATGCATACATCCTATTTCACATGAGTCTCTCACTTTGAAAACAATCTCTATAAAATGCTCATTACACAAAGGCTCAGGACCCCTGAAAGACAACACACTAAAACTAAAATGAGCCGTCAATTCATTGCTGCTCTAAATACATTAAAAGAACCATTGATTCGACATTTGACAACACATGGAGCCTGCAGTAGGGAACAGATCATGGTAGGCATAATCGAAATGGTTACTTAACATTTTATTGATGGGACAGTTTTTCAACCAACTTAACTGAAGGACCTAGATCTTACAGAAAAGGTATTGCATAGATGCATCAATTTGTACCTTATTTAGACCCACCATAAGAAGTTGAGGCAAGAAACCTTTCCTAAACTGTCTACTTTAAAACCCCAAAAATAATACCTTCTAAGTGCTTATGTTCAGTTCTTTTTTATAATTTTTTTTCATAACCTAGTTTGTTGCAGTGATTATCTTTATATTTTTCTATATCCTGTTACTTAAACTCTTTTGAAATGTTTCTTTTATTTTCCATTAATTGATATCAATGACTTACAAAACAAAAAGAGGAATCTAAGTACAGGTATATATGTCTGTTCATATATTCATATATGTGAATCTGATTTAAAATAGAAATAGATGTATAGTGATCAGCTAGTCCTAAGTAAACAATCTTAAGAAAGTTGGAAGGAGAATTATCTTTTATACCACAGCTATTTTTACACCCATCTAACATTTTATAATTTCCATGTCACTTCACATTTTTTAACTTTGCACTAGTCAGGTAGGGCAAATGTTTACATTAATTTTAAAAAGTGCAAGCAGAGAGAGTGAGAAAACGCAAAGTCTGAAAGTTATAGATAGAAAAAGCACTTGAGTTCGAGTCCCATGCGTAACCTCCTTCAACTAACAAACATTAAAGAGACAGGCTTATAGTCATGTACAATAATGCACGTAGTCATGTATAGTAAATACAGCCACACTGCCCTAACAGAGAGAGCTGGATGAACGTGAAACTGGGAGATATTGAACATTTTTCATATATTTGTTGACCATTTGTATTTATCCTTCCGTGAAGTGCCTGTTCAGTTCCTTGGCCCATTTATTGGTTGAGTTATTTGTTTTATTGGTGTTAAGTTTTTTGAGTTCTTTACATATCCTGAAGACTAATGCTCTAACTGAGCTGCAGGTGGTAAAGATTTTCTCCCATTCTGTAGGCTCTCTCTTCATGTTCTTGATTCCCTTGTGTTTCCTTGGCTGTGAAGAAGCTTTTTAGTTTGATACCTTCACATTTATTGATTATCGACTTTACTTCTTGAGCTTTAGGAGTCTTGTTGAGGAAGTCAGTTCCTAAGTTAACATGATGGAAAGCCTGACCTTACTACACAGAAGAAGAAATATAAATGGTCAATGAATATATGAAAACATGTGCAACATCTCAAGCAATCAGAGAAATTCAAATTAAAACTACAATGAGATTTCATCTCCCTTCAGAATGGCAATTGTTAAAAATACAAGTAACAATAAATGTTGCTGAGGATGTGGGAAAAAGAATACACTCATACATTAATGATCGAACTGCAAATTGGTGCAAGCACTCTGGAAAGCAATATGGTGATTCCTCAGAAAACTTGGAATGGTACCACCATTTGACACAGTTATCCCCCTCCTTGATATAAACCCAAAGGACTTAAAAGCAGCATACTAGAGTGACACAGTCACACCAATGTTTATAGCAGCTCAATTCACAATATTTGAGCTATGGAATCAACCTAGGTAAACTACAACAGATGAATGGGTTAAGAAAACGTGGAATGGAATATTACTCAGCCAAAAAAAGAATGGCTTTATGACTTTTGCTGGTAAATGGTTGGATCTGTAGATTATCATATTAAGTGAAATAAACCAATCCCAGAAAACCAAAATCTGAATGTTCTCTCTGATATGCAGAAATAACACAAAGTAAGGGGGCACAGAATCAAAGTTCATTCTATTAGATAAAGAACAATGAAGCGAAGGGAGAAGGGATAGAAATAGGAAAGACAGTATAATGAATTGGACATAAGTTTCCTATGTACGTATATGCATATGCCACCAGTGAAACTCCACATCATGTACAACCACAAGGATAGAATCCTAATTAGGATGTTATAATTCATGTATGTGTAATATGTCAAAAAACACTCTACTGTCATGAATGTCTAAAAAAAATGTCTTAAAAATATACAAAAATAAATAAAAAGTAAAACGGAAATAGGAAAAGATTTTGTGCTATTTTGGAGGTATCTTCTTATTTAATCTCATTCATGACTTTATTAATCCATCTTATTTCCTACTATAGTGGCAAACCTTGACTCCTGACTCCTTGGCTTCCAGGACAAAGAACACTGTCCTCATTCCTCCACCTGAATGCTTTATTCTGTCCCACAGTCAGTTTCTTCAGAGGTCTCTTTGCTCCTTCAAGACAACAAAGTTTCCAGTTGAGGCTTCTGCCCAACTCTAAGCTCCCAGGCATGATGGGCATTAGCTTGAGCAGAAGCTCATATTTATTCACAAACAACATATTCATCTTTCTTTCCAAAATAACATAATGTGCTAAATATTTTAGTGAGGATTTTCCTAGAGATAATGCCTCTGCTTCTGCAAGTTCTCAAAGGGAAGAATTCAGTAGGATGGCAAGATAGTTCCAAAGATGAGCAGAAGACCCAATGTCAGGGCCAAATGGCCCTCGTAAATTTTGAATTGTTTCACACTCCCTAGAAATGCAGGGCTCTGTGTCAATGATCGTAACCTTGGAATATGCTAGGAGCATGACCTACTAGGAAAAGGATGGAGAAACTGTTGCTCCCTTTCTCCCTTGCCAGAGTTCATGGTAGACCATCTCCTTGCCCCTTCAGGTCTTTTTAGAGTGGGATAAATAGTTGTGCCACAGCTCTGGAATGAACTCAACTTAGCTGCCTTAATTCTACATGCCATGACCAATTCTACATGCCATGACCAAAGAAGAAAAAAATGGGGACAGATTTAACATATCACTTTACCAGTACAGAAAGCTTTTCTAAATCAATAATCATGTTTTTTTTTAAAAAGAGAGGGAGAGAGAGAGAGAGAGAGAGAGAGAGAGCGAGAGAGAGAGAGAATATTTTTTAAAATTTATTTTTTAGTTTTCGGTGGACACAACATCTTTTTATTTTTATTTTTATGTGGTGCTGAGGATTGAACCTAGTGCCCTGCGCATGCCAGGAGAGCGTGTTTCCACTTGAGCCACATCCCCAGCCCAATAATCATGTTTTAATACATAATTATAAACACTGAATAGGGAGCTGATCAATGTCAGTTAACCATAAAGATATGCATTGGGGAACCATTTATCACATGTGGTCAATAACTCAATAACTAATCATGTTTTGAGGAGATTTTATATGTCCAAGCTTGTTTACCAAATCCCAGAAAAATTGACATCCAAGGTTCCTGATTTTAGACAAAGTGAAATAATACAATAAACTCAAGAGATGGTTTAGACTGAAAATATAATAGATAATAAATTTAGTGTGTTTGTGTGTGTGTGTATGTGTGTGTGTAAACCTATGTTAACTGATTGATCCCAAATCTACTGGAGCCAATACATCTTTTCACTTGAATCCATTGGTGAATCACCACTTTTCAGGAACAGGCATTCGAGGGAATGCTACCATCCTTATTAACTTGCAGAGTAAGCTCAGGTCTCACCATGTAGTGGTCCAAGGGCACCTTTCTTTAGAATACCTGCAAAGACCAGCCTTGGGATGATCATGACTACTCGTACATCTCTTGTAAAAAGTATTCTGTATTTTTGGCTTCTCTGGGGTTATATTAATGGCTCAGATACACTCCACCAGTGGTTATGAGTTCTACTCAGGAAATACAGAAAGTTCAGAAACAAAATGAAGAAGGACACTTTGTATATGCCCAGAGAAGTGACGTGTCTTCAGCTACTTTTTCAAGTTCATTCAATATTCCAAATCAGTTAACTCAAATCATTGGAAACAAGTATGCCTTTTGTATTTTACTCTGCTATTTACTCCTTTTTTTAAAAAAACACAAATGTTATTCCTGTAGAATTGAAAAGATCTTGAATTCATAGTTCAACCATGTCATTTATCAGATATATAACCTTGGAAAATCATTTAATCTCTATAAAACTTAGTTTCTTTTTACATGAAGTAAAGCAATAATAGATAATCTTATAGAGAGAATATTAAATAAACGTGCTGATTATTGTGTCTGGACAAATACAAATGTTAGCTATTATAGTTATTATTCAGTAGTTCAATTTTCTAAGCCCCATACAGCTTCTCCATACAGGTAGGTCTCCCATCTTCCTTGGTGGTAGCAGCATAATCCTCCTGGTAGATTATTTGCAAAAGTGAACATGAATAGGTAAACTCATATTATTTACAGATTTCAGCTAGTTAGAATATTCTTCTTTCCTTTTTACTCAGCCCACTTCTTTGCTTGCATATTATGTTCCAAAATTCTGTCCTTTGGGGTTGAATTTTTCCATGCATGATCTCAGCCAAAGGTGATTTTTTTTATAATGTTGAATCAAATTCACTCTGTCTACTTTTGAATTAGAAGCATATGAAAGTAACTTATTTTATTTTTCTGCCTGAAAGCAACATAGGGCTGTTTCTGCACTGAGATAATTCACTAATAGCAGAAAGTATCCATATATCTCATCTTCACTCAGGAAGTCTCCCTGGCTAATTATGAAAATATTAATTGAGTTAGGGGCAATTGAAGAAAGTTGCTTTTGAACCTGCTCCATGTGAGCTAGTATTAAGTTACTACTGTATTTGGATAGAATCAGATTTCAGAAACATCTGGGAACAGATTCCCATCAAATATAACTATGGCTTTATAATCTTCTTTCCAGGGAGAGACTTAGGTATTCTGCTATCAGTCAGTGCACTTGCTCTTTGGAAATTTCTACAAAGGTTAGTTTGCCCCAAATCATTTAAAATATGCAAAAACTCTCTTAATATATGAGATTTATATGAGTTGCCTAATTTTCTAAAGCCTTAATGAAGCTTTTGTGATAGAGAAACAATAATAGTAACTCAGACCACTGCCTGGAACATTTGTATCAATAAACATTATTATTATATTTACTGATATTACTGTTACTCTTAGCCTTTTTGACTACCATGCCCATCCTACTTATCTTGTTCTCTGGCCTAGGCCTACCACTAGTGGACTTTCCTTTTTCTTTGATGGGCCTGGTATATACCTTTGTTTGAAAAATCCAGCAGCAAGCTAGATTTGGCCCACAGGCAACAGTTTGTCAACTCGTGCATGAAAAGAACAAAAAAAAAAGAGTATGTTTTCCAATGAATAAAGGGAGAGAGAGTAATTTTTAAAAATTCATCTAAGTAAAACTCTTTCTTTCAATCTGCTTTTCTTTTTTTTCCTTTTCCTTCCCTTTCTTTCATAAATAACATGTAAAAAACATACATATGAATGAGATACCATGTGATGATTCAATACATATATACATTGTGTAATGTTCAAATTAGGGTAATCACATCTATCTCTTCAAACATTTATCATTTCTCTGTGGTAAAAACAATCAAAATCCTTTATTGAGGCTTTTCTGCATGAATAGCACATCGCCATTGTCTATAGCCACTGTCTACAGGTGGCCACTCCACTGTGGGGCAGAACACCAGAACTTGCTTCTCCTGATTCTTAGCACCTGTTGCTTGACTTTTCTCCACTGTGGATTTTTTCAGAAGTATTTATTGACACTTGGGGAAAATAAATTATGAAGGGAATGGTTTATTTTCTAGGCCCTTTGCTATTTCCAAGGATTCACCACTGAGAATTTTACTCAGACATTTTTAATGGAGGTGGATGTGAAAAGTCAGTGAAGAATCATACACTGACTTTAGATATACTTTTGAATCTTTAACAAATTCAGGTTAACAAAGTTTAATCAGCTAAACCATGATGGAAAAAATGTTTCCAGGTTTTTAATTATAATATTCTGTTCTTTAGAAACACATAGAATTGGAGAATCAGATAAAAGAATCCAGAATTGATAACACTTCAAAGTAACAAGTGAGAATTTGTGAGATTGCCTAAGACTGCTTCTTCTCTAGAAACCAAATTTTCAGGAAACTGGTGATCTATTCAATCTATATTTTTTCCTTTTACTATCATAAGGAGCTATTTGAAATGATCAAATCTGAGGGTTTTTTTCTGCTCCTTGGTGTATGTACTAATGATCACAAGCCAGTCTGCAACAGATATAATCTATTCATGAAAATTTTTGATTTGCTGAACATCATGGAGAACTGATTATTCAAGCAAAAATTAAATACACAATAAGAAAACTGCATATAAGTTCAAACCAAGTGATATTCTCAAACCTTCTCTAGAGAGTGTGTTCCATCTCTAGAGCAGATACATTCCCTTCTGACTTTCTGAGGTCTTCTATTTCAATCTAAATTCATCCACTGCTACCAACCTAGGTTGCTCAGGAATCAAGTGTAGACTTTCCTATCAAAAGAAAATTTAAAATTAGGATGAAAAACAGCAATAGAAGTGAATTAGTGACCTATTGTTTGCTGACTATTCATGAGATGATTCAGTAGGAACATTATATGTATTGCCATATAAATTAAAAACACACTAACAATAATCTTATAATGTTCCTTATTATTACTCTCATTTCACAAATAAAGAAACTGAGGCCCAGGGATAAGTAATTTTCTCTAGGCCACATGATGAATAATAAGCTCCATTTTATCTTTTCACCTTTTATGTTATTTTTGTCTGTGGTTTTCACCACAGGAAGGACCTTCTCTTCTGCCCTCAGGAATGTTTGGAAATGTCGTGAAACATTTTTGTTTGTAACACTACTGCCTGAGTCCTTCTGGTTGTTAACATGCGCTCAGAAACTCCACACATCCTGAAAAATGTGGGATAGCTCTGCAAGAGAAAATAAGTCTTCCCACACATATCTTTTGGGAAATATTGTGTTTGAACTATAGAGACTGGATGATTTCTGTCAATTGATAAACTATTAATTAAGAAATCATTTGTCTCTGTGTTATTTTAATTAAATACACCTGTCCCAGCCATTAAGCAGCCCTGAATCTGTTCAAGTGTAGATATTTGGCCAACTAGAGAGTATATGTTTCCTGATCTCAAATAAATCCAGTTTCCCTTGTGTTATTGCATTGTTTTAACAACTGAAAACAAGATCTCACGCAATCTTTGTTTTAATTAATATTACTTACTACAACTGTCATAGTGATATAATTTTAAATCAACATGATGTCTGACTCTGTTACTAAACTTTCATACTTAAACACAATTTAAAAATCATTTGTATAGCAACTACAGTCGAAGGTTTCAACAAAAATATCACTACTTTCCATCGAAAAATGCTGTGCTTTAAAGTCACCTCACTGAGATTGACAAATTCCAAAAGTACTTCCCTATTAGTCCTGATACACTTGTCATTCCTCTTTGGGAATGTTTTCAGACCCTATATACATTCTTTTCAGTATTCCAAACATATTCTCTGTGAAAGTATTTAACTTTGAGTAACACGAAGGAGTTATCTGGAGTCAACTCTTCATCTATTGCATTCAATTTGATTGAATTAAGCAAAGAGACATTGTTCACAGCATGTGACAGGGCAGAGATGAGCAAGGAAGAAATCTGAAAAAAGATGGATGATCCTTCTGGGTAACAATTTTCTGCATTTAAATTTAGATGTGATTATAAATATCAAGCTGATAGCACTTATGCCTCAAGATAGTGAAATTAACAGTACCTTCTAAAGTGGAGCCCCAAAACTGTGCAAACAGCATTGGACTGAATACACAGAACAATATTCATTGAAATATTCACTTTCTGTAATATCTATTTTAGAAATCATTTTTATTATGAGATAGTCGCACTTTGTTATCTGTTCACACAATTTGCTTCATGGCCTTCATTTGCTTTCTGTGTTGCAGTAGAGATTTTATTTCCTAAGAATCCTGTGAAATAAAGTGATCCCCTCACTCCAGGCTGTAATGGAATGATGTGATATGGGCAGAGACATTAAGAACTGAGACATCAAGACTCTGAACTGTTAAAGTGAGCATTGTCTCCATTTCCCATCCAAGAAAACTGTGGGGCAGCAGGTGCATCTTCTTCTTCTTTTTTTTTTTTTTTTAGGCTTGCCAACCCACTCTGGCTACTTGTATATATAAGTTCAGACTACCAAATAACAAGGGTAAAATGCCTCGTATGTGTCATGAATGAGGTTAGAACAAAGAAGCTGTGAAAAGGCACAGAATAAGGAAACAAGAAGCTATATGTTGGGCTACTCTGCAAATTCCCAGTTATAAAGTTTTAAACAAATCACTTGACATTTCTGGGTCTATGTACCCTCATCTGCAAATTGAAGGTAAACAACTAACTAATATTCATCATCCTTTTTACTTAAATATTGTATTGCTTTAAGAAAACAGAAATGAAAAGATTTCATGTAACAGGTATAAAAGCTAAGAAATTCAGCAGCCAGCCTAAAAGAAGGCAGATTAGAGAAGCCTTTCGGCTTTGAATGTAGATCCAACCCAGAAAAAGATTCATGACATCACAACCTTTACCGTGTGTCCACCCTTTCTTCTTCTTGGCAGCTCACCTGCCAATCAAACCTTTATGATTCATTACAAAGTAAGTCAGTAGTATTCTCAGGTTAACCTGGTTGTTATACATCCCCTTCAATGTTTCCACTTAAGGAAATACCTTGGCATAAATTAGGAATAAATTATAGGATCTGCCAAACATTAAATCAGACAGTTCTTTCTTTTGCCCAACTTAGATGTCCTGAGCCATGATTTTCTCTTTTCTCTTGTGGTCTCTCACTAGTTTTCAATAGAAATTGCCTTCAGTGTCTCAGCCATCCTCTCAGAGAATTTAAAACATTTTTTCTAGAGATAAGATGTCCTTGGGAGAAAAGCAGAGGTCACTCTTGCTGTCAAACAAAATCTTTGTCAATATTGAAATAAGAACTAATTTGACTTAATCTAAGTTGACACAAATAAAAAGAACTCAGTACTGGAAAAATTCACCAATGATATTAGAATTGGGAGACTAAAAAATTAAAATATGTCTACAGTCTGAGGACAATTTTAGAGTATTTGGTAACTGTTATAAAAGAAGTAACAATAGTAAGAGTACTATGAAGTTGTTTTCTATTTATCACTGGAGACAATACTTTGTCTTCAAATGGCTATATTATATAGTTAACAGCTATTTGGGATGAATGACATTTTCTCTTGGAATATCAGAAATGCACTTAAAGGTCCTAACAATTTTTAACAGACATATACAGATTATCACATAAATTTAGAAATAATTCTCCACAGTTTATTTTATGTGGTCCTTTTCCAGAACAAAGGCAACATCCCCTTACTCCATCGTGGGTGGTTTATTATATTGTTGGCCTGGTTCCCGTGCTGTAAGTAAGGAAATGCTATTTAATGATAATTGACATTGTTATGGCAAATGTTTTGATTAGTATCATAATCAAGATCTTGGTTACACAATTATCATTATTATGCCTGTTTCATCTTGATAACAAGATGGGTCACTTAGTGATCCCAGAGACCCACTGACTTAACCATTGATTGCCTGGTTGTATAAAAGAATCATGACAGTGTATGTTAGAACTCAGGCAATGTGGTGGTAGGGTAACCAACTTGTCTCATTTAAAAAAAATTTAATTGATTTTTTTAAAAATAAATGACAGCGAATACATTACAATTCTTATTGCACATAGACAGCACAATTTTTCATATCTCTGGTTGTATATAAAGTATGTTCACACCAATTTGTGTCTTTATGCATGTACTTTGTATAATGATGTCCAGTCTCATTTTTCCAGGGTATTTAATAGAGATAGCACTAAAAGTTTTACAGCCTGGAAAATCCATCAGTTTCAAGCAATCTAGGATAGTGTGGTCCCTCTATGTGGTGGAGTGAAACTGGAGTCTAGGAAATCTAAATCTTATCTAACCCTGATGGCATCTGAGCTTCAGTTCATCCCTATAATAATTTCTTAATTTTAGCCCTTTAAAAACACTCAGAATAGTAATACACTTAAGTGTCTTTTGAAATAACTATGATGTTATATACAAATATTGCATCCTTTCACTTTTATCTTGCAAATCAGCAATGTGAACAGATAGAATCCATCTTCGTATGGATTGTTATAGTTCCTATTTAACATCATTAAATACTATGGTTCATTGATGTCTTCTTGGAGTGAAGTTTTGGCTTCATAGTTGTTAAACTTACTTTATGCCCGAAGATCTCTATTTAGATCTGAGCAAATATGTTGTATGAAGAGAAGAGTACTGAATTAAGGTCCACTCTCTCATATATTAGCAGTGTGGATTGGGGTGAATCATCTGACTTCCTAAGCTTCAATTTCTTCATTTGAAACGTAAACAATAATTCCTATACAACATATCTAAAAATGTTGTTTTGATTATGGAATATGTGAAAACTGAAATGTGTACATCCCATAAAAAAGTATGTTACTTGGGCTGGGGCTGTAGCTCACTGGTAGAGCACCTGCCTTACACGTGTAAGGCACTGGTTCGATCCTCAGCACCACATAAAAATAAATAAAGATATATATATATATATATATATATATATATATATATATATACACACACACACACACATACATATATACACACACATATATATACATATATGTATATAGTATGTTACTTATTAAAATATATACACATTTATATATCATTTGATATTAAATAAGTAAGAACCATTAACCTGAAAAAAATTTCAACCTAACTTAGTTATGTCAACAAACTGAAACCTAATATAATGTTTTAAACAAATATCATGATTTTATCTAATCACAGTCACTCTTCAGCCAATCACAATCAGTCAGTTTGCCACATCTTGTCCAAATAAGGCAGATGCCTAGCTATAGCAAGTCAGATGATTTGCCTACTTGGTGTCTATGTTTGTTCAATAAAGGCTCTTTGTTCATACTACTGGGTAGATCTCTTTAAACCTCTTCTGATTGTAAGTGCTGCCCAATTTATAAATAGTTCTTTGCTCAAATAAACTATGTTTAATATAATTTCTATAAAGCTTTTTAACATTATAGGTAACACTGTACATAAAATCACAAATATGAACTCTAAGCTGCATACTAGCAATTTTTCTTCAACCATAAAATGATCATAATTCACAGCCCAGTGTGATCTGGAAAAGAATTATAAATTTTTATGTGGACATTGAATGATAAAGTTGGAAAGACTCATATACACCCTCTCATCTAACCCCTGAAGTATAAACATGATACTCTGAAGCCCTGAAATGTGAAGTGATTTCGATCCACTCACACTGCTAATTAAAGGAGGAGCCATATTTGAATTCCAGTTTTTGACCCTGAGTTCAGGTTTCCTTTACTGTTTCTCTTGGTTTCTCCTCCCAAGGCCTCAAATTAAAAATCAGTATCCTTTGATTTTTGTAAAGTAGCTAGTTATTCTGCATATCTTTTTCTCATTATCCTAGAAAGATTAAAGCTTCTCAGTTTAAGAAACCATCAAGACAGTTGTAATATACTTACATATTCAAAAGAATTAGGACATAATTCTTTAATTCTTTAGCCAGTAAATGGTCTTTTAGACAGAAAGGGTGGTAAGGAGCCAAAGGGAAAAGAACTCTAGGGTTTTGGGAGAATCTCTAGCAAATCAAGAATCCTGAGTAGACTGGAGCTAAGTCTATATAAGAAGGGTTTTTCATCTTTTCATGTATGTAAAATCTGTGCTAGGGAGTATATAAAATATGGATTTCACCTGGGCATGGTGCTAAAAATGCCTGTAATCTCAGTAACTGGGGAAGTTGAATCAGGACGATTGCAAGTTCAAGGCCAGCCTAGGCACCCTACCACAAAATTAAAGATTAAAAAGGGGTTGGAGATATAGTCTAGCCTTTGGGTTCAATACCCAGTAAAATAAATATTATGTACACAATATTTTTTTTCATTCATTCTGAAGTCTCATCACCAGAGATTCTGATTACGTTAGTGGAGGGTGTTAGTCTACAGATTTAAATTTTAACAAGTGCCCTTGGTGATTCAGATATAGGGTCCATGTGGCCCACTCATTAAGTAGCATCTCTGAGATATCCTGTGTTTCTCTTAAGTGTCCCCTTAGCCCCATGAAAGAAAAAAAGACAATAACTGAATACTACCCTGAAGACTTTGGAGGAAGCTGCAAGTTGGATAATTTGAGTGCTAATGGTTGTGATGATGGTGGCAGTTATCCCATGAATGCTTACAATATGCCAGACACTGGGCTGAATGTTTTACACACTATCTTAGTCCATTCCTGTTGCTATAACAAATCCTTAGCCTGGGTAATTTATAAAAATATAAATTTATTTATTTAAGTTCTGAAAACTTGACAGTCCAAGATCAAGATGCTGGCAGATTTTAGTATCTGCTAAGGGTGTCTTGCCTCCATAGATGGGAGAAGAGCAGAAAAGGCCCTAGGGTGCTACCTTCAATCATTTTTTTTTTTTTATACTACAAGAACACAAATCCATCCATGAAAGCAGAATCAACCAGAACGAATCATTTCCTAAAGTCCCCACCTCTTAATATTTAATACATTGGGCACTAGGTTCCAAAGTATAGATTATGGAGATACACACACGAACCACAGCAAATAATATATCAGGTGACCCTCATAACACTATGAGTGAAGCATTGTTATCTTCATTACACATCAGAGGAAACCTTGGTTTTAAAAGATAAAACAACTTATCCATGAAGTAGCAGAACCATGAGTCAAACCTAGCTGTATTGGACTACAGACCCTGTGTTTTTAACCTCTGCATTTATTGTTTTCCACCATTTATCTTTTAGGTAAGACTTCCTCTCTCTTGAAGACTCGAATGTCTCCTCAAATCTGAGGCTTTCACTGATTTCTGTCTCTCAGGAGCAATTTCTCCCCAGCCTTGTTGCCATCTATAACATTTTACATAACTCAATTGTATTTGTGTTATACTTATCAGTTTATACTCTGTCTCTCTGGCTCGATTGAGAGCCCCTGAAAGACAGGAGCTATATTTTATTCTGTAATTCGGTATTGCATTCTCTTCCCTGGCTGCCAGTATAACTCCATAAGCAAAATGGCTAAATGGAGCATTTATAGTTATATTTAAAGGTAGATTTTTTTTTTGTAAAAAGGTGTCATTATTATTGCTTTCAATGCCAGGAGAAGATTTTGAAGATTATACATTACAATCTGAGAGTGGTAGAAATTAAGAGAGTGTAATTATTAAATATGTGGTTTTTCTCCCCTATCTTGTGGTTGCAAATTTAGAGGAACATTCCTGAAGTTTGAGAGGAAGTTCTTAACTGTAAATAAGGTTAACATGTGGAATTTATTATACTGTTTATTTATATGAGCTGAAAGTAAAAATAGGCACAGGAAGAGTTTGGATAAATTTGAAGATGAGAGCTGCGTAACAAATTGTTAATGACAAATTAGAGTGATTGAGGGCATGTCCACCGTTTCCTAATGAAGGCAAACTGTCCTCTTCCCCCTAAAAAGCCCTTTAGTCCCAATAGTAAGAGCTAAGTGGGGGGTTGATAGGGATTAGTCGGATTTAATTTGGTACCTCCATTTGTACTTAATTTTTTGTCCCTTTATGTGCTAAAAAAGAATTGGCACTAAGGCTAAGATTTCAAGGTTAATATCATTGCTCAAGCTATACCTAGCAAAAAACAGACACCCAGTAAATATTACTGAACAATAAACTGGATGACAGAAATCTTGGTTATTTTTCTTGAGGGCCACAGAAGACACTTTTAAAAAACTTGGTTAAATGCAACATGATTCAATAGCAGGACTGTAAATCACTGGAATGTTTTGTTCAGAAATCCCTGATCAAACTTTGGTATTCAAGAAGATTTAAAAAAAAAAAGAAAGAAATTATTAATCCTAATGATCATGATCAGCTAATCAATACCATGAAATTTTTCATTGAAACTTCCCTGATGTCAATAAAATTGAATCCAAGTCTTATGAAAGTGTTAAGTTTTAAAAGGTTTAAAAACTGTTTGAGTGTCTTTACCCCTCCCACTGCAGTCTCTATGAACCCTTTCATGACAGATATTATTAAACAGAAAGACATCATTTTAATTCAAAAACAAGTAGGGACACAGCATACGTTTCCTCGATGATCCTTCCCAGTGACTTTGTTATTGACTATTTAACAAATTATCCTTAATAAAAAACTTACTTATTGGATTTCCATACGTGTACTTAGTATTAGCTACTTCATCAAGAAAACTCTTGTATTATGTATCATATCCATTTCTTCAAAAATCTTATTATTGCATGTAATTTTACTTCCCTCCAGAACTAGCAGTAAAGCTGGTTAAGTTGCAATTACCAACACAACTGCAATATAAAATTAGATGTGTATTTCCACAGGCCCTTCTCATTTTACCCAACTCTCTGTGGGCATGGATAGTGCAAAGTTAAAATGCTTAAGATCAGGGTAATCAGATCACTGCTAAGTAAGTAAAATATAGTTGCCTCTACAAGGTAATACTTTTCTCACCTGTGAAGAATGAGGAACCTGTAAGCAATGCTACTGCCTGCTGTCCTTGTTGAGTTATTAGTAGCAAAAGAAAGAACGCTTGCCCTTGGCACACAAACTATCACACTCGGAATAGATTTTTCCAAAAGTGCAATCTGATCATCGTTGCTGAATGTCTGTAAACTCAAAATTATCACCAGAGTTCCAGGGTGCTCTGAGATTTCTAGAAATAAAAGGCATATAAGAATGAGTGTGCACGGGTGTACAAATATGTGTGTGCGCGCACACACACACACACACACACATACACATTGCAGTGCATCCAGAGAAAGGGAAAGAGTGTTTATGTTAGGCAATGACTAATCATCAAACATTTACAGAATCTTTAGGATGCAATCTATATGTACCACACACTGTAAGAAGGAGGTGGTAATAGAACTATGATGTCATCTCTATATCCAAAACTTGCATAGATTTTGTAAGGAAAGCAGGACAAGAAGCAATTACTAAATGAAGTAATTTATTATAATGGTGATTTATTATAAATAAGGTGAAACAAGTGTGACATCATGAATCATATTTAAATTCAATGTAGGAAAACTTTACTGAGTACTTCTTAGCTATGAAGGCCCTCAAGGTGTCTCAAAGGATAAAAGAAGTAAGGTGTGGGACTCATCTCAGAAAGAAAGGAGAAAAGAGAAATCACATCCTGGTGGGCCTGGGATAAAGCGCTCTCTGCTCATCGCTTCCGGCCACTGGCTGACTGAGCCCTATGCTGGTTCCCAGGGCAAATAGCAGCATCTCCATTTTTCAAATGAGGAAATTATAAGAATATCTTATCCAGGATTTTACTTGCTACTCAGAATTCTATCTAAGAATTCCTGTGTGGATTTGCTCCCCATACTAGACTGCCTTCCAGATCACCTGGACTTGTAACACAGTGCAAAAGTTGTTATAGGCAGGTCCAGCAGCCATCTGTGATGGTGTGCTGGTGGCCAGCTGAAAAATAAGAAATACAAAAAGTGTGCTGTGAATTTTTCATTAGTCTAAATTGATCCATTGAAAAGATTTTCCACTTGTATGAATTTGTTTCCTTTTTTCCTTTTGTTTAGTGTCTATTTAGGTAGTGGTGGAGTCAGTTGTTTGAAGCTATTGCTTTTTTTTTTAACTTTTTTTTCCTAAAATAGTAAACTCAATATTTTGTAGATTTTCATGTATTATTTGGATTTCTAAAAGTTTTTAACAGTGCCTGAACTCCAAACTCTGAAAAAAAACAATCAAATAGACAATTTTGTAGTAAGTCTTGTTATAGGATTTAGTAATGTGAAAAAATCTGGAAACTTTCAGTGGAATTTTAGGAGGGAAAAATTCTGGATGCACTGAGTTTTGCTCTATGACATTTTCCGACTTTCATTCATCCACATTTTTTTTTGGGAAAATTACTAAAGCCACAGGAAAATTTCTAATTTTGTGACCTTTCTGGTACCCTACCCTTTTTAGAAGTTTTTCATACATGTAGGTAAAGCCAAGTGAGGTATGAAGATAGTTTACATGAAAAGAAAAAAAAAAGGTAAAACTGCTAATAAGTCACTTTTACTATGAACTCGTTTATTTTTCTACTTGAAAGAACAAACAGAGCCTCATCCACTTCAGTTTGCTTTTCCTGATGATAGGAAGCTCCAGAGCAACTGTAAACTGGATCCAACCCCAATGTCCACAAACTGCTCAGTCCTCACCTTCTCCAAAACGTGCATGTGTTGGGGTGGGGTGGGAGGGTTGGTGTGCCAATAACTAAACAAAAACTTATCTCATGTTAGTGTCATTCATAATAATAGCCAATGATAGAGACAGAGTGTGTTAATAATGTCAGTGGTGGTTTCAAATGAAAAATGTTTATGGATTAGAGAGTTACAAACTTGGACTTTTCTGCCCTAATGTCTTTTATGCTCATGTTGGAGATGTATCCTAACAAGAACAAAGAATCATGAAATATAGTCTGACTTGTGGTTGTATGTTGCCTTGTAATTCTGGAAAAGTGGTGGAACTGGTGTTCCCAGATCCCAGCCCTACTGACAATGAGGTAACACCAGTCAGTGCAACTGCACTCAGTGTTTGCTAAGCACCCCATACATGCAGCATCCCTCAAGGCAAAGGGATGTTGACTTTCCTTTGTATGCTCCACACCTATCATAATTCCTTCTAACTAGCAGATACTTAATAGATCCTTGGTGAGTAAGTGAATGGAGGTACAATAGGTCTTCAGTATACTTGTCTGCAATAAAGAACTGAATGTACTGCCTTTGTCCAGTTTATTATTTGAGGATCAAGTCTGAGTTAATAAAAGTGGCCCTTTATTTAGGAAAGTTAGAGTAATGTCATGATTATTCAAGTTTCTTTTTCTTTTTTTTTTTTTTTTTTTGTGTGTGTGTGTCTGTTCATTTCCTTATTCAATTCTGGGTTTTTCTCTATTTCTGTCTCCTATATGTTTTACTCAGTAACTTGAAGGAAAACATAAAAGTTTGGGAGGCAGAAATTTCCTAACCCGGTACTTCCTTTCTCAAGTTTAGACTCCTTCCTGCAATTTGACTTAGCTTTATGTTCCTTTCCTTTTTCTCTAGACCCTACCCACAGTCCCCTTAGTCTTCTGGCAGTAGGTCCATGGCTCTGTGAGCTCTGAGAACACTCTGTGGTCCTTGTCATTTATTCAGACTGGGAGATGCTCTACGAGGCTGCCTGAAACAGAGTGCATGGAAGGTGGTAAGGGTTTACTCTGGAGGGCTTGCGGAATTGTCATGCATAAAAGGAAACTCTAGGCAAAATCACTCACATACTCTACCAAATGAGGCTTATCATCATGTTCAAAGGACAAAGAGAGCCTGGTTTCACTCACTACAATGTCTTCAATTTTATTTTATTTTATTTTTTACTTGCTGCTTTTTAAGCTGTTGGTCCAGATTGTTAAAGGAAAGAGGAAGTGCCACAGTTCAGCAACCTCTAATGTGAAAGTGAGTGATTTTCCGATTTTCCCTTGTTATGCACCACTCCTTACTGACTCCCAGGAGCACAGGCTGCCATTGCCTGCTCACGCTTCCCACACCAGCTCCCATTGACCTGTGACCATATCCATAAGCAACAGAAACCAGGCTTCATAACTGGCAGCTCCTAGGCAGGCTCCACCGCCTCCTGCCAGCATGGGGCCCAAGCCAGCAACCTCGTTCAAGGGGCTTCTCCTCATTGTACAGTGGGGCAGATTTGGCCTGGCCCTGGCTTTCCATTTGTTCCCAAGACTTCCTTCAGACCCATCTTCTGTATCAGGAAAAATTCTTTTCTTATAACTTAAGCTCCCCCAGCACGACCTGTCATCCCCTAAGTCAGCCCTATAAAAGCTTCATGAGCAGGGCTTCCATCTGACATCTGCCTCCTGCTGCCTAGCTTTTAAACCTAGCTCAAATAGCACCACCTTATGAAGACTTCCTTGATCTAACCCAGTGGCAAATGCTCTCTCTTCTCTTCTCCTGTCTCATTTTTCTCTTGGGGCATCTGGCAAATGACTTAGGAGCATCAAACTTTGATTTTGTCATTTGTAAAACAGGGCATATAATATATACAAAGAGGTTATAGTAAGAATCAAATTATATATATATATATATATATATATATATATATATATATATATATATATATGCCTGCTGCAATAATAGATCTTAGTTTCCTTTACTCATATGTCACAGTTTTATTTTAGACATAGCCATTTTGTGTATATCTCTTATTGGTAAGGCATCATAAGCTTGCAGGAAGCAGATATTACTTTTATAAATTGCCTAGCAATGGTTCTTTACATATAGCTTCATTAAAGTATGTATATTGAATGAAGTTTTACCACCCCTGCCTCAGTTTCTTATATGTTAAATGGGAATGAAAATAGCTTACTTGTTTCACCAAATTATTAAAATGCTAAATTAAAATGCTACATGTAAAAACACTTTGAAACATAAAAAGGTGAAATGCCAGCCAAGTATAAGCTGTTGTTTGATGTATTATTATAATAAATGGGCAAATGAAGCAACGTTACCCCCATATATCCAGTAGAGGGCAATGATACACACACATGGATGGATATTCATATTCTTTGTAAAACTCCAAAACCATAAATTCAAAAGTAAGAAATGCTAGTACTATACCAACAAAATTTAAAGATTTTTTTTTATTCAACCATTTTTCTTATTTCTTTTCCTGGTTTATCAACATGATTTACGATTTACAACTCCATTGAATGTTTAGACCCGTGTGTAGACCCTTCTATTGTAGATTCCCAGTTGAAATTCTCACTTGCCCGTTTCACCAGGGTGAGGAGTGATTCCTGTTGAGCCAATGGGAAAAGAACTGTATTTTCACCAGTTTTGCTGGTGGGTCCTGCATCTCTACCATGCTGGTGAAAGCTGGGTTCCGATCTGGAGAGTAGCCTGGAAGGGTTTCCAAGTTGGGGAAGGGATCCAAGAAAGACTTGGAAAAACAATGCAGACCATTGTCTCCTTAGCCTGCTTTGGCTCCCTGTAGTCTGCTCTGGGAAGACACTGACTCCATTGATTAAACTACTGACATTTTCTTAGCATGGGGCAAGTCTCCCAGAGATAAGGAAAGGAGAGGGTCATGGACCCATGAGCACAGGCAGCAGAGAAGACCCACTGTGTATGGTCTGCTTGCCACTGGAGTCTGAACTTACTGTTTTAAACAGAATAAGGACTTGAAGATGTATGTCAATGGGTTGTGTTGGCCCCTGAGGAATTCAAACTTTCATATGAAGCAGTCAAATGTAAATTAGAGTAACAAAATTTGAATGATACATCTATTACTCCTTATGTGTGAAGCACCAGGCAAGGAAAGACAGATGATAGAAATACGATTCAAAGATAAGATGTAATTTTTACCTTCAAGGAATTCACAGTCTAGGCCAGAGAACAGAAGACTGCATGAAAGCAACCAAAAAATAAATAGATGTAAATATGATTATGTGAAAGTAAATATAGGTAACTATTCTATAATGCTGAATGGTGTAGGTCTACCTAGACATGCATGCATGCATACGTCCAAACATGCATTAAGTCCCTCAGCCCCCTCCTGTGTTTGGGCCACAACCATCCTTGTCTGGGGTTACCACTTTCCATCCT
Organism: Marmota flaviventris; assembly: GCF_047511675.1. NCBI lineage: Eukaryota > Metazoa > Chordata > Mammalia > Rodentia > Sciuridae > Marmota > Marmota flaviventris. The sequence continues at coordinate 102,840,901 of NC_092503.1, forward strand.
ACTTTGGATAACCTTCTTTCCACCATTTGCCATAACACATGAACTAAACTCTTCAGGTGCCCATTTCCACAAGCAAATCTCAAGTCTTTCTTAAGGTCAAGGATTATATTTATTCAAGTATTTATTTTAAAACTTCACTGTTGTTTTCTTTTATTTTCTATTTTGTGTTTGTGTGTGTGTTAGTGTGTCACTAACAAGGCTTTCAAATGCTCAGTCCTATGGTATTCATTGCTTGAGTGTGCATAGCACAATTGTGTTTAGCAACCTAGCATATATTTGGTTCTTATAGCAGAATGGGCTGTGCGGCAAGCCACTTGATGCATTAACAAAGAGTTCCTTGCCCAGAGATATGGCGGGCCTGGAGGGGTGGGGGAATAGAATGGCTTTCCTGGGAAGTCATAGTGTATTCAATGTGTCATTTAATATGTAGAATAACAGTGATATGAAAGAATATGAGTACTTTTTTGGCTTTCAATCTTAATATAGTAAGACAAATTATACAAAAAAAAAATAACTTACAATTTAGACACAGGGAAAATAAAAAGCGAGACAGACGAATCTTAGTTTGAAGGAAATCTTGAAAAGGCTCATTTTGAGTTCTCTACAAAGATTTGCCAGAAATGAGCCATGCATTTGTTTATAAACTTCCATCAATATTTGACTGTCTATTGGTTTGATTTGATCCTGAGAGGATTTTGCAAATTCGACAATGCACCACACAATTGTCATATTGAACAATCACTATTCACATGCGATTATTGACATTTAAAAGTGGTTAGTCCAAATTGTGATGTGCTAACTCCAAAATACTAAATTTCAAAGAGCAGTATGCATGCACATATATACACACACAATGTAAATCATTTCATTCATACTTTTATAATGGTTACATGTTGAAAAGATAGTAATAGGAAATAAAATATGTTATTCCAGGTTAGTTTATGTGCTTCTTGTTTGTTTTTTCAATGAAGCTACTTTGAAATTATAAATGATGTGTTTCTCTCACATTTGTATCACTCATTGCATTTCTTTTTAAAAATTTTTATTCTAACTTGTTATATATGATAGCAGAATGTATTATAATTCATATTACACATATAGAGCACAAATGTTCATATCTCTGGTTGTATACAAAGTATGTTCACACCATTTGTGTCTTCATACATGTACTTTAGATAATGATGTCCTTCTCATTCCACCATCATTCCTAACCCCATGCCCTTTCCTTTCCCCTCCAACCCCTCTGCCCTGTCTAGAGTTCGTCTATTCCTCCCCTGTTCCCTCTCCCTACCCTACTATTAATCAGCCTCCTTATATCAGAGAAAACATTTGGCATTTTTTGTTGTTGTTGTTGTTTTTTGGGTTTTTTTTTGTTGTTGTTTTTGATTGGCTTACTTCACTTAGCATTATCTTCTCCAACTAAATCCATTTACCTGCAAATGCCATCGTTTTATTCTCTGTTATTGCTCTGTAATATTTCATTCTGAATATACCATATTTTCTGTATACACTCATCTACTGAAGAACACCTAGGTTGGTTCCACAATTTAGCTATTGTGAATTGTGCTGCCATAAACATTGATGTGGCTGTATCCCTGTAGTATGCTGTTTTTAAGTCCTTTGGGTATAGACTGAAGAAAGGGATAGCTAGGTCAAATGGTGGTTCCATTCCCAGTTTTCCATGGAATCTCCACACGGCTTCACACATTGGCTGCACCAGTTTGCAGTCCCACCAGCAGTGTATGAGTGTGTCTTTTTTCCCACATCCTCACCGACACTTATTGTTGTTTGTATTCTTAATAGTTGCCATTTTGACTGGAGTGAGATAAAATCTTAGAGTAGTTTTGATTTGCATTTCTCTAATTGCTAGAGATGATGAACATTTTTCATATATTTTTGATTGATTGTATATCATTTTAAGTAACTAGAAAAAGCAATCATGAAATTCATCTGGAAAAATAAGAGATTCAGAATAGCTAAAGCAATCCTTAGCACGAAGAGTGAAGCAGGTGGCATCACTATACCAGAACTTAAACTATACTACAGGGCAATAATAACAAAAACAGGATAGTATTGGCACTAAAATAGACTGGTAGACCAATGATACAGAATAGAGCACAGAGACTAACCCACAAAATTACAATTATCTTATATTAGACAAAGGCACCAAAAACATACATTGGAGAAAAGATAGCCTCTTCAACAAATGGTGCTGGGAAAACTGGAAATCCATATGCAACAAAATGAAATGAAACCTCTGTCTCTCACCATGCACAAAACTCAACTCAAAGTGGATCAAGGACCTAGGAATTAAACCAGAAACACTGCATCTAATAGAAGAAAAAGTAGGCCCTAATCTCCATCATGTTGGATTAGGCCCCAGCTACCTTAATAAGACTCCTATAATGCAGGAATTAAAATCAAGAATCAATAAATTCAAAGGAAAAAGTTTCTTCTCAGCAAAAGAAACAATGAGTGAGGTGAATAAAGAGCCTACAGAATGGGGGCAAATTTTTACCCCTCACACATCAGATAGAGCACTAATCTCTAGGGCATATAAAGAACTCAAAAAGCTAAATACCAAAAAACCAAATAACCCAATCAATAAGTGGGCCAAGGCCCTGAATGAACACTTCATTATATTTCTTTTGGACATCCCTGACCAAGGATAATGTATATGATTATATGACTCTAAGAAGGCCCATTTCTGAATAATGGTGAGTTCAAATAATGCTCCCTGACAAATATCTATGATGAGGGCAACTATGTGCATGAAGAGGAAAAGCTCCAGATGCTTTAGCAATCAGCTGAAATGAGAGTAGCATTAATGTGCTCTTGGGAAAAGAAAGAAGCCTGATTAGTTCATGAACCAAATAAAAGGCTCCACCATCTTACTGAGAGTAAGATCAGGAAGTAGCAAGGATTAATCTGAAGAGTACATGTCCTTTTATGTGTGGCTGTATGTCTTATATGTGTGCCCTTGTGTATCTTACATGTTTACTCATCTTTATACATTTATCCTTGTGTATGTGTGTGAGCAGAGTGTACGTACAGAGATTTGTGTTCTTGTTTGGTGCAGCTGTGTGCTTAGTAATTGTATGTCATAAGGAAATTGGAAAAGTGAGGAGATAAGCATGGAAAGCTATACTCAATGCCAAGAGAGTGAAGGTTTATGTATCAGGCCTGGACTATGTCCGGTATATATCAACAGGTTTTAAGCTAGAAAATGCTATGAGTAGGTTTGGATTTCTGACAGGTTATATTGGCTCTAGTGATAACTGGGCAGAAACACCTCTAGTGAGGTAAGGGATATACGTACATTTTGATAACTTCTTAAAAATTAGAAAGCATAATATATAAAGCTGACACTCTTACATTCTCTGGAGAGTGCATATTCTATTGCCTTAAGTATCTGAAAACTTTAGATGAATACTGGAACTATTCATTAACATGTCAGTCCCAAAGGGAGTGGTTTAACATGTCATTTATTCAATCACTAAGTTTAGCTGGCATCATTTTCTAGCCTCACTATCTGCAAAGGCATTTCAGTAGCCTTTTTTTTTTTTATCATCTTGTGAAGAAGGCCTAATAGTTCTTCCTCTCTGATTAAAAGCACACAAAACCCCACGAAGCAGTGAGCTTGTCTTCCATTTGCCAAAGCCAGAATGAAAACCTGTACTCAGAGCCCATAACAGAGTTCATAATTTGGAACACAACCTGCTTCTCTATCCCAAATACATGCAAAGATATTAGTAAAACTGTTTCTCAAGGACTGGAGGAACTTGCTGCCCAACCTCATCCACTGCCACTCATCCACTTTTTCTTCTGATCCATTCATTCCTTTTTTTTTTTTTTTAAATTTCCTTAATCTAATGTGTTCACACAAACACGAAGAGGTGATGCCGCCATATATGTAGTTAAGATGCCTGTGCCTGTTAGGAAGGTTAACATCAAAGGACTTCATTCTACACAGTCTCAGGGTATAATTGACTGACTACTCAGGCTCTTCCATATTAATGGGTTCTGCTGTGTCAGTGAAGAAAAATATCTAGGTGGAGACCAAGTAAGTGTTTAGGAATTCTGATTCGTCTCCTAATTGTCATGTTTACCTGATTCTATCTTAGTGTTATGCAGTGTTTGCATTGAGACATAGCCTGAACTCTTGCCCACATCCCGTGCAGGTGATGGAAATGGGGTTCCCCTCTGTGGAATGGGCTGAGAAATAAAAGCTAGGAAAAATGGAACGGTGAAAGAACCACAGGACACAGAAAATATTTTCAAAAGCGGGAACAGGATAAGCCAGCTGATCAAACAGCTTGATCTTCTATACTAATGGCAAAAGCAGGCCCACACCTGCTTTACTTATATCAGGAAACATAAAAGGCCTTCCATAGAAGGCCAAAAAAACATTAAAGGTAGGCTGTCCAGTTCCCAACGGGTTGTGCCCATCTCCAGGGTTACTATGAGGGATCTTCCTAGTAGAGCAGAGAAAAAGGTCATGTGCATCGGGTAATCTATTGTTTTGGGAGAGCCACGGATAGTTCCCAATGCCAAACCTAAATTTCCCTGGCTACCATACGGAGGGAAGACCCTCAAGTAATTCACAGGTGGCTTCCTGCACTGAACCTCATGTCCAAGTTAATGAGTCTCCAGGCAGAAGAAACCAAGAACATGGCTGAGATTAATCTATAGGACTTGTCAGTGAGAAGGCATGACTGAGGCATATCCCAATCCTGGGAATCTCTAAACTCCAGGCAAGAGAAAGACACCAGAAAAAAAAAAAGGAAGAAAAAAATATAAGAAGATCCAGGGAAGTACAGTGTCATTGTCACCCACTGAGTAAAGGACTACAGAGGACTTGGAGAAGCCGGTGGAGAAGCCCATGGAGAAGGTGGTCCTGGACTGAGAGCTGGATTCCACAGAGGAAACAGTCCAGAGCAGAAGCCAGGGCCAGCGTATAGGTTTGCCAGAATGAAGGGACTTCCATAACAAAGCAAATTAAGTGACCAATTTGAGACATACTTCAGTTTAAAATCATAATCATCATAGGTAATATGCAAGGTCATCTTTCCATGAAGTGCTTCCACACACATCATCTCATTTAAACCTCACGGCCACTCCGTGTCTTTGATGTTAGTATCAGCCTCACTTTACACATGAAGATCTTGAGGTTGTTGCCTTGCTCAGGGTCTCACTGGTAGGAAATGGATCTTGGGTGCATTCCTTGAACTAGGGTCTTCTGATTCCAAGCCCAGCCTTCTCAGTTGTATCGCATCGAGCCTGGCTACTTTGGTGAGTCTTTTGTATTTGTGAGAGTCCACAACAAAAACCTGGGGGCATGAAATTTGCAAGCCCCAGCTATTCTGGACTCCATGATTTGTGGCAGGGCGTGGAGTGGCTAAGGTGACAACACTGACTGGCAGTTATAGCATGTGGGAGTTTCCCCTGAATTGCCTTGAAGCTGCTTCCCTTTGTCGAGTGCTGCAGCTCCTGCAGTTGTCTGTCCAGTGTGTCCTCCCCTGCTTCATCACTGACTGAGCCACACAGTTTTGTTTGGTTTTGTGATGATAATGTGCTCAGAGCCAGTGCACCCTGCCCAGCTCCCTCAAGGCTAGGATTGTCCATGTGACTGGCTCCAAGGACAGACCTGGTTGGCATGCTCCCTGTTCTCTATTTGCTCTTTGCCCTTCCTTCCTGGTTTGGCCAGAGATGCAGTCATTATGACCACAAAGACAGAACAGACTACGGATGGTGAAGTGAGAAGCTGGAAGGAGACAGGTCCCTGGTGGCACATTTGAGCCACCACCCCATCCGTAGGCTGCCCACCAAGACTCCTTAAGGGTGAAAGTCAAAGCCTGTATTTATTTATGGTATGGTCTTTCAGGTATCCTCTTAATTGTTAAATATGATCATAATATAATAGAGAAAAACAAAACACCGTGGATGCCGCCTGCCATCCTTCATTAGTTTATATTTCCTACCTTCCAGAATCCTGGTTTATAACTCACAGAGGCACAGAAGTTGAATTCACTCTTCAGCCATGGGTCATGCAGGCAGCTTGTGTTTAGGAAGGATCCTTCCAAACAGTTGTACTTCTTTCAAAATAAGCTAGAGATAAGCAAAACTGTAGGATTCTTGCATTTTAAAGAAATAACTTATTTCACAGAATTGTGGTTAAGAGCTTGGAATTTGAAGTTGGACAGAATGTGCCCTGTATTCTAATTATGGTGTTTGTTAACTGAGTTACCCTGGACAAATTGCTTAATCTCTCTGAGCTCTGCCACACTTCTCTGTAAACTGGATATTATATCAATCTTACAGGGTTATTTAGGGATTCAGTGGTAAAATGTAAGTGTTGGGCACAATCATCAAAATCATCATTTATGAATGATATCAGTATTAAAAAAGATTGTCTACACTGCTGTTAACATAGAGTACTATGTTACTATGTTCTTCCTCACTTACTATTAGTGGGTCTCATGATATCTAACCCCATCTTCCATAGGACCAACAGGGAGAGAGAAATACCAAGTCTCCCACAGAAATGTCATAGACAAGAGTTGAAGAGAAAGTTGGTGTCCTCTTCAGCAATAATTAGAGATGGGTCTGATAGAAGTGTGAGTAATTGTGAGAAGGCAGATCACCTCCAGGCTAAGTCACAGCCATCGTTGGATGGTTTTTCCCAGAGTCTAGGATAGAGTAGGAAACTCAGATAATACAAGAAAAGAAAACTGAATCTTTTGAAGGCCAAAGGCTGGGGACATGAGCCCCCTCCCACTCCCATAGTTCCTGTTGGCTCTCAAGACAGTGACAATCAACATTTCTCTTGCTAAGATGCCAAGTTATTGTACGGTGCCTTTGGAACTCTCTTGTGCAACATGAAGATAAAAAAGATAACCATCCTTATTTATAAATGTTAGTATACTGTTGTCTAATCCAGGGTTCTTAACCCTTTTGAAGTCTCAGACCTCTTTGTACATCAGATGAAAGTCATAAACCTTTTTATTTTTAGCAAAAAAGAAACACATGTATACATCACTAAATCCTAAATTTTGCTTATCATTTTAAAGTTTTCAGAAATCCCCTGAAGTCAACTAACACACCTAGCAGGGGTTCACAGACCCAGGTAAATAATTTCTTGTCTAAGCATTCCATCTTCTTTCTTTGTATCAGTTTCCATCAATCACAGTCCCAGTGTTTCATGTTTTATTTTTTAGAGGTATTCTGTATAGGGTAATAGTGAACTCCCCTTTCATTGCCTTCCACAAAGACCAGGCTTCCTAGATTTCAGGGCCATAGTGAAATAGATCCTGTTTCAGGTTTGCTTTTCAGGGGTGGGGTTATTTTAGGATTATTTTTCCCCCTTTGGAATTTATTTCCTGAGTCGCAGGAGTTGGAAACAGGATCTTCTGGAACTCTAAGGCAGAGGGGCCTGGGCATGTTATGTCAAGATGGTGAAAAGCTAGCCCATTGGTTACCTCTGGAACAGCTTTTCAATAGGAAAAGGGTGACCACAACCTCCTGCCTGCCTCGTGTCAAGATGACCCATGTCACCAACTGACTCAGAAGAACTGTGTCTTTTCACACTGTGCCCTGTTACCAAAGATGGTCTTAAGGCCAGATACCTTTGCTTAAAGACAAGGATGGAAACAGGAAATAGAGCAAAGTCCTTCATGCTCATGTCTAGTCCCCACCACAAAGCAATGTTTAGACACAATCCAGTAGCTGCGATGTTAACCCCTGATAACAGTGACAATGATGGCTGTGCACGCCATGCCACATATTCCTAAGCAATTAAAATGTATGACCTCATTTAACTTCACAACAACCTATAAGTAGGTACTATTTCTATCCACATATTACAACTGAGGAGCAGAGGGAAACACTATAAAGAATTTATAAAATGAGGAGTAGAAGCAGGAGGCAGGGGAGAAAGAGGAAACTTTACTACTCTCCATACATTATTCAATTTAGTTCTCACATACTATGAAGGAACTAAGCAGTCCTCAATAGACTGACCTAGACAGAGTATTTACTTGTTTATAATAAAGTGCCAGCAACACAGTATAGATGCTTAGGCCTTCTATCCCTCGGGCAGAAGTAGGACCAGGATGGGCCGTCAGGTCTTCTGACACCATTCTAGTGAACCATGGGACCTCCTAATCAGGTTCCCCAGAGTACACACAGTACTGGTGCTCCTCAGATTACCACAGGGTCACATTGAGTTAAACCCATGGTAAGTTGAAGATATGATAAGTTACACCTAAGCTACCAAACACCACAGCTGAGCAATGCAGTATGATATCAGTGGTTCACCCTTGTGACTGCACGGCTGACTGGTCATGTGGCTCCCTGCCACTGCCCAGGATCACAAGAGAGTACTGTGCTGTGTATCACCTCGCCTGGGAAAAGTGCAGAAGTTAAAAGTCAGAGTATGGCTTCTCATGACTTTAATATTGCTTTCTCATCATTGTGAAGCTGAAAAAGCATAAATCAAACCAGTTGGGGTCTGTGTGTCTAATGTTTAAAAGTCAAACAAAGTACTATTCATAAATCTAATTATGTCCAATCAGTCACTTCTCCCCAGTTGCTTTAATTTTATTCTTATGTCTTTGTTTTCTTTCCCCTCCTCTACCTTTCAGTTACTAGAACTCTTTACTTACACCTCCCTCAAATGGTCAGATTAGTTTGGCTGCATGTGTGGGGGGGGCGGGGGAGTCAAGACAGGGAGTTTATCTTTGTATCCCTAAAGTATCATTTCATGTGCATTTCCCACCTCTTTATACCACCCAGTACCAAAACTTGCCCTTAGCATAGGATCAGGTGGGAGCCCTTGACATTTCAGTGTGGATTTTGAAGGCCACCTGGTAGGGACTAAATATTAGCTCCAACCATGGCATGGAATGGGGACTTCCTGTGAAAGGCGTTTGAGACACCAACACTTCTGTTCGTGGGGGAAATATTTGGGGAGTCGCTCGATTCTTCTCAGGTCTTGTGAAATGAAAATGCAGGCAACTAACTACTCCAGTTCTCTAGTTTCGGGTAAGAACTTTCTGGAAGGAGCTTTCGCAGACAATCTCTGCGAATGTCATCCTCTTTCTGGAAGAACTGTTCTTTTAGGGCACACTGAAATTTTCTGCCAGGAAGAAGCGGTAAAATGGATTCGCTCACCAAAGGTTACGCTTAAGAAGGGAGTCTGAAAGTGACAGGTACTTCTAAAAACTATTTGGAAATTGTGTCTGCCTAGATTTATTTTCATTTATCAAATATTATTTTGCTACCGTACCTAAGGTGGTGTAACTAATGTCTCCAATTGCACTTCCCCATACCCTGGCCTCGTGCCCGCCAGCCCTGTGGGAGAAGGGCGTCGAATGACATCAGCAAGACTGCTCTTTAATAGCCAGCATTATTTTATTAAGGAAAATTTGTATTGCCCTTTTTCCCCTCTCAAACGTGCCAAATGGACAGATTTTGATTTTTCTTGGCCGAGGGAATTAAAGACCAGGGAAGTGGCTTTGCTCCCCCTCTGGCGCTTCCACAGCAAGTTCAGGAGGCTGTCTGCTGAATCCAATCACTTTGAGCAGCTAAAATTTCAGGTTTGAATTTCATCAGAGGAGCGCACAAAGCCTGAGAATCAGTGACAGTATCAGAGTGGGGGTTGTTGTCAGTTGCCTCTTATTCTGTTGCTACTCACAGCTGGCCCAGGTGTATTCCCCCCAGGTAAGGCGGGAGCCCATGCTGAATGCCACATCTCTTCCTTGCATATCTTGTTAGTTAAGCTGTCAAGAAAGTTGCCAGTTAGGAGGCTGGGGGGTGGAGGGACACACAGAGTTTAATCCAATTAAAACTTTACTGGATTTTCCACATTCCTGATATCCCGGCTCAAACTAGGAAGAATCTTTTTAACATGGGGGTGTTTAAGGGGGTGAAAAAGAAACCATCTTAAATGTTTGTGTTGCAACAAGGCACACAGAGCACAAGGCAAAGAGAAAGGATTTGTGACATGAGAAATTTAAAAAAAAAAAAAAAAGCTCACTTTTAACTCTGTTCTCAGTGGCCTTTAACACAGTGCTGGTGTTGGTACAAAAAGACTCACCCAGCAAGCCAGACAGGAAGGCTCTGGGTAGCTGCTACCCAACATAGGTCTTCTTAGCAGTTTTGAGCTGACTTCTAAGAGGAGATTTGGTGATCCCAGGAAGATCTTTCTTCTGAGGACTAGAAGAAACAATGAGCACAACACTACATGCCTTGGAATTTAAACTAACAAATGTGCTCAGATTTAAATCTACACCATCACAGATTGACACATATTGACACAGATGGTACATTTTAGTGCTAAGTCTATTTTTTCTTTGCTCACAATGGAAAACATACAGTGAGAGCACAGATGATAGAATGGTTTCTGAATGAAGTCTGGAAGAGAAGCAAACTTATGTGTGAAGCAACCTCAGAGATCTGCAAATGTCTCCTGAATGGGCTACATAGATTGAGCACAAACAGGGTTCTTCCTCTCCCTGCGTGAAGGGAGGAAGGTGGAGGTTAAGGACTGTGGAGTGTGTGCAGGTGAAGGAGACAGGAGACAATGCTTGCTACGATGAACATAGCTGACTTTAGTATTCAATGACTGCATTTCCATTTCTATTTTATGGAAAGTATGTTCATTATGAGAGAGTCTGATGCTTCCAGAAAATAATATTCTACACTCTTTCAAAGGCAGTTTTGTAAACTGGAAAAAATGTACAAGATATATGGTTAAGTGAGAAAAGCAAAGTGAATTAAATGGCTGAATTGTTGTTTTTAAAAATCACACACACTGACACACAAACAGTGTGGATTTTTTCTTGCATGATACGTATGACACTGATCACATTGATCATCTCCAGGGAATGGAGAGCATGGAATAGTGAGAATAGCTATATTCAAATTATTTTGCTAACACACATTTTTCTGTAATAAAAATATCCTAGAGATTCTAATAAAAATGAGGGAATTAGGGCTACACTGAATTAAGCAATAGTTTCTTTGGGGTACTGAACATTTCCTAAAGAGCAAGATAGACTTATATTCCTATATAATAGTATGGTATTAATGGTTACTATAAAGTAGTATTTAATGATCAAATTGAAAAGTAAATTTCAAGTTTTTCCCAGATGAAACATTTCATTAACATCTTTGGTAATAGCTAGAAGAGTTGTCATAATTTTTTTTTAACAGGAAAGTGAATGTCTTCTGATTGGCTTTTATATTTTTATTATATTACAATGATTCTTAAATGGAATAGACATTATAGGCCCATTTTATTATCTAAAATGATTAAATGTTCTATTTCTTTGTAAAAACAAAAACATAAACATAAAAAAAATTGCTTATCACTTGTGAGAGGGGAAAACCCATGGAACTCTTGAAACCTATCAAAAAACTAATCTATCAATGAATGAACACACCAAGTATGCCTATTGGAATCCCCTGCAGAACTTACTGAATTTGAAGCAATAGATATCAGGTATCAAGAAAGGGAGGTAGAGTGGTATTTTCAAAAATCCTCACAAGTGAGCTTTGCTTACCATGAAGTGATTATGTCTACCCAGGAGGATTTCTAAATCTTTGGCCAAAAACATTCCCATGTAGCTTTTTTTCCCCCCTCTCAATTTTTGCTTGTTTTTCCCTATTGAGGAGGGTGAAAAAGAGCTCTGAAGGAAGGCAGTTGGAATCCATGGGGAGGGATTTCAGAAACAAGCTGTAAAGGAGTAGGCCCAGGAGTGATTCCCTGTGATTAGCTGAGAAGTACTCTGGGGAGCTTGCAGGGAGCAAGCGCTCAGGCACTGTGGTGTGCTCAACCTGAGCCACCACAAGTGCCCCTGAAGATATGGCTGTCTGCTCCTCTATATACCACCTTAATTAACAATAACAAATCAAAGTCCTTCAAAACCTTTGTGTTCGGACTAACACTAGGGAACTGTAGGCTTGCTGGTTTTTTAATGACATACTTCTCAAATTTAGAAGTGCAACAGAATCACTTGAGAGAGATTTTAAAAATCCCAATGTCTTGGCCATATCCCACACCGGTTAAATCGGTATCTCTGGCACAGAGTACAAGCACTCATATTTTATAAAGCTCCCTGGATTACTCAGTCACTGCTTACAGCCCTTCTTGGTGAAACTTTGTTCACGGTATGCCTAGGTCAACATAGACATTGCTACCTCCACCTCAGATTTCACTTAGGAGTGAAGCATATACAAGTCTAGATCATATGACAATTTTAGTGACAAGGGCAGGGTGACACTGTGAGTGACAGTCGCATCAGAACCACAGGGGACAGAAAGCACAGATAATGAATGGAGAAGTGGTACATAGGATTAATATATTTATATATTTTATGTTTATAAATTATGCCCTGGCTCCCTCTTTTTTACAAGGAAAATAATCACTTAGTTGAACAAAACTAACTCTAGTACTAAAATTAATCACTATCACATGAAATATATTATAGAGGAAAATATAACAGATTGGCTGCTCAACCCATAAGTAGACTTTCTCAAGGCTACTCTATGAGATGCTAGACTGAATTTCTATTTACTTTAGTAATCATTCTTTGTGGACAAGAGAGTATTCCTTAGTTATTATCAGAGTAATCTTCAGTTATTTACGAGTAAAATAATTACAAAATGTATCTGGTAGAAGTGTGCTTTATTAATCTAACATATTTTCAACTTTTCAAAGGGCAAACACCATTAATTAATGGTAAATAAATAATTACAAAGCAACTATTCATATATACCAATATAACCACCACTCAAGTCAAAACATATTACTACACAAGTCAACTCTCCAAAAGCTATCATAACATCACAACCTGTTTACTTATAGTGGAGGTAATCCAAATACTGAATTTTATGGTTACTACTTTTTTACTTTCTTTATATCTTTACTACTAATATAGACATCTCTACAAATATGGTAACTGTTTTTGAACTTTATATAGGTGGAATTATATATATATATATATATATATATATATATATATATATATATATATATATTCTTTTATATTTTACTTCCTATGCTCAATATTATTTGCAAGATTTATTCATATTGTTGTAAGTGTTGTTTACTTATTTTCATTGCTGTGTAGCATTTCATTTTATAAATAATCATAATTTAAGTAGCTAACCCACTATTGACAAATGTTTGGAATTTTTCCAGGTTGACATTTTCATAAACAATTCTGCTATGAGCATTTTTACACATACACCCTGACATATTATACAAGTATTAGAACCATCTAGAAGGTTTGTTAAAACACTTATTGCTAGACCCCACCCCCAGATTTTCTTATTCAGTAGGTCAGGACTGAGGCCCAAGAAATTTACATTCCTAACAAGTTCCCAGGTAAGGCTGATGCTGCTGATGTGGGAAATACACTCTGAAAACCACTGCTCTGATCCTTGCTACTCAATATTGGTCCATGGACCTAGGTCTCACCTAGGAGATTGCCAGAATGTACAAATTCAGATTTCACCCCCAACTTATTGAATTAAAATTTTAATTTTAACAAGGTCTCCAGGTAATTTGAATGTGCATTAAAATGTGAGAAAAATTGCTGTAGGTTATATATACTTTAAAATGGAATTTTTTAGTTCATAGTAATATGAATACCTATAGTATTTCTAGATAATGCTAAACTTATTTATTTTATTTATTTATTTTTCTTGATGCTAGGGATTGAACCCAGGGTTTTGAGCACGTTAGGCAGGTGCTGTACCACTGAGCTAGCCCTTTTTATTTTATTCTAAGACAGGGTTTCATCAAGTTGCCAAGGCTGGCCTCAAATTTGCCATCATCCTGCCTCAGTCTCCTGAGTACATGGGATTATAATTATGAGTCACTGTACCGGGTATTAACCTGATTTTTTAAAAAAATATTTTTTAAATTTATTTTTTTATTTTTAGGTGGACACAATATCTTTTTTTTTTTTAATGTTTATGTGGTGCTGAGGATCAAACCCAGTACCTTACGCATGCTAGGCAAGCACTCTACCACTAAGCCATAACCCCAGCCCCTTAACCTGATTTTTATAGCAGATTTACAATTTAGATATCCCCTACCAGAAGTATGTGTATTTACAGATTTTTTTCCAAATTTTCAAAGAATGAAACAGAACAGTTTTCTTTTTAAACTTTAATAAACCTTCCAAAATATTTCTAACTTACCATCCAGGGAACATTCTTCTCATTACCCTAAAAAGAAAGTTAGAGAGTGCCTCTACTTTGTCCATATATACTCTCTTTTCAGAGGAAAAAATGAGCTGTTTAGAGATTTTTTTAAAAAAATCCATGATAAGTTATAGAGGATTCAAAACAATTCTCAGATATTATAAATAATTTCTCATGGACAAGCAACATTGCTCAAAATGGCCATAACAATTTATACACATGTGAAATAATTAACAGGAAATAGAGTATTTTAAAAATGCACAAACCAGGAACATTGGAGATACTTTCAATTTTAATATAAAAAATTTCAACCAGGACTAATGTGATCTTATTTTTTTTCTATTTTCATAAACTTCCTATGGTGAGATTTCATTGACTTAAAAGAGTTACAGACAGTCTTAATCCTCTGTCTTATTGAGCATCTGTGTTTATTTAAAATTTCCTGAATGCAAGAATATATTTTTTTCTGACAGTATTAAAAGCTTTCTGAGTAATCATCTTTATTTTTCTATCTTCTTTTTTAGATATGCAATTCTAACCTGCAAAAAGATAAGGCGTGGTCCACATTCAATGGCAGCAAGAACCATCATTACAAAGAAAATAAAAGCAGAAAGAGAACTGTACATGTACTACTTCTAATATTCTTCTAACAATCTTAGATGTACTAAATTATACTCCACACACAAAAAAAACAACATCATGAAAAGCCCATCCAAAATATTTTATGTATTTAAATGCAAAGACCTTAAATATTCCACTTAATGTCTTTTTAATTGAACTAATAATATTATGATGATTTTTAGCCTAGTTAAAAGATAATTAAGGATAGAACAATAGCTTAAAAAGAGTAGCTCCTGTTTATAATATAATCACTTATACTAAATGCAGTATAAATTGAAATAGCAATAATATTGGAAACAAAAATAAGCTTGCAAGGGGACTCTGTAATAGCTTAACATAATAATACCATTACATATTATAGATATAAATGGAAAACTTTGCTAATAAGAGTGTTCTGGACATTTTCATTTATTTTCTCATTCAATTGTTAGTACTTCACCACTACTGCCTCACTGCAGTCAAAAGTTTAATCTATAAGAATTGTTTACTCGAATTGCCCATTAAGTTGATGGATTTCTTTTGTTTTTTGCATGTGTGTTGACTTCTCATAGGTCAGAAAGCCTCACTGACCAAGGTCGGTATAGTAATCACCCAGCTGATCATTTTCATAGCAACATTGTCTGCCAACTTGGACACAAGAACTCTGACTCTTCCTGTTCCTAAAGCTGTGTTCAGTTACACAGTGGGAGTAGACTGATCTCCCCATCCAATACCCCAAAGAATAGGTCATCTCACTGTGCTTCCATGACTATCCAACTTGAATTAAATTTAAGACACTTTTCTGTATTCCTTCCTCAGGCTTTAACTGCCCAAATTACCAGCAATGCCTATTACCACTCTGATGGCAAATTCTTGCCAAACTTCTGACTCTTTTTTTTTTTATTTGTTCTAATTATTTATACATAAGAGTAGAATGCATTTTGGCACATAATACATAAACGGAGTATAACTTCTCATTCTTTTGGTTGTGCATGATATAGGATCTGCAGTCATGTATGCATATAGGGTGTTAATGTTCAATTTATCCTACCATCCTTCCTACCCCCAAACCCCTCCACTCCCCTCTGCCTAATCCAAAGTACCTCTATTCTTCCTTTCCTTATTGTGAATTAGCACCCACATACGTGCCACTACATTCAGTGTTTGATTCTTCAAAATTGGCTTATTTCACTTAGCATGATATTTTACAGCTCTATTCATTTACTGGCAAATGTCATAATGTCATTCTTCTTTAAGGATGAGTAATATGTATTGTGTATATATACCACATTTTTAAAAATACATTCATCTGTTGAAGTACACCTAGGTTGATTCCATAGTTTAGGTATTGTGAGTTGAGCTGCTATAAACATTGATGTGGCTGTGTCACTGTAGTATGCTGATTTTAGTCCTATGGGTATAAACTAAGGAGTGAAATAGCTGGGTCAAATGGTGGTTCCATTCCAAGTTTTCTGAGGAAATATCCATACTGCTTTCCAGAGTGGTTGCACCAATTTGCAGTCCCACCAACAATGTATGAGAGTACCTTTTCCCTCACATCCTCTCCAATACTTATTATTGCTTGTATTCTTGATAATTGCCATTCTGACTGAAGTGAGATGAAATCTTAAAGTAGTTTTCATTTACATTTTTCTAATGGTTAGAGATGTTGAACATTTTTCATATATTTGTTAATTGATTGTACATCCTCTTCTGAGAAGTGTCTGTTTAGTTTCTTGGCCTATTTATTGATTGGGTTATTTGGTTTTTTTTTTTGTTTGTTTGTTTGTTTTTGGTGTTAAGGTTTTTGAGTGTTTTGTATATCCTAGAGATTAGTGCTCTATCTGATGTGCTTGTGGTAAAGATTTGCTCCCATTCTGTAGGCTCTCTCTTCATGTTATTGATTGTTTCCTTTGCTGAGAAGAGTTTTAGTTTGCATTCATCCCATGTATTGATTCTTGATTTTACTTCTTGTGCTTTAGGAGTCTTGTTAAGGAAGTCAGATCCTAAGCAAACATGGTTAAGATTTGGGCCTAGTTTTTCTTCTGTTATTCATAGGGTCTCTGTTCTAGTGCCTAAGTCCTTGAACCACTCTGAGTTGAATTTTGTGCAGGGTGAGAGATAGGGATTTAATTTCATTTTGCTACATGTGGATTTTCAATTTTCCCAGCACCATTTGTTGAAGAGGCTATCTTCTCTCCTATGAATGTTTTTGATACCTTTGTCTAGTATGAGTTAACTGCATTTGTGTGGGTTTGTTTCTGTGTCTTCTATTCTGTACCACTGGTCTACTGTATCTGTATTGTTGCCAATACCATGCTGTTTTTGTTACTATGGCTGTGTGGCATAGTTTGAGGTCTGGTATTGTGATGCCTCCTGCTTCATTTTTCTTGCTAAGGATGGCTTTGGCTATTCTTAATCTCTTATTTTTCCAAATGAATTTTATTATTGCTTTTTCTAATTCTATGAAGAATATCATTAAGATTTTAATAGAAATTACATTAAATCTGTCTAACAATTTTGGTAGTATGGCCATTTCAACACTATTAATTCTGCCTAATCAAGAACATGGTGGATCTTTCAATTTTCTAAGGTCTTCTTCAATTTCTTTCTTTAGTGTCCTGTAGTTTTCATTGTAGAGACTTATTTTGTTAGATTGCTCCTCAATTTTTTTTGAGGCTATTGTGAATGGGGTAGTTTTCTAATTTCTCTTTCAGTGGATTCATCACCAATGTATAGGAACATGTTTGATTTATGGGTATTGATTTTATATCCTGTTACTTTGCTAAATCCATTTATGAAGTCTAGAAGTTTTCTGGTGGGATATTTTGGACTTTCTAAATATAGAATCATATCATTGGCAAATAGTCATAGTTTGAATTTTGTATCCTGTTAATTTCTGTCTTCCAATTGCTTTGGCTAGCGTTTCAAGGACAATGTTGAATAGAAGTGGTAAAAGAGGACATCTTTGTCTTGTTCTATTTCTTAGAGGGAATGCTTTCAATTTTTCTCCATTTTGAATAATATTGGTCTTGGGTTTAGCATATATAGCTTTGAGGTATGTTCCTACTGTCCCTAATTTTTCTAGCGTTTTGAACATGATCGGTTGCTGTATTTTGTCAAATGCTTTTTTTTCCCTTCATCCATTGAGATGAATATATTAAATTCTTGTCTTTAAGTCTATTGACTTAGTCTATGAATTATGTTTATTGATTTCCTTATGTTGAACCAAGATTTCATCCCTGGGATGAATGCCCCTTGATCATGGTGCCATATCTTTTTAATATGTTTTTATATGGGATTTGCAAGAATTTTATTGAGACATGGAAGAGGGAAGGAGACCAACATTGTTATACAAAAATACATATAAGAGGATGTGAGGCGAAGGGGAGGAAAAAAAATTAGAGAGAGTGAGAGAAATGAGTTATGGTAGATGGGGTAGAGGGAGGGGAGGAGAGGGGAGGGGAGGGGAGGGAAGAGGGGATAGGAAGGGATAGGAGGGGCAGCAGAATACAACAGACACTTGTTTGGCAGTATGTATAAACGTGGCTGTGTAATCAACGTGATCCTGCAATCTGTACAAGGGGGAATAATAAGAATTCCTGCCCCATTTGAAACAAATGTATGATATATGATATGTCAAGATCAATGTAATGTTTTGAGCAACCAATAAATTTCTGATGTTTAAAAGAAAAGAATTTTATTGAGAATTTTTGTATATATGTTTGTCAGGAATATTGCTCTGAAGTTTTCTTTCCTTGATGTGTCTTTATCTGATTTTGGTATGTGAGTGATACTAGCCTCATGGAATGAGTTTGGAGGAGTTCCCTCCTTTTCTATTTCATGGAATGATTTGAGGAGTATTGTGATGAATGCTTCTTTGAAGGTCTTGTAGAACATGGCTGAGAATCTGTCTGTTCCTGGGCTTTGCTTGATTGGTAGGATTTTGACAGCAACTTCTATTTCATTGCTTGAAATTGATTTGTTTAAATTGTTCATGTCCTACTAATTCAGTGTGGGTACATTTCTAAAATTTTGTTGATGTCATCATGGTATTTTAATTTATTAGAGTATAAATTTTCAAAATAGTTTTCAATTATCCTCTGTATTTCAGTTGTGTCCTCTGTGATGGTTCCTTTATGATCCTTAATTTTAGTAATTTGAGGTTTCTTTTTTTCTTCATTAGCTTGGTTAAGGATGTGTCAATTTTATTTATTTTTCAAAGAACCAATTTTGTGTTTTGTCAATTTTTGAATAGTTTTGTTTATTTCAATTTCATTCATCTGAGCTCTGACTTTAATTATTTCCTATATTCTTCTGCTTTTAGATTTTTCATTTTCTAGGGCTTTGAGATGTAATATTGGGTCATTTATTCATTGACTTTCTATTCTTTTAATAAATGAGCTCAATGCAATGAACTTTCCTCTTAGTATTGCCTTCCTAGTGTCACAGAGATTTTGATATGTGTTATCACTATTCTCATTTACTGCTAATTATTTTTTTTATCCCTGATTTCTTCTGCTCTCCATTTATCATTTACTAGCATATTATTTAGTCTCCAGGTGTTAGAGTAGCTTCTTTTTTATTTTATCATTGATTTCTAATTTCATTCCATTATGATATGATAGAATGCAGGGTATTATCTCTAATTTTTTGTATTTACTAAGAGTTGCTTTAAGGCATAAGATATGGTCTATTTTAGAAAAGGATCCATGTGCTGCTGAGAAGAAAGTATATTCACTCATTGATGAATAAAATATTCTACATATGTCCATTAAATCCAAATTATTGATTGGATTATTTAGTTCTATAGTTTCTTTGTTTAGTTTTTGTTTGGAAGATCTGTCCAGTGGTGAGAGAGGTGTGTTAAAGTCACCCAGTATTATTGCATTGTGTTCTATTTTATTCTTAAAATTGACAAGGGTTTGTTTGACATACATAATTGCTCCATTGTTTGGAGCATAAATATTTTTGATTGTTATGTCTTGCTGATGTATCATTCCCTTAAGCACTATGTAATGTCCTTCTTTGTCCCTTCTGATTAGCTTTGGCCTGAAGTCCACTTTATCTGATATGAGGATGGAAACCCCTTGCTTGTTTACATGGTTCATATGTTTTTTCTGATCCTTCACCTTCAGTCTGTGGATGTCTTATCTATGAGGTGAGTGTCTTGGAGACAGCATATTATTGGGTCTTATTTTTTAATCCAATCTGCCAGTTTGTTTTTTGATTGATGAGTTTATGTTATTAACATTCAAGGTTATTATTGAGATGTAATTTGTATTCCTAGTCATTTTGGTTTCTCTCTCTCTCTTTTTTTTTTTAGAGAGAGAGAGAGAGAGAAGAGAGAGAATTTTTTTAATATTTATTTTTCAGTTTCGGTGGACACAACATCTTTATTTTATTTTTATGTGGTGCTGAGGATTGAACCCAGTGCCCCATGCATGCCAGGCAAGCGTATTACCGCTTGAGCCACATCCCCAGCCCCATTTTTGGTTCCTTTCTGGTGTTAAATTTGACTTAGTTTCTCCTTTGATTGACTCTTCCTTTAGTATAGTTTCTCTCTTTGCTTGTTTTCACTTTGTTTTTTATTTCATTCTCATTCAATATTTCATTGAGAATGTTCTGTAGTTCAGTTTTTCTAGTTGTGAATTCTTTTAACTTTTGTTTATTATAAAAAGTTTTTATTTCATTTTTAAATTTGAAGCTTAATTTTGCTGGATATAAAGTTCTTGGTTGGCATCTATTGTCTTTTAGAGCTTGATTTATATTATTCCAGGATTTCCTAGGTTTGAGGTTCTGGGTTCAGAAATCAGCTTACATTCAAATTGGTTTCCCCCTATAAATAATTTGATATTTTTTCTCTTGTGGCCTTTAATATTCTATTCTTATTCTCAATTTTAGTCATCCTCATTGTAATGTGCATTGGCATGTGTCTGTTATAATTTTGTACATTTGGGGTCCTGTAAACCTCTTGTATTTGATTTTCCATTTCATTCTTTATGTTTGGGAAATTTTCTGGTATTAGACCATTGAAAAACTTGTGCATTTCTTTGCTTTGTATCTTCGCACTTCATCTGTCCTGATAAATCTTAGCTTTGGTCTTTTCATATTATCCCATAGTTCTTAGAAGTTTTGTTCATGATTTCTTGTCATCTTCTCTGAGTGGTCAAC
Organism: Marmota flaviventris; assembly: GCF_047511675.1. Taxonomy (NCBI): domain Eukaryota; kingdom Metazoa; phylum Chordata; class Mammalia; order Rodentia; family Sciuridae; genus Marmota; species Marmota flaviventris. The sequence goes on from NC_092503.1 coordinate 102,861,889, forward strand.
TTTATTTTCAAGATTAGCCCACCTAGCAGGCATACTTCAGGTGTAACCAAACCTGTGGGCATCTTGATACCTTGATATTGGACTTCTAGGCGCTGGCCAGTGTCCCTAGATAGAAGCAGCCATGTCTCAAGATGGCAATGGCAGTGGAAGTGGTGTCCCAAGATCCAAACCTCTCACTGTTATGATTGGCATTAAAAGTACAGTAAGAATTCCACCCTGTTCAACATGCACTGTGTAAAAACTGCTTCTATTTACAAACATGTGTCTGCCACATCTGTGCCCTTCGAAGTCCTATCTGTTGTGACTGACTCACTTGGGACAGAATTGTAAGTTTTCCCAAGTCTACTAACAAAATCAAGTGGCCCTTCTATATGTGGTACTATAAGAAGAGTAGCATAAGGCTGTGACTTCTCAAACACATTTAATTTACCAGCTGCTTGTGTCCATGGAATTTTTATTTTAGAGTCATTTATTGTAGCTCAGACATTGATTTTAGAAAGTCCTTATAAAAATGAAAATCACCAAGAAGCTTAGCATCACCATGTAGCTTTCTAAAAATGTATTTGGATGCATATATAAATATATGCTAACATGTAACTTAACAGGGGACAGAAACTGCAATGAAACGTAAAGATTTATTTGAGGACATGCAGCACTTTGTTATAATGATTTCTTCTATGATTTTTATTGATTAAATACTTGGCAGCAAAGACCTTTGAATTCATCCCCCTCGACTCTTGACAAACCATATCCTATTACTCTGTCATTTTGTTTTCTTTTTTTTATTTGTTCTAATTAGTTATACATGATAGCAGAATGCATTTTGATTCATTATACACACAAGCATTTCTATTCATTATACACAAACGGAGCATAACTTTTCATTTCTCTGGTTGTACATGATGTAGAGTCGCACCACATGTGTAGTCATACATGTACCTAGGGTAATAATGTTCATCTCAAGCAGCTTCAGTCCACTAAGCAGAATTGAACGTAATTACTGGGATCTGGAAGAAAGAGCCCTCTCTACCTTTGCCCCACCTGTGCCTTTTCTCTGAAGTCCTTCCTATTTCTATGGCACTCACTTAGGACAGAACAGTGAATCTTCCCAGGCCCATTACTAAACCACAAATATCTTCTTCCTATGTGGTATGATATAAGAACTAATATGAAGTTGGAGTGAATAAAAGGTTTCTTTTATCAGCTACCATGTTCCATGTGGTTCTCCCATTGACTACATAGAGACCTTGCTGAAAGGTACATTAGCAGGAGCAAGAGGGGGAGTGTCTTTGAAAAAAAACTTTTTAATACCTACTTAGATGTTATTATGAGTTTCGTTAATGGTAAGGCATAATGAGACATCAATCTGACATTTTAATAAGAATGAAGATTAGAAAATCTGGAGCAAATGGCATTGCCATATTGGCTACCTTTCTAGGGAAGCTGCTGATAACCAAGGAAAGGCATAAGTGTCTGTAAGAGCCCTGAGACATGTGGTGAGACAGAAAGGAAGCCCATAAAATGGAGTCAAATACCAGTGTACCCATCCTCACCACCCATTTACACCAGCAAATGGAACAGCACACTTACCTTAAAAGGAAAAGATGTCTCAGGAGCTTGCATGGCAAGTTGTAATAGTTGAAAAATCCTTCTTGTGTGGCCTGACAGCTCCCCAGAGGTTTAGGTAAGGACCAGAAAATTTTTCAAATCCAGCTTCACCATGTTGAAGCCTTTGCTGAAAAGATAAAACAAAACACCCTTTGTTGTGTTCCTCACACTCTCTCAACTGGAATTCTCCCACACCAACCCCTAATCCTGAGGACCTGAATATCCTAAGCAACTACACACTAACAGCTTTTGTAACACCAAAATCCTTAATACTACTCCTGTTACAACATGTGAGTGTGTGCCTGTTTGATGAAGAGGGAAGATGGTTGGACTGAATGAAAAATCTAAATCATTTTGCATGGCGTTCAAATACACAAGACAAGGTAACTCAAACCAAACATCACCTACCTCCCAAGAAGTGGAACTTCTGGTACCACAGTAGCCAATAGGTGGCTGCATTTCCAATTAATATTTATCTACCTACAACACTTTTTATGTACCTATTTTGATGAAATAAAAAATACTTAAAAGAAAAAAATATGGAGCAAACGCAAACTTCTGGATCAGAAATATAAAATTATAAGATACCAAACCCATGAAATAACAATTCACAAAGTCTCATGAATTTCCCTTTGCAACAAAATATGACAGTCCAAAATTTACTTATCTTTCTTTGGACTCCAAGACACATGCAAATTTAATCTTAACTTTCAAATTTGGGGATAGAAAACAGGTTCTCATGCACGCAGGCAAGCACTCTACCCTTGACACTCAGGCTAAGTTTAAAAGGTAAATACTGAGAACATTCTATGAAATGGTTGAGAGATAGCAATCAGCTAACAAATATTGAATGGCCATATTTGGTGATCAAATAATGTTTTGATGAATAGCTTTGAATATTTCTTTAAAAAAAAACTGAGTTCTATACTGATCTCATGCAAGGATTTTAACAAATTATTTTACAGAAATAAAACCTAAAGAAAAGTTTAAAAGGAAGATCAATAAATAGTTTCACATTGGTCATGATAAATTTCTTTGCAAGAAGATGAGATTACTGTACTGTTGGCCCACAATAAAAGAGGTACATCTGAAGTTTTTTACTTTTATAAAAATTGTTGGTCAGCTCTGCAGGTGACTAAGGAGGATCATAGTGTATCTTTTATGTGGAAGTCTTGTAACATAGTGGGCATACAGAGCTGAGTTCATTTCATTGCATGGCTCTTTCAAATGCATTCAGGGGGGACTATTACTGTGAATTTGCTGTCCACAATCCCAGCTCTGTCCTCAGATGCTGAACAACATAACTCTTGAGACAGGTCATCATCAGTGAGACTGTATTTCTTAAATATCTAGAACACATAAGGATGAACGTTAGAAACAGAGAGAGGCCTTGGACATAAAAATATTTGGTTCAGCTGTTTGGTAGTTGTTAAGTATGAGAAAAATAGTTTATGAGTTGTGCAACCAACACCTACGTCTTCACTTTGTGACTGGAGTTTCTGGAAGCTTCAGTAGTGCCTGGCACTCAGTGAGGAGTGATTGCCAACCCCTACCTTGTGGCTTAGTCTTATGGATACTTTATGCAAATTCAGACCAGACTGTACATGAAGATACGCTCTCTCGGTGTATACCCAGCCAGCTCACATCTCTTTGTGTCCTGTGGTTACGGGCTATAAGTGCTTTCTTTGTAGTCTCATTGCCTAACATGTCTTTTGATAGTCAATGTACCTTCCCAGCCAGCAATTGTAGGAACCCAAACCTGCTATGCTTCACTACCTAGACATAAAGAGGTGGATTAGGGTTGGAGACCTGACTACTTACAAAGTCCCATAAATGGATTAGAACGTGTTATTTTCTAATCCATTGTTATTAGAAAGTGTGGATAGCTTAGGCCACTTTAAACGCATTGTAATCATAATGCCCTGGACTTATGAGATCTTTCATTACTGACCTGAAAGCACATTGCAAATAAAGTTCTTTCTGCATTAAGTAAAAATTGGAAGGGTGGAGCACAATTTTTGGAAGTTAGCTTTTACAGTTATTTTACAGATACCTTATTATTAGAATTGTTTATTATAAAATTCAAGTTTCCAAAAAAATAATAATAATCCAAAGTTGTGCTAACAAAAAGACAAGTTTAAAAATGGAGTTATCTCTATTAGTTGTCTAGTTGAAGCAAAATCATTGGGTAATTGTTTAACACTTATTTTTTTTCCATGTATGGATGGACCAATAGTTCATTAAGTTTTTTTAATCTATGTGCATAAACTCATTTAAAGACAATTGTGGAGTTATCCCACCAGGGAGCAATTAGTAGACTCTAACACAAAAGGAAAACGTAAGTCGACAAAAGTCCAGAGACATTTCACAGCTGAATATATGAAGCAGAAAAGAGGCAGATTAGTTTTTCTCACTATTTCTAAGAAGCTTGATATTGTGTGCACTCAATTCCTACATGTTTATTGAGGCTGAGTGCATACCAAACACTGTTTTAAACATTGGGGATATATCAGTAGAAAAAAAGGCAAAATTCCTGAAGAATTTGGAAAAATGAGGCCCAGGTCACAATCTCAGGTATAATCAGCATTTAGAAAGGATAGAAAGAATAGAAGGAGACATCAACAAAGGGATTGAACAAGGAGAACCCATGTGACAAGAGAAGCTTCAGAAATTTGTAGTATTACAGAGAGAAAGATGAAGAAAGGCATTCAAGCAGGAGGAAATGCTAACTGATTAGAAAGCTACAGGGAGAGAGGAAAATAGAGAAAAAGCTACTAGAGATGTTGAACATTTTTTCATATGTTTGTTGATTAATTGTATATCCTCTTCTATGCAGTGTCTGTTCAGTTCCTTTGCCCATTTATTAATTGGGTTATTTGGTTTTGTGTTGTTTAGGTTTTTGTGTGCTTTATATATCCTAGTGATTAATGCTCTATCTGATATGCAAGTGGTAAAGATTTGCTCCCATTCTATAGGATCTCTATTCACCTTACTGATTGTTTCTTTTGCTGAGAAGAAACTTTTTAGTTTGAATCCACCCCATTTATTGATTCTTGGTTTTAATTCTTGCACTATAGGAGTCTTATTAAGGAAGTTGGGGCCTAATCTGACATGGTGGAGATTTGGGCCTACTTTTTCATCCAAGGTCTCTGGTTTAATTTCTAGGTCCTTGATCCACTTTGAGTTGAGTTTTTTATGCATGGTGAGAGATAGAGGTTTAATTTCAATTTGTTACATGTGGATTTCTAGTTTTGCCAACACCATTTGTTGAAGAGGCCATCTTTTCTCCAATGTATATTTTTGGCAATGTTGTCTAATATAAGATAACTGTAGTTATGTGGTTTAGTCTCTGTGGCCTCTATTCTGTACCATTGGTTTGCAGGTCTATTTTGGTGCCAATACCATGCTGTTTTTGTTACTATTGCTCTGTAGTATAGTTTAAGGTCTGGTATAGTGATGCCACCTGTTTCACTCTTCTTGCTAAGGATTGCTTTGGCTATCCTGAATAAGATTATTATTTTTTCCAGATGAATTTCATGATTTCTTTTTCTATTTCTGTGAGGGATTTGATTGAGAAAAAAAGCCAAATCGAATCATCTAGTGTTTTTGGTAGTATGATCATTTTGACAATATTAATTCTGCTTATCTAAGAACAAGGTAGATCTTTCCATCTTCTAAGGTCTTATTTAATTTCTTTCTTTAGCATTCTGTAGTTTTCATTGTAGCAGTCTTTCACTTCTTTCAGTAAGTGTATTCCCAAGTTGTTTTTTGTTGTTGTTGTTTTGTGTGTGTGTGTATGTGTGTGTTTTCAGGCTATTGTAAATGAGGTGGTTTTCCTAGTTTCTCTTTCTGAGGACTTGTCACTGATGTGCAGAAATGCCTTTGATTATATCCAGTTGCTTTGCTGAATTCATTTACAAGATCTAGAAGATTCTAGTGGAATGTTTTTTGTCTTCTAGGTATAGAATCATATCATCTGAAAATAGTGATAATTTGAGTTCTTCTTTTCCTATCCATATCCCTTTAATTACTTTCATCTGTCTGATTTCTCTGGCTAGAGTTTCAAGAACTATGTTAAATAGAAGTGGTAAAAGAGGGCATTCCTGTCTTTTTCCAGTTTTTAGAGGGAATGTTTTTAATTTTTCTCCATTTAGAATGATGCTGACTGGGGGCTTAGCATAGATACCTTTACAAAGTATGTTCCTGACATGCCTAGTTTTTCTAGAATTTTGAACATAAGGGATGCTGTATTAAACTACTCTAAGATTTTATCTCACTCCAATCAGAATGCAGCTAGAATACAAACAATAAGTGTTGGCAAGGATGTGGGGGAAAAGGTACACTCATACATTGCTAGTGGGACTGCAAATTGATGCAGCCAATATGGAAAGCACTATAGAGAGTCCTTGGAAAACTTGGAATGAACCACTGTTTGACCCAGCTATCCCAGTCTTTGGTTTATACCCAAGGGACTTAAAAACAACATATTACAGGGATACATCCCTATCAATGTTTATAGCAACACAATTCATAATAGCTAAATTATGGAACCAACCAGTTGCCTTCGGTAGATGAATGGAGAGGGAAAACTTTGGTGTATATATACACAACGGAACATTACTCAGCATTAAAAGTGAATAGAATCATGGCATTTGCAGGTAAATGGATAAAGCTGAAGAATACAATGCTAAGTGAAGTAAGCCAATCCCAAAATACAAAAGCAGAATGTTTCCTTTGATATGAGGATGCTGACTCATAGTGGCCATGGGGCAGGGGTGAGCATGGGAGGAATGGAGGAACTTTAGATAGGGCAAAGGGGAGGGAGGCAAAGGGAGGGAGAAAGGTGGTAGGAGTGATGGTGGAATGAGTTAGACATCATTATCCTAAGTACATGAATGAAGACTTGAATGGTGTAAAAATACTTTGTGTACAATCAGTGACTTGAAAAATTGTGCTCTATATGTGTAATATGAAATAAATTGCATTCATGTATAACAAACTAGAGCAAATAAATAATTTAATAAAGAAAAAAACAAAATTGTAAAAAAAAATTTAAAAAAAAGAAAGAGAAAGCTGTTATATTTGGCAACATCGATATCAGCAGTAACTACAGGTAGCTCAGTGGAGACATAGAGAAAAAGGCCAAATTGAAGTGGAATGAGAAGAAAACAAAAGGTGAAGAAAAGGGTGTGGTATCTCCAGAGCAGGGCATTTCATGGCCAGTGACAGGAGTTGCTCTAGATACTAGCCAAACTGGCTTTATAGCTGACCTTCTCTTGAGCTAATCCTTTACCCTATTAATCCATGGTTCTGATAGTGACATTCATGAAGACAGAGCCACCATTACTTCTTAATGGTCCCACCTGATCATATCTCTTAATATCTCACCATGAGGATTAAATTGCTACCTAAACTGAGAAGGGGACAATCCATATTCAAATCATGGCAATTTAATGCCTATGTTTCCTTGGAATTAAAATTTTTATTTCAGAGAAATCAAAACTTATTTTTTTTAATATTCACAACGCTTATTCATTGAGTGTTCACTATGTGCCAATATTAGCAAGGATTTCTGATATGAGCCTAGCACCATCCTTAATCTCAATCTGTCCGTGGAAGTGAGAAGAGAAACACTAATCTAGCGCCATAAAGGGCTACAGACACTAGGTTATCATCACAACTGTGGTAAAGTGACGCCAAAAGGAAGTGTCCTGTCATTCCCTTTGTCATATAATTCTCCTACCATCTTCTGGGAGTGTGAGGCTGGGTGTCATCATGTATATTTTACAGATAAGTAAGCTTGAGGCTGTCACTTGCCCCAAAGGCTCGAGGCTACTAAATGGTTAGGCACTCTATAATCTACACTCTGGGCTCTTAAGAACAGAGATTTTTAAAATATTTCATTGTTGGCATTATGAAAAACAGACCTAGACAAGTGAGGCCTAGAAAAGGTGTGTGTGTGTGTGTGTGTGTGTGTGTGTGTGTGTGTGTTCTAATCATAAGAAAATAACTTGAGAAGAAATTGTTTATTAACTATGCACAAATAGGTCAATGCACAGCAGACCACACAAGATGGAATTCTGAAGAAGAGAGGAAGCAGGCCAGCTGTTACATTATTATTCTCATTATTCCTCCAATGAAGGCAATTCACAATTACATAAGGCACCATTCTCCTGAGGCACAGTATACCAAAATAGCAAAAAAAAAAAAAAAAAAAAAAAAAAAAAATGACATTACACAGCTTAAGCATTCACTTCCTCTGCCAACTTTAGCTCCCAAAAAGTTTTGGCTATTTTCAGAAACATAATTCAACCTTAGAAAATAAAGGTTTGTCATGTGGAGCATATTCAGAAAGAACTGGGAAAAGCAGCTTTCACAAATAAGTAGAGTGTTGTTTTGAGCAGTGGCAACAACTTCACGCTTAACTTTTAAACTTGTTTAACGTTGCAAGATGACTCTTTGGAAGCAGACAATGTTCATTTAGGTGAATGTCCTGCCATAGTTTAAAACGCAACCTCATTTATTTATGTCAAATCTTGGAAATTATATCATTTATCTCTCTCTCTCTCTCACCTTTTGAAGGTTATACTACTTCCATAAACTAAAGCAAAGTAGAAGGAGAATGAAGGATCATCTAGATCACAATGTTTCCTGCATCTTTCATGCATGAAAGTTAAGTCTGGGTTCTATTTATTAGATTTAATAAGCTTTATTGCCAATTATGTGTTAGACACTGTGAATAGAGTTTAGCGATCAGCTGCCTTCTTCAGGCTCACAGAATTTGATGTATGGGACCAAAGCCTTAGACATGTAACCAAATGTAATGGAAAACACATCTGCAAGTCTACGCTATTAGTTTGTAAGAAGCATTATGGGCACACATGAGGGAGTGGGCAATTTAGTCTTGGGATAAATAAAAAAGGTACTTAAGTGGTAACTTTGAAAGTGAGTAATTTTCATCAGGTACATGGGAAATTGGAGGGAGAGTGAGAAGATGTAGGGAAGTGGGCTGGGAGGGAATGGCCAGGCTAAGCTCAGTGTGAGTGAAGGTGCCCAGAGCAAGGGGCTGTGTGGCTGATTACCAACGTCAGTGACAAAGTGCCTAAACTCCATAAGTTTCATCTTAAGGCCTGAACATATTTGTAAATAACATCAAAACTCTATCATAACTATGATATTTATAACCTGAAAATAGCCATGTATCAACCCAGTTCTCATGAAGATAAGAAATGCAGTCCTGGAATGTGGAATTAGACAATTCACTTCAATCTTTTGAAGTATTTTGTAGCAATAAACTAAAGAGACATGAGCAAGCAGATTGTCACTGAAGGCAGCCTCAGCATCCTGTGAGACAGTTAATTACTAAGCTAGATAATTGGCATTGTCAGGTCAGAAAAACGTGGAGATGCTTTTAAATACATTACTAAAACAAAAATTCACTATAATATTTTTCTTATTTTTAGGAGATAAGTAGAAAAGTCTAGTAGTCTTAAAGTAGGTAGATTAAACTTTTTTTTAGTGATTACTAATAACCAGAGAAGCCTGTAGACAGTAACACAATGCCATATACAGGACCATTTTCACTTGTGGTATGAGGACAGATGAAATGGGGTTGGTTAGAATACTCAGATTTCCTTTTCAAGAAGTAATCTACCAAACCCTTGTTGCTGTAAACAAGGGGGAATCCCAATACTATGCAAACATGCAAGCGTGTAACAGAGGATTCTCAGGAAGAAAAAACACCCCGGGCTTCGCAATGGTAACTTTCTTTCCCAGTTGATCAATTGTCTACAGTTAAGGCAAGACACTAACGGTTCACCAGGTTGTGACTAATGAAACTGGATTTATACAATGAAAACTACAGAACCCTAAAGAGAGAAATAGAAGAAGATCTTAGAAGATGGAAAAATATACCCTGTTCTTGGATAGGCAGAACTAACATCATCAAAATGGCGATATTACCAAAAGTTCTCTATAGGTTTAATGCAATGCCAATCAAAATCCCAATGGCATTTCTTGTAGAAATAGATAAAGCAATCATGAAATTCATATGGAAAAATAAAAGACCCAGAATAGCAAAAGCAAATCTAAGCAGGAAGTGTGAATCAGGCAGTATAGCGATACCAGATTTCAAACTATATTACAGAGCAATAGTAACAAAAACAGTATGGTACTGGTACCAAAACAGGCGGGTGGACCAATGGTACAGAATAGAGGACAAAAGCATGCAATGGAGGAAGGATAGCATCTTCAACAAATGGTGCTGGGAAAACTGGAAATCCATATGCAACAAAATGAAACTGAATGCCCTTCTCTTGCCATGCACAAAAGTTAACTCAAAATGGATCAAGGAGCTTGATATCAAATCAGAGACTCTGCGTCTCATAGAAGAAAAAGTTGGCTACGATCTACATATTGTGGGGTCGGGCTCCAAATTCCTTAATAGGACACCCATAGCACAAAAGTTAATAACAAGAATCAACAAATGGGACTTACTTAAACTAAAACGTTTTTTCTCAGCAAGAGAAACAATAAGAGAGGTAAATCGGGAGCCTACATCATGGGAACAAATCTTTACTCCTCACACTTCAGATAGAGCCCTAATATCCAGAGTATACAAAGAACTCAAAAAACTAGACAATAAGATAACAAATAACCCAATCAACAAATGGGCCAAGGACCTGAACAGACACTTCACAGAGGAGGACATACAATCAATCAACAAGTACATGAAAAAATGCTCACCATCTCTAGCAGTCAGAGAAATGCAAATCAAAACCACCCTAAGATACCATCTCACTCCAGTAAGATTGGCAGCCATTATGAAGTCAAACAACAACAAGTGCTGGCAAGGATGTGGGGAAAAGGGTACTCTTGTACATTGCTGGTGGGACTGCAAATTGGTGTTGCCAATTTGGAAAGCAGTATGGAGATTCCTGGGAAAGCTGGGAATGGAACCACCATTTGACCCAGCTATTGCCCTTCTCGGACTATTCCCTGAAGACCTTAAAAGAGCGTACTACAGGGATACTGCCACATCGATGTTCATAGCAGCACAATTCACAATAGCTAGACTGTGGAACCAACCCAGATGCCCTTCAATAGATGAATGGATTAAAAAAAATGTGGCATTTATACACCATGGAGTATTATGCAGCACTAAAAAATGACAAAATCATGTAATTTGCAGGGAAATGGATGGCGCTAAAGCAGATTATGCTAAGTGAAGCTAGCCAATCCATAAAAAACAAATGCCAAATGTCTTCTTTGATATAATGAGAGCAACTAAGAACAGAGCAGGGAGGAAGAGCAGGAGGAAAAGATTAACATTAAACAGAGACATGAGGTGGGAGGCAAAGGGAGAGAAAAGGGAAACTGCATGGAAATGGAAGGAGACCCTCATTGTTATACAAAATTACATATAAGAGGTTGTGAGGGAAATGGGGAAAAAACAAGGAGAGAAATGAATTACAGTAGATGGGGTAGAGAGAGAAGATGGGAGGGGAGGGGAGGGGGGATAGTAGAGGATAGGAAAGGTAGCAGAATACAACAGTTACTAGTATGGCATTATGTAAAAATGTGGATGTGTAACCGATGTGATTCTGCAATCTGTATTTGGGGTAAAAAATGGGAGTTCATAACCCACTTGAATCAAATGTATGAAATATGATATGTCAAGAGCTTTGTAATGTTTTGAACAACCAATAAAAAAATAAAAAATAAATAAAAAAGATGGGTTTATGGGCATATAACCCTGTCATAAGTCAAGAAGCATCTGTATTTTTGTTTTGTATTGTGCTAGAGATTGACATTTGAATCAATTGCCTGGAAAAAAAAATCTACTATGGAGGCCATGATTATTCAATCTACAGGGAGCTTGATAGAACAAAAGGCAAATTTACTCTCTCGTCTGAAGCAGAGCCATCCATCTCCTTCTCCTCTCAGGTATTGGAACTCGAAGTTCTCACTCCCTATACCAGGGGCTTCTCTAGTTCTCAGGCCTTCACACCTGGACACAATGACACCACTGGGTTTCCTCGGCTCCAACTTTCAGGAGGTGCACTGTGACTTCTCAGCCTCCATAATCACCTGAGTCAATTCTCTTATTACACTCTCTCCTATATATCTCTATTAGCCTGTTGCTTCTGTTTCCCTAGAGAGCCCCGATATATTCACATAACATTAGAATTCCAAGATGCCTTAGAGCTCTTTCAGCTCAAAGCAAAAATCTGAGGCTCAGGAGATTTTTATCCAGTGTTATTCAGGCAGCAGATGGTGGTGTTGAAACATTTCTCTCTTCACGTGAAGATATTGCAGAACAAAAAATTTAAATGCTTCCCTCATTGTACAATCACACTGAACCAATGTACCTGGCCTACAGTGTTTGGAAAGGCTCAGCCCTAATGTTCACTGCTCTTGAAAATTTTCCTTATTAGACTTTGTAGACCTACCTCTGAACATGTTCCTCTAATAGTTCTGCTGCATCCTCAACCCTTGAAGACATATGTCCTCCTCTTCATTCTCACTCCCACAGTACCCAGCATATCATAAATACCGAATAAAAGAGCACAAATCAACACCAAATTCTCTATAATGTGATGCAAACTCCATGTGCGTCTTGTGTCATGCCTAACTTGTGTTAATAACAATTACTAAAATTTATTTTATAACGTTAGTGAAATCAAAGAATATGTGTTTGTTCAATGAGGGAATAGATGAAGTTATTCTCAAGGCAAACTCCAAACACCCAAACGGGCCCAGATCATCTTATATTAGATGTCGATTAAGTACACCTTTTGTAAAACTGTCTCACTGTTGTCCTGGCTTTCTTTCTCAGTAAGATATTGGTAGTGTTTTCTGGAAAGCCACACAAACTTTTCTTATAACTCTTTGGCTTCAGTTTCCTTACATCTTTATGTTCTCAAGGATTTGGAATTCTCCTGCTTATGCCTATCAAAGGGAGCTCTGCTTATGATAATACTTTACTATTACTCATTATTAAACAGGACACTTTTGTGAACATATCTGCTGTTGTAGTTTCAAGAGCTCAAAGGGAAGGTCAAGTCATTGAAATTGCTTTTATGCTCTTACACATTTTTTGAGAACCTACTATGTGCCAGATAAGGTCTGAGAATATAAAGATGAATAACAAATGGATTCTGCTTACCAGGAGCTCACAGATAGAGGAGACCAGTACATACATAGATCATTTAATATAATGTCACAAGTGCTTTCAAAGACTTACAAACAAAATATTTCTTGTGAGTTATATCAGTTCAATAGTTCATTTTTTTTTCTTTCAAAGCCTCTACAGAGGAAAACGGCTCTACAGCTCTGAGTTTTTAAATATTATGAACTCTAATTGACTTCTAGCAATTCCAAGTCAGTTCTATGCTAATGCCTACAAAGCAAGTATCTCTAAACTGATCTATGTTGTACAGAGTGAGGAAGAAAATAACAACCGCAATAATACTTTTGATGGGAAAAAAAACAAGGAAACATGCAAATCTCTTTAAAACAAATGTGTCGAAAGCAGGAATCAGTAAAGCAGGGATGTAACATGAAACAAGTCACATAATGGACTTGATTGTGTTGTTGAGCACAGGTTTTGAAATCCTTCTTCCAGCTAGTGCTGGCCCCAGGTTAAAAATCTGCAATCTGTTAAGCAATAGCAACCTTTAAGGTAAGAGGGTCATCTTACTCAATATGGTTTTACTCTGGAGGAGAAACTGGGAGTAACCAAAAGTCAAGTACCTGCTGCCTAGGCACAAACTGTTCCCCTGCACACTAAGGGATGGAAACAACTCCTTTCTCTTACAAAACAAAACAAAAAAAATTCAATATCTAAATTCCCATAAATCTAAATACTTCTCTCAGTTTTTCTCCACCCCCCCCCCCACGAATGACTGGGAATTAGTGGCTTCATGATATTATTTTCACTACTTAAAATTTTTTGAAGCACTTAAATGCATTCACTAAATTCCTCAGCCTTCCTCAGAATGAATCATGTTCATATAAAATTTTCCAGAATATGTAATTATCTATGAAGAATGTATATGATAAGAAGTGAGTTCACCCTACTTTCTTTCTAAAAACTGAAAAAAATTGCCATCTTGGGAAATAGCACCAGGTTTATCTACTGATTATAGAGTAATGGTGTTTTAGCTGGCTTCTTTAGATAGTACAGTATTCAATTCATATCACTTCTAGAATGTTTGAATCCACTGCTATTAGTTAAAGAATGACAAAGCAACACTCAATTCTTCTTTTAATTAGGCATTCTGTTTTGATCTTTGCAAAGTCTTCATTTCGGGATAAGTAAATTAATCCAATAAGCTCATATTTGATATTCAGATTTAACTAAGCTCTTTTCAATTAATGGCAACTCATTTTTCCGAGTCTCTCTCTCTGCACTTGGAGCATGTGAGGAAAGAGAACTCAGCATTTGGACTTCAAGTTTCAGCTCCACTGCAGGTGAGTTTATTTCTGTGTCTCAGTGGGCATAGTGCCCTGTATCTTGAAAGAAAATCAATTTAAATTTTTTTTCTTGTAAACATGAGATTCTTCCAGATATTTTATTACTATTCAGCAAGTGAATTTGGGGAACCAAAAACACCATTTTCTTATTGTTTCTTTAGTCTACTTTTTGTGCCTCTGGTTAATATGTTCATTTCCTCTAATTTGTTTTTAAGGTGTCATATTACAGCCACTCAGAATAAAAAGCTACAGAAGACAAAGGTGATGATCTTAAGATCATAATTTGGTAAGTCACACCTTGGGAGGTGAGCAAAAATGTCAGAATAAAAAGCTACAGAAGACAAAGGTGATGATCTTCAGATCATCATTTGTCAAGTCATACCTTGGGAGGTGAGCAAAAATGTCAGTTTGGGGCTAGATTGTAAGAAAAGAGTGAATTCTTATATTCCACTGTAAGTCTGATAGAGGAGAGGAATTCAGGCAGGTGTATAAATTGTGAGGCTTATGCAGTACTCTGGAAGGAACAGAAAAGATGAGGACCTAGTAAAAGCCCAAATAGAGAGATTCGTGCTAGAAGCACTATAATGGTGCAGTAATAATGTTGGAGAAGGGTGGAAAATTGGAGGGAAAGAGAGCAGAAGAGAAGGAAGGAAGGGAGGGAGGAAGGAAAGGACAGAAAAAGGGAAGACTCAGAGATAGCAAGTTAGCTTAAAGTGTGTCAGGCACTATATCTAAGCCTGCAGGTGTATTTGTATTGTTTCATTTAGTATTTAGGAAAAGTTTACAAGGCAAGTTTAAGGTCAACAGAATTGGTAGAGAGATTGACTATATAGGGTGAAGGAGAAATCACAGACATAATTGAAGCTTCCAAGTTTGTATGACATGCATAATGAGGCTGTCAGGGCTGAAATTATCTTTTAATTAATTTTGGGAAATGATTGCTCTGTCAAAAGGCTCTTACTTCTGTGTGCCATCCTGTCTTTTGGCACATCACATAATAAAACCTTTTTAATTTGCCCTAACGAGGGGCACTAGTGCATGGTGAGGCCATTTTGAAGGAAAGAAAAATTTCAATAGAGAACATTTGAAAAAAATATAATTTTATTAATCCATGTTCATATAGTAAAATAGCTGGCAGGTACCAGCTCATAATAGAAGGAAGTATTGCCTACATTGAGGATTCTTGTAAAAGTATTAATAAATATATATGTTAACATTAGTAAAGGCTGCTGTTTAAGTGGTCAATAAATAGTTTCACTACAGAGTACACTTTTATTTTTGCTTCCTTATTATGTTGTTTTCTCAATAGATAAATATTTTGCTGAGTCTTCCATAAAAACCTTACAGAATTCTCTGAAAACAGAATAATGTCCAGATCACCAGAAGAGGACCCATAGAAGATTAAATTTTTATTTGATTACATAATATTCTCCACCATTAATATTACTGTAAGTTAAGAAGGTTTTTTTAACACTCTTCTACATAGGAGTCATTTATAAAACATTTTTGATTTATTTTTTATGTTATGCCCAGGAATAGATGAACAGAGCTACAATACTCTTATTTTCAGATGCTTTTAATATCTAAAGTAGTAAATTTCATTTAAACCCCTCTCCTTCTCAATTTTTATATGCTGGCCCACCCTCCCGCACTTTTCATATGGCAGCTACCTTATGGGCAATAGATAAAGCTTTATATGATAATTTCAATCTCAGCCATCCTATGTGGTGGTATTTATATTATGCCCATTTTAGAGAAAGAAATTGAGGCATAAAGAAGATAAGAAACTTGCCAAAGTTTAATAAATAATAGGTAATAGAGTCAGAATTTAAACCTTGGTTCTAGTTGTATATGGACACCACTGTGCATTGGAGTTGACTGGCATTACCTCTGAAAAGAAAGTTGGGAGCTGGGGTTGTGGATCAGCAGTAGTGCACTTGCCTAGCAAGTGTGAGGCCCTGGATTCGATCCTCAGCACCATGTAAAAATGAACAAATAAAGATATTGTGTACGACTTTAGAAAAAAAAAAAAGAAAGTTGGATACATCTGTTACATCTCTTCCCAACTTTGCATTAAGGGACATATTATCACTTGTTTGAAATTGGCCTTGGTAGGCATATTTATACCATAAAAATTATCAAATGCTACAAATCAGGGTTTTATTTTTGCCCTTGGAGGCTTGCTTTCACACATTACTGGGCATGTTGTTTCTACTTTGGGGATCCATAAATCATGAAACTTACAAATCCCAGTGTTGTGGTTGGCTCATAAGAACATCCTATCAAGCTCGATTCTTGCACTGAGCCAATCACTTGCTGGTTGTTTTTGTTGAATAAAAGCAGGCTAACTCAAAGTGTACCATCCCAACACACCAGCCATATATGGTCTTACTTTTATGTAAACATGACACTTGTTTGGACGAAAGCAGTGATTGCTATTATGGAGCAAGTTCCTGGGCAGTACCTCACTCCTCTCAGCCTTGGTGGTTCTGTACAAACTTCCCCTCCATGCACACTGACAGTGCCTACTGCTAGCACTGACAGTGAGATTCTCATTCCTGTCCTAGTGTTTCTTGGATACCACAGGGTACATACTTTTTGGAGCCCACATAGCATTTCACATCTATAGTTCTCAATTATGTCAAATTTGGGACATATCTCCACCAACAGGTAACAGTAAGTCGTAAGGGATTTTTCTATTTAAGCCTCGTCACACAAAGGTGAAATGCCTTGTCTACCGCTCAGAAGGTCCCATTGGCAATGAGCTCCATGGATCCATAGCAATGGTCAAATCAGTAATAAATCTTCTTATTTGTTTTCCTTCTTTCCCCCATTCTACTACTTCCCTATCTCTCAGTCTTGTTCCTTGATATTAGTTTCAAATAAAATGCTCTCATATGAAGCTTTATCTCCTGCTCTGCTTTTAGGGACAATGTGAGTTAAAAAAGTCCCTTTTCTGAGAGCTTTCTGTACACAGCCCAGGCAAGGAGGCTCAATTGGATCAGGAATGGGATGTAGATTCTTTCTTTCTCCAAGTATCTGACATGTATGTCATTCTTAACAAGCCTTGGTTCTTTCAAAGAGCTAAAATTCTAGCAAGAAAGATGACCACTGTACAAATAATTACATAAATATTTAATTTTTTTCCTCTCATAAACATTACAAAGGAGACTGGTCAATTTATTTCAGTTTGGCGTGTGTAAAAGTCAGCACTACCCTTTCTTAGTGGTCCCTGAAATGTTTCTTTCTTCAGAGGGGACCCTGGCATCCCTTGCCTAAGGCAATAAATAATCAGCATTAGAAATCATAATCAGTGTACTGGGGTGGCACAGGTCATCCTGTAAAATACCCATTCTGAGATCATAACAGCCAATCCAGGGGGAAAAGAAGCAATCCTTTCATAAAAGAGAAACAAACCTCGCTACTCAGATAAATTTCCCCGTGGAAAATACAAATCCCCAATTACTACCCAACATGTGCAAGATATAAAGCCTCACTCAGAGCTGAGGATCTGCACGATATTTAACAAATTACCAGCATCACAGCGTGTTGGAGGGAGATTCAGGACCAGACCAGGCAGGGAAAAATAGAGAAGAAAAAGCCCCAGAGTGGTTGCTTTCAAAATCCTATGTGAAGTCAAGTAACTTTTTAAAACAATTCTCCATTTTCTTTCTAGATTTTCCCTGTTGACAAACTCCAAAGACTCAGTTAATGATGGAGTTGAGGTAGAATAAATCTAATTATCTCAGATGCCTGGTTTTAACTTTTCTTGATTTTTTTTTTCCTATGGCCTTTTCAATGATAAAGGCATTTAGGAGACCAGAATAAGAAAAAAATGAAAAATATTGATCTTCTAAACTCTCATATTGGTTGCAGTCACCACTATTTTGGGGTAAAAGAGAATAGTGATGTTACAATATGAGTGTACCGTGGTGTTCCAAAGAGTCTACATCACACACATAAATTTAGTTCCCAACTTAATTATTTCAACAAATGTTATTGAGTACCTAAAATTAGCAGGCACTGTGTTAGGTTCTGGGAGTATAACATAGAAATACATATTTTTTATTTGTTTTTAGATATACATGATGGTATGATGTATTTTGACAATATTATACATACATGGAGTATAACTTCCCATTCTGTTGTTGTACATAATGTGGAGTTACACTGGTAGTGTATTCATATTATGAACCTAGTAAAGTAACGTGAGATTCATTCTACTGTCTTTCCTATTCCTGTCCCTCCTCCCTTTCCTTCATTCCCCTTTGTCTAATCAAATGAACTTGTATTCTTCCCTCCCCACTATAAACACATTTTTTTAATGTTTACCACGTAGAAATTACAATAAATGGCACATGGATAGTGACTGTAAAATTATATCATCTTGGATCTGACCTATTGTGCAGGCATAAGTGCCCCACCATGTATTTGTGACCAAGGACTCTGGAAGAATTTTCAGCAGAAGAAATCACAGAACCATAGAATATTATAATTACTTCAGCCTCGGAAATGATCTTAGTCTATTTTTCCTCATTTCAAAATAAGAAAACAGATTTCCCAGGACGAGGAAACAACTTTCTTGAAGATATATCATAAGCAACTACAACTGGTAAATTACCATTGATACATTCTGTTTCTTTTCAAAAAATTCATTGTCATCCTTAATTCATCATTTCATTTGCTTAATTCATTAGGGGGTCAAACAAGGGGAAGAAAACAGAAAAAGTTGCTTTCTGCTTGTGGGATTTTCAAACCTAGTACTTCAGACATGAAGTAATTGAATATTCTCTGAAATGAATAAATTAATAAATCAATGTATTGCATTCCTCTGTATAAGGTTGCTTTGTTGTTTGTATGAATCCTACACCTGATCCAAGTGTAGCTCTGGAAAGTCTTCTCTGAGATTCCAGCAGAGGACAGGAGGGTATGGAGCCATGAGCTAGGGAAAGGAGAGGCCTATGAAAGTGTGTGGAGGGTTGAAAGTGGGAGTTTCCTGTGGCTGCAGAAAAAATATAACCACAACCTTGGAGTTTAAAACAACAGAAATTTATTCTCTCCATTCCAAAGGACAAAACTCTGAAATCAGATTGTCACAGGGTTGGTTCCTTCTTGGAGGCTCAGGAGGCGAATCCGCTCCATGCCTTTCTTCTAGCTTCCAGTGGTTGCAGGAAATTCTGTGCATTCCCCTCTCTTATACAGCCTCAGAACTCCCAACTCTGTCCCCATCATCACTGAACCTTCTCCCTGTATGTGTTTCTATTCAAATGCTCTCTTTCTAAAGGTCACCAGTCATTGTATATGGAAGCATAGTTCTGATCCAATATGACCACATTCATTTAACTTGATTAGACCTGCAAAGACCCCATTTCTAAGTAAGGTCACATTTGCAGGTTCTAGGTGGACACAGATTTTGAGAGAAACACTGTTTCACCCAACAGAGGATGGAAAGAGAGTTCCTGGAACTAAAATGCCCAAAGCTCCTGAAATGAAGAAAAAAGGCACTTCATGAACAGAAGATGCAGCAGCACATCTGTAAGAGACAGTGAGCGTCTGGGGCAAGGTGGATAGGTCTTGTAAGCCACAGTGAGAATTTTTTCCTCATCCTAGAGAAATGGGTAGCCACTGAAGAACTTAAGGAAAGAAGTGACCTAGTTGAAACTGTGTTGGAAAGGGCATTCTGACCTAAATATGGGTGCAAAAGGAGCTGCAAGAACTTAGGAAGGGCAGACAGGCAGCTTGATGGGTATGGATAGCAGCTGGATAACGGGTCCTGCTGAGGCATGCTTGGAAGATGAGGTTGACCTCATCGTGGAGGAGAGAAGGGAATAAGTTAGTGCAGAAGCCATTCTGCAGACAGACAAATACCTCACAAGTCCAGTTTTGTTCTTTGAACTGTTTTTGGTCTTTGCCTACACAATATTTAAACATTAAGAGAATTTTAATACTTCTCCATATTTTCATCTTTCCTTAAATCAACAGAAGTTATGGCAACATTATGCCCAAATTCTCACATGACAAAATAGTGACAGCTGCCTAGCAATTGCTCTTTTTAGAGAAGGCATATATTTTCATACAATTCCATGCCCTTCTCTCCTTATTTTCTTGTACCTCCTGCTACGTATGTTATATATATATATATATATATATATATATATATATATATATATATATATGGAAAGCAGGTTTTCAGAGCTTCTCTTTACAAACCTCATCTTAGTTCTGAACATTCTTTCATTTAAAAAAAATCATCAAAAATTTCCTACATGCCAGGCAAATTACATGGTATAAGTATAATGGTTACCAGGTACTAGTTCAGAACTAGCCACCTATATATTAATGGAAATTGTATTTAAATATCTTAGGAATATTTAATTAGCTATCATTTTATTTAAAAATAACAGTAACAATAATGTTAATAAAAGCCTTGTGTGTGTATGCATGTGTGTGTGTAGAGAGAGTATCTACTTATTATTTTATTAAAACTTCAAAACAACCCTGAAATTTAGTTTTTTTTATTATCTCCATCATATAAACGATGAAACCGAAGCACAGAATGGTTAACCAACCTGCCAAAGGACACACTGCTAGAAAGAAGAGGACTCAAAACATTAATCTAGGATGGACTCTGGAATCCATGATCTAGTCACTTTAGCTATAGTAGTAATGAGAACGGAGGTAAAGGTTGAAGAATTTGAGAAATTTTAAATGTTAAGTAGGATAGCATCCTTGTCAAAAATTCTACCCTTGGAAAACTATTATAAAAGTTCAAAAAACATCAGATAAATTTTAAATGTAAATCAAATCATACTACAGATTGCTTTCATTTTTTAGTCCTGGATATGAAAATTCAGATTCAGTAATTACTTGTATAACAGAATTTTCCCCACAATTAACAATAAACTTCTACTCACTGTCATGGAAACCTTCTTTAGTTGGCCTCAAAGTTATGCACTAACAAAGAAAAGAATAAGCAGAGTAGCCCATGACCTTTTATTTAGAAGATAAAAGTTCTTCCCAAGAACATGGTAATAGAACATTGTGATTGGTACTGAGAATGGGCTGTACTTCTACAGCAATTACACAGATGACCTCTGTAACTCCCTCTACTTTATTTAATTTTTCAAATAGTCAATATCTAAGACAAATCATTGAACATTAGTTTGATATATTAATTAAATAATTGAATAAAATCAATTATAAATTCCTAATCTGGTATTTCTGTTAATAGAATTTTGTATAATTTCTGACTAAACAATTGATTGACTCAGCTTTTCTTTTGCATATAGTTGAGGTAAGGCCATAAAAATACCTCAGACCACACAAATTCCATCTAGATTTTTAGTATTGAAAAACATATTATAGCACTGCAGAAATACAAGCATTCACTGCATAAAATTTTTATTTATCCTAATTTCTGTCCTTTTCCCATTTCAACTAGTTAGGAATGGGAAATTCTAATAAACGTGGACCAGAAAGGGAAATCTCTATTAAATAAAAGAAGTGCATAAGTTAATGGTAATGTATTGGACATGCAATTTAAATTGGAAAAGCAACTTAAATGCAAAGCAATTACTGACACTTTTAATATTAGCCAGACTAATAAAGCAGCAATTAGATCTCATTATATGGCTATAAAATTGGTTTGTAATAGATTGATTGCACCAAATGTTCCTACTGGTTTTTGATGGCCTTATGGACAAGAGTACTATTATTTTGTATTGAGGGAAAAAAAATTCTAGCAGTTATAATCCACTTCAGTTCTCCCTTTGAGAATGGCAACCAAGATGAGGCAAACAAATGAGCACAAAGGATAAAGAAGAGAGAAGATACAGAATGCTCTATACACCTGAGTATATTTATTTTTCCCAAGGGATCATCAGTTGTTTAGAATCATCTTGCCAGAAGCAGTTTCTGGAACTCTGATAGCTAATTGTTCATTTGTTCACACTTAAGGTAAGTGTGCTATACTAAATAGATTATTTGTCTAGATTGTATACTCAAATAACTAACTGAATTATGTCATCTCAAATTTCTGGTATCAAGCACTATGTTTCTAAAGAACAAAGAAACCCTTTCCAACACCCATTCTTCCCAAGGTTCCTGCCTTTCCTCCCCGACAGCATCACCAGATATAAGAAAGCTAATCAATCTGTTATTAATTGGATGAGGAAAAAATAAGCAGTGGCTCATGACCATTGAGTGACTCTGATAGATCCCCAAACCCTGTTATTTTTTGTCTCAGCAGGACAGATTTTGTGATCAATTCTTGCTCCAGAATGTCCTACATGATTAGACTGAAGGTGAACCACATTCTCCTGAAATTCCTCTCCTTCCCTTTCCACCTTGGCTCCTTCCTGTTTCTCCGGAGAGCAACCTCTACTAATCACATACTGATGAACACCTGTCTTGAGTTCTGCTTCTAGGGAATCCGATCTAAGACCAGACTCTTCCTTTGAAGTGTTTGTCCCAATTAGCTATTTTTCCTTTCCTATATAATATTAGAATTTTGTCTTGGCACAGGGCTCCCTGGAATAAAAGAACTATACTTCCCAGTATCCCTTGAAGCTTTATGTGGCCATGGGACTGAGTTTCGTCTAATGGGAAATGGAGATGTCCTTTGGTAGCCTTTCTCATGGGAACTTTTTTTGCCCTGTGTTCATTTATTATCCACCCCGCTGCCTTGAATGAGGATAGCACCATCCTGGGCCGTAAAGATAGAGATCATATACCTTAGGGATGACAGAGTGGTAGGATGAATAGAGTTTAGATCTCTGAGAATTTTGTAAACTGAGCCCCATATCATAAGTCTTGGACTGAAAAACTTCCGAATTATTTATGACAGAAAATAAAATTCTGTCTTATTAAGCCACTGTCATTTTGGATTTCCAAATACTTTGTGACCCAACACTAACACATATATGACAGTTTCAGAACTATCACATGAAAAACTTTTGGCAGCCCTTATGGGTTCAAAATATTTGATAAAACCAAAATATCTGGTAAAAGGAGAGAAAGCCACAGAAGAATAAGTGTAACATGTTGTAGCTCATTCAGAACTCAAAATAGGGTCTAGTACTCACTGGTTAAAAGAACTTACAGTATGGTAATTCACAAATCTTGACCTGAGAGTTGTATTCTAACAAGCCAATTATCTCTGGGTGGCTTACATTCATATCTTGGAAGAGTAATTAATCATGTTCTGTAAGTACTGTGTATATGTGTGCAAAAATTGTATAAGTAATGTTTTAAAACACTTTGGGTGAGATATGCACATACACTGACTTTGTAATTATGTTTTCTATTATTTTGTTATTTGTTTCTTGCCAATCTAAATGGCAAGACCAATATTCAGGTTTTAATAGTCTTAACTCTAAATAACTAAAGCAGGAAGACAGCTAAGACCCCAAATTCATGGCCAATAAAAATGACTTTACAAGAAGGGGTACAGGTCCAGTCTAAAATGAAAATGATTCAAATATAATAATCATCAAGAAAATTTGTCCAGTTATAAGTTTATCTTTTGTGATTAACTCATTCTATAGATTCAGCAAAAATCTGTTTCTCTGAGCTAACATGAGAAAAGGAGATTATTGAGATAACACCATGGCCTTACTAACACCACCCTATAAATATTTACCCAAATCAAACCACTGTCTCCTGTTGCTTCGTGTACACTTCTAGGGTATACCTAATTATTTGTTAATGTGTGAGGAGAAGAAAAAAAAGATCTTCATGACTCAAATAAAACACATAAATTTTTAATTTATTAGACATTTTAAAATTTGTGCTATTTTATATCTCAAGAGTATTCTAATCAATATTTTGCTGAATTATATTTTCCTTACAAAGTTAATCAAAATGAAAACACAGTATCTATTCTGTTTATGTATCCCACTATATGGAAATATTCCACATTATTTTTTAACATTTTGCATAAATCTGTTAATATTAATAGATAAATACATTTATTATATTTGTCTCTTGAAATCATTTTTCTTCTGATTTTCAAAATTCCTATTCTTTTGTTGTTTTTTTTTTTGAATTGAATATCTGTAATAACCTATGGAAAGTTTTATGAATGGATATATCTTCAGGCAAATTATCAAAAGCCTAAATTTTATTTTTTACTTGTTTTGAACTGCTTCCTATGGGAGGATTATTGTCTTTTCAAAAGTCAATACATTGATCCATGGCTCATATATATTTTGTGTTGTATCATATGGATTTTTTGGTTCAAACAAGTAAAAATATTTACTAATTATGGTAATTATTAATTACTTTTTCTTCCTATGATTTATTTAGCTTGTCTGCTTAATTCACATTCTAAATTATACCTTATATCTATGAGAAATCGAAGGCTGCTTTCCTTCTCACACCAGAAACAAAAACAAATATTAAAACCTTATTTGAAAAAACAGCAGAATTTGGCCAAGTGGATCATCAAAGAATAAATTCAAACAGCAAATAGCTATGTGAGTTCACACAGAAGCTACTAGCATAGCTTTTCAGGTTTATTGGATAACAAAACTATATTTTTAAAATATAGTTTTTTTATATTTCATCAAAAAATGAATTCAATTTTGTGGCAGAATTCATAGAAGAAATTACCAGAAGGAAACATGACAAAATTACAATAATCCTATCTAGGCATGTTAATAGAATTTTTTAAATATTCCTCTTTACTTTGCTGTATGTTTCAGTATTTTGACAACATGCATATTCCACGTGTTCCTGTGAACACTTTGCATACAAAAGAGCAGACACAGAAGTGGTAAGGCAGGAGCCTTATATGAAGTAGAGGTCTTAAGAAAAGTTATAAGAAGAAGTGATCAGGAGTTTGTGTCTCATAAAAATAGAGACAAAGACTCTATGTCTTTAAAAAAAAAAAAAAAGGAAAACCAATCTCTTGCACAGAAATTTATTAGAGGGTCTTCTACTACTACAGAAAATATCCCAGATTGCACCAAATTGCAGAATGTTTCCTACAGAGAGAGACCCTTAGGCAGATCCTATTTGTCCCACAAACAAGTTTAGCCCTGAAGGAACAAAGTGTGGTGTCCACAAAAACTTAAAAGAAAATAAAAAGCTCTCCAGTAGCTGCTCTGCCCACTTGATACTAACGTGCTCCTGTGAGTCACCACCTCCTCTCCCTTCATCACCTGCGGAGAGCTTTGGCTGCAGAAAGAAGAGATTCTTATTAAAACTCTTCAAAAGGCAGAAAATGCCTGGAACAAAGTAACTGTAACTGTAAAATGTCCTGAAAGGCCAATTAGAAATTGCAATACTGGGAGTTTTATTACAACTAACTCCTCCTTAATTATCAATCAATGGATTCTGTTAGGAAAAAAAAAAAAAAGGCCTCATATTCTCTGCTGGGAAAATGATGCTAATTATTTTCTGTTAATTAAGGCTGTTCTGGGATTTAAACGTGCCATCCTTCAATTAAAAGATTGACACATCAATGCTAACATAATGTTCAGTGCACCCTTCCAAAGTCTTTATAACCAGGGATAATAAATTAGTGCATGTTATTTTAAACCTCTTGAATAATCATGGCTTTATCTGGGAATGAAAAATGTATACATATGCAATAATGGATGTACTTTAATAAGTTACTACAGCCTTGCAAATCTTTAAAGAATACCTCTTTGTGATATTCTGGCTCACTTTCACAATTTTATTAAGTAAAAATTAAATACAGTATATATAAAGGTACCTACTCATAGAAGAAAAATGGGTGTATGATAATTTAATTTTCTAGGTTCTCTGTTATCAACAGTAGTACATTTCATGATATGTGTGTGTCAAAGCAATGACTTGACAATTGTTTAATTGAACTACAGTACAACTAGATACTGCACTTAGCCATGTAAGAATTAAAATATAATAAATGCAAACTTGTGGATTCTGAACTTCTTTTATTGTTCTTCAGAGTGAATAAGCTGGAATATGTTTCTTTGAAGGATCAGCCTGTGTGGCCCAGGATGAACAAGTCCCAGAAGCTGTGTAACTTGAGGTGAGAAGCTGAGTGAAGAAGCTTCTGCCATCATGTCCACAGACCTTCTGCTTTTCTCTGTGTGCTCTGGCTACAAACAGATACACACAGCACACGAACACACACACACACACACACACACACACTGATGACGTGCACATCTCCCACTTGCTCGCACATCAGGAGTCTATAAACTGCAGCTAAAACCCTGTCAAAAACTTAAAAGCATTGGGGCCATAAAATAAGCCCATTCTTGTCTGCCTTAGTACTATCTGTACTTTCCTACACCTGGGGCACAAATGAGACAAGTACAGTAATGAATGGTGGCAACTGCTTCCCACCATGACAATTATAGGTGAATAAATTGTGGTACAATGATATGAAAAGACCCATACAAAGAAGTCTACGGACACTGAATCTACACAAATTTTATTTTATAACATATCCTAGCAAAGTACTACCAAACTATTAAATGTCCTGAATCACTAAGACATTACAAGGAAATCACCACATTCCCAATTTTCAAATATGTAATATAGATCATAAAAATACACACACTTCCTGAACACATAAAATTTATTTAATTACCATTTGCCTAATTCTTAAAATAGAATTATCATTTTATAGACTAAGAAATGAACACTCAGAATGTTTAAACAATCAACTCAAGTTCATAAGCCACTAAGTAGCAAGAGTGATACACGTTTCTACATGGTTTTATTTGAAAAGTCATATTACCACATTGCTGTAGACTGAATGCTTATGAACCCCTCCCCAAGTATTCATATATTGAAATCTTAACACCCAAAGTGATAATATGAAGAGGTAGAGGCTTTGGTAAGTAATTAGGTCATGAGGGCAAAGTCCTCATAAATGGGATCAGTATCCTTATAAAAGGCTCCAGATTTCCCGAGCCCTTCCTCCTCATGAAGACTCAGAAAACAGCTGCTGTGAACCAGGAGGCAATCCCTCTGCAGACACTAAGTCTGCCAGCACCTTCACCCTGCACTTCCCTGCCTCCAGACGTGTCAGAAATATATCGTTTGTATGCCATCCCGTCTATGGTGATCTTCATCTCATCCCAAGTGGACTAAGATAATCGTCTTGGTCATCACAATGTCCTGGTCAGCAACTAGAAGTAACAAACTCTGTGCCAAGTATTTCAGAAATCATACATATGTACAAGATATGGCTGATGATTATGTGGGATGATAGAACAAATAAATGAACTAATTAATAATGCAAGGCCTAATGTTATAAGCATTTAGAGTAAACAAGTGATATATTCTGACCTGATCAAGCCGCTTTTTGCCAGTGTTCTATCTGCTCTGTGCCACTCTTTTTAGCATTTATTTGACTATATTGCGATTATTCACTCTGGGAAGCTCCCTACTATGATGGGGTTTCCTCTAGGGTGGGAAGTATGATTCACAGATACCAAAAGCACAGAATCAATGCTTGCACATAGGATCAGTCACAATATTGTTTTGAAATGAATGGGTATCTGGGATGCCTTAATCTGTAAGGCTGCTCCTTTATTTAATTTGTTTATTTAAAACATTGCCACGGAATCATCACTATGCTAGGCTTTGAAAGTACAGCCCCCAAATAAGAAAAATGAATTTTCTATCTTCACAAAACCTACAGTCTAAAGGAAGAGTAAATTCAGTCAACAAATGTAGGAGTACACTGCTTTAAATGTTGTGACACTGTTATGGAGGATCTCACCCAGTCAGGGGACTCTAACTCATGTAACCTAATTCATTATTGCATTTCATGTTTGTTCAAGGCATTTACAGAGGAAGACGAGGAAAAGCCAACTTCCCCTAACTACAGGTGAATAGCCCCTGGGGGAGGCAGCTGAACAGCCACTGCCATTATTCTAAGCAACAGAGGAAAGAACAGATGTCACAATCTGTAGACAAGACAGGACATGCTGAGGGACATACACACCCATGGTGCTGAGTTAGTGAGCATTGTGTTACCCTCTCCAGGGTCCCTGTGGCCCTGTTACTGTCTGTAGATGCACCAACAATTCCATCCTCTAGTGATCATAAATCATCACTTTACTGTCCTCTGGAAACATATTTGTATGAAGGAAAGGTCAAGAATAAAAATCATCTTCTTTATGCATGCAGCAGTATTCACGGAGTTCATAGAATTGCCCCGCATTCAGCACCTGCAGCCTTGTTGGTCAAGCCCCAAACTGGCAGAAACGCTCCAGCTGCATTTTGCCATCCATTTCTCCTGCAAACAAACAGAATACTTTTTACCTACGATAGGTGGATATGTGGCTTTCATTCGGTTCTTGTAATTCATTTGTACCTCCTGGCATTCATGAGTCATGGGTCTTTTACACTTGTCAGAGAAACCTAATCCCTACCCTTCATGGGCCAGCTATCCTAAAGATGGCTGAACATGTAATTGCCTTGAAGTGTAAAATATTTCCCACATTATTTATTACAGCAGTGCCTGCTAGCACCTCGATGGTTGAGGTTGTGTCAGCATTTTCATTACAAATCCCTAATTCCAGCAGTAAAAATGTGCTCCAGGCTCAAACTCAGCACATGGAAAATAAGTCCAGAAGGGAATTTTCTACGACTTTAAAAATAAATAAATAAATAACTTGGTTGGACATTTTTTAAATTATATGACCAAAAGGGGGAAAATGTCATAAAAATACACTTTTAAAAGTTTCCTTTTCATGTTCCTAAGTTTTGGGCATTGTGGGTATGGTGATAAATGTCCTCACCATAGCCGTGAAGGCCAACTCCATTCCTTTCCCTTTACCTTTGAGAAGAAGTCAAAAGAAAGAAGAGATCTATGCCCAATTCAATTTTAAAATTCCTCTAATGGAATGAAGAATGATATTTGACTAGGAAAAAGTTAAATGAACCCAAATTTGAGAGCAGGACTGTTCTCCAGCATGACCAGGGTTGAGTTGTGATTAGCTGCTGGTGGATTAGAAGGAATTGCTGCAAAATGGAGAAAAGAATGAGATTTCACATCAAAAACTCCACACCCAGGTGTGCCAGTTACTAGATGAGATTTTTAAAAATTTATCCAAGGCATCCTACTGTCATGCACGTTGGAGTCCTCATTTGAAGAGTAGAGCACAGTTACTCCAAGTTGGCTGCAGATAAAAAGCATAATTGGAAGTTCCCTATTGATGAGGTTGATTAGTTTATCAATAAGATGTTCTGCAAGATTTGCTTATTGCATTAGCTAGTTGAGATCTAAGCAGTTAAGTGTCAGGTTAGGTAAGTTTTATTGGTGAAAGAATTTAGCAGTGACAAGCCCAGGTTATAAAGTATACTTCTGTGGGAAGAAAGACCAGAATAGTCACTCTGGGACCTAGAAATGCAACAGAACTGGTATGAGAATAATAGAATCCCCATCATCATTGTTGGTAGGAATTGGCAATAACACAGTTGGTTAGATGGTCTGGCCACTCGTTGGACTTGGAAGCATACACATTTTTTTTAAACAAGTTAATTTTTATATATGTTATCTAAGGTTATTTATTTTATATACTTCCTACAATTAAGCAAGAATTGATTAACTCTCAGTTACATGCTCAATACTGTTCAGGGCATTGTGAAGGGTTAAAAAATGTATTGCTCTTGATTATCTGGTAACTTACATTCTTTTTTTTATTAGTTGTTCAAAACATTACAAAGCTCTTGACATATCATATTTCATGCATTAGATTCAAGTTGGTTATGAACTCCCAATTTTACCCCAAATACAGATTGCAGAATCACATCGGTTACACATCCACATTTTTACATAATGCCCTATTAGTAACTGTTGTATTCTGCTACCTTTCCTATCCTCAACTATCCCCCCTCCCCTCCCCTCCCATCTTCTCTCTCTACCCCATCTACTGTAATTCATTTCTCTCCTTGTTTATTTTCCCATTCCCCTCACAACCTCTTATATGTAATTTTGTATAACAATGAGGGTCACCCTCCATTACCATGCAATTTCCCTTTTCTCTCCCTTTGCCTCCCACCTCATGTCTCTGTTTAATGTTAATCTTTTCTTCCTGCTCTTCCTTCCTGCTCTGTTCTTAGTTACTCTCATTATATCAAAGAAGACATTTGGTATTTGTTTTTTAGGGATTGGCTAGCTTCACTAAGCATAATCTGCTCTAGTGCCATCCATTTCCCTGCAAATTCCATGATTTTGTCATTTTTTAGTGCTGTGTAATGCTCCATGGTGTATAAATGCCACATTTTTTTTTATCCATTCATCTATTGAAGGGCATCTGGGTTGGTTCCACAGTCTAGCAATTGTGAATTGTGCTGCTATGAACATCGATGTGGCAGTATCCCTGTAGTACTTTCTTTTAAGGTCTTCAGGGAATAGTCCGAGAAGGGCAATAGCTGGGTCAAATGGTGGTTCCATTCCCAGCTTTCCCAGAAATCTCCATACTGCTTTCCAAATTGGCCGCACCAGTTTGCAGTCCCACCAGCAATGTACAAGTGTACCCTTTTTGCCACATCCTCGCCAGCACTTGTTGTTGTTTGACTTCATAATGGCTGCCAATCTTACTGGAGTGAGATGGTATCTTAGGGGGGTTTTGATTTATTGTGGGGTCGGGCTCCAAATTCCTTAATAGGACACCCATAGCACAAGAGTTAATAACAAGAATCAACAAATGGGACTTACTTAAACTGAAAAGTTTTTCCTCAGCAAGAGAAACAATAAGAGAGGTAAATAGGGAGCCTACATCATGGGAACAAATTTTTACTCCTCACACTTCAGATAGAGCCCTAATATCCAGAGTATACAAAGAACTCAAAAAATTAGACAATAAGATAACAAATAACTCAGTCAACAAATGGGCCAAGGACCTGAACAGACACTTCTCAGAGGAGGACATACAATCAATCAACAAGTACATGAAAAAATGCTCACCATCTCTAGCAGTCAGAGAAATGCAAATCAAAGCTTACATTCTTGTAAAACAAACTTACCCATATGAAACTGTCAACTTCTGTTTGTGGGGAAATAGGCAAAAAAAAAAAAAAAAAAAAAAAGTTCCATCAAAAGACATCCACAAATGTTAATGTATTTGGAGAAAGGGTTTTTACAGATGTGATTAAGTTAGGGATCTTAAGATGAGAAGATAATCCTGAATTATCCTCAGGAGGGTCCTACATGGCTTTAAAAGCATGTTTATAAGAAAAGAATAGACAGACACACCGAGCAAAAGACACAGACGAGGAAAAGGCAATGTGAAATGGAGGCAGAGACTAGAAGGATGTGACCTTAAGCCAATGAGTGCCAGAAACCACCAGAAGCCTGGATAGGAAAAGAAGAGAATCCCTCCTAGAGCATCTAGAAGGTGCATGGCCCTGCTGGTGCCTCCATTCCAGATTTCTGCTGAGAAAATCAATTCCCATTATTTTAATGCACCAAATTTATGGTCATTTCTTTTGGCAACCACAGAAAACTAATGTAATGGGAAGAGAGAGGTTTCTTTTTCCAATGCATAAGGAAATGAAGTCCAGCACATTGGTGAGTGGATAAAGCAAGGAGGTGGGTACTGAAGAACAACACACAGATCAATTCAAGAGTCAATTTTTTCCAAATTGTGGTTAATATGATCCAAGTCATAAGAGGTGTGCCTTAGCGCAGCAGCCAATTTTAATATTTACTTTTAGGATTTGCATTTTCCTTTACCTATAAATTATTTCCAAACATTTAAAACCCTTCATGTTTTGTAAGAGTAAGACTTTCAAATAACCTTTATGTTGAGTCAGATAAAATTATACTTGGGTAAGAAATAAAAAATATTCCTCAAATGGGTGTATCATCTCTGGAAAGAACACTTTGCTGTAAAGAAAGAGACAATACTTTAATGCTTTTAGCAATGATATTCATAGGAAATGTTCAAAACTAGAGTTGGAAACATGAATCCTTCTTGATGCTAGCAGAGTATGAATTTCATAGACAAAGAAGCATAGCTGTAAAAACCCTCCAATTCCTTTATATGAAGTATGGATCTCTTTAAAGTATTAATAAAGTTTAATAAAAAGAAGAACCTTCATCTTTCCTTAATGCTAGAATTATTCAAGCATCATTCCCATCCTTCAGAGAGGCAAAATCTTAAAGGGATTCAGCTAAAAGTTAGCCAAAATGTTGACAGAATAGTAGATTTGGATATTTGAATTCTTACATTAACTTATTCAACCAGCAAATTGTTTTACCTCTTGTTGTCATCAAGTTTTTGAAAACACATTAGCTTTCTTTCCTTTTTAGTAAAGGATTGTAGACTAAATGTAGGTAGACATTTAGACAAAATGCTTACTAACTGGTTATAATGCAGGGTTAGTCCCCAAAAGAGGTGGAAGGATCACTTCCCCACTGGACTTATGGGAGGCCTTATTATTTGCTGTTATCTCTAGCTGCGTTTGCACAGGTGAGCAATTCCCCCTTCCAGGGAACAGTACATAGGATGTTCCCAAGACTGAGATATGAAATCAGAATGCTGATTTACTTACAGTTATGAAATACCTGACTATGAATTGTTGAGTTGTTCATTTTGGCAAACTTAATTAATACTCTGTATTTTTCTAAAGCACTTGCCAAATTTATAATGAAAAAGCTTGTAGACCAGTGCCTTATTCCTTTGATAGAATATAAGTACCATAGGGACAGGCCTCCTATCTGCTTTGCTTATTACTTTATCTTCAGTAAATGTGGGGCTTTTAACACTTAAATATGTCCATGTATACATAAATATGTTTACAAGAATGATACTGATTATGCTAGAGTTACTAGCAGGGTTTATTCCTAGATTATCATCTTTGTGTTCGGGGCCCCTATATTCTGGAAAAACTGTGCCCTTGCACCAAATTAAATATTCTGCTAGAGGCTGGACAACTTTTTACCAACTGCCCAATGGGACAATGGCTTCTGCAGCTGTCCTCCCCTCAGTCCCTGACAGCAGTGGTGCCTATCTTAAGGACTCACATGCTTGGCATTAAAGGTAAAATAAATGATTGTGCAAAGAAAGTTGAAAAACCATGCTAAAATATGGCTGGTTTGCCTGTGCAAAATGTTAAATTTATGTAAATAACTAGAGATAAAATGGTTTATGTGCTATTCCATGACATAATAGATTTGTGGAATAGTATTTTTGGAAAAGATCTGAAGAATATTTAAAATTCTCTTTTTTAAAATTTTCTCCCATGCAACCAGCTCAAATATATTTGTCACTAATCTCAGCATGCCCACTCTTCAGGCTGGTTTTTGCTTTGTCTTTGTGATATCACATGTTTTTTCCCTTTGTCTGGAATTCTTTTTTTCCTTGATCTAATTATACCTATCATTCACATCTTTAACCTTGAGGACAGGATCAGTATATTATATATTTTCTCTGGCTTCCATCTCTACTTAGAATAGGGTCAAATGCATACTGGATAGTTCATACAAGTCTAATCATGATAGATTTGTGTTGATGAGGTTCAAATGCAGGACCAATTATCTCTTGCAATACAGAAATTTACAGCTCAGGAAAAAAAATAGATTCTTCACTAATTACGAATTTAAAAGAAACACTCATTCTTCTATGAGATTGAGTGGGAATGTGTTAATTCACTGAGTCATCTATCTTTCAAATATAAGTTAGAGATATATTTGATTTTTCATTTTATTCTGTTCCCTTCTGATTTTATAAAGGAATAACTATGTATGTTACACATGGTTGGCACCTACTTCAGGATTTAAAAATATGTTTCTAATGTATAGTCAGTGATGAAAGCCTCTTGCACTTGAGAGTCTGGGAACAATTCTATAGAAGAACCTAACCTTATGTAAGTTCTAGGACAAGCAGTAGATACTGCAGAGATACGATGGTGAATACAAGAGACCCTGACATGAATTCTTAGATTTCTGAGCCCACAAGAAAAGGGTTTTCATTATCTTTGGCTGTGTCACAAACCACCCTGTCTTAATCCTTCTGTGTTGTTATAACAAACCTGAGACTGGGTAATAGACAAAAGTACAGAAATTTATTTCTTACAGTTCTGGAGGCTGAAAAAAATCCAAGATCAAGGTGCTGGTAGGTTTGGTGTCTAGTGAGGGCTAGTTCCTCGTAAAGCGCACCCCCTAGGTACCCTTGCTCAGCAGAAGTTTAAACAAAGTAAAAAATAAAAAGGAGACAAATTCTCTTTCCTCATATGGTGCAAGAGCAGAATAGAGGAGATCCACTCTCTCAAGCCCTTTTATAAAGGCCTTAATCCCACTCAAGAACACTTTGCTTTTAGGACTTACTCATCTCTTAAAGGTCCCACCTCTCAATACCAATCTACCACACTGGTAATTACATTTCAACATGGGAATTTGGGGGTACAAAATCATGACTTAAAACAAGTCTTTTCTTACATGTCACTGTTGTTTTTTTTTTTTTTATTTTGGAGGTCAGGTAGGTCTCAGGTGATTGTTTATTCGGTGTGGCACAGGCAGGAATCTCTCAATAATATCTAGCCAGAGAGGGGGCTGGAGCATCCACATGACCAGAGTCTTGGAAGGGACGGCTGGATGGTAAGGCTCAGTAAGCACTGTCAATAGGAACAACTTAACACCCTCTCCAGCATGGCCACAGAATAGGATTTTTTTTTACACAATGTCTGACTTAACCCAGAGGAAGTGCTCAGGAAACAGAAAGTGTCAGCAACCAGTCTTTTAAGGCCTGGATCCAAATTCTGGCACAGAACTATAGATAACTTCCAACATGTTCTGTGGGTTAAAGCAGCCACTGAGCCCACATGGTTTTATAGAGATGGGAAGAATGTCAAGAATTTGTGGCCATATTTAATATACCACATAAGGTTACAACACAAACTCAATTGTAATGTAGGGTATAAAGTAGTAAGAGACACAAATGAGAACAGGAAAAGCTTTTAAAGGAAGATATTACCTCCATGTGAGAGAAACAGAAGGATTCATTTAAAAAATGGTATTGGAGTTCAATGTTGAATGAGGGATAGAAAAAAAAAATTGAGATCCTAAAATTGAGGAGAAGGCAGTGGTGTAAGAGAAGTTACATCAAAGCATTTGGACTTTCTCATAGCACATATAAGAAAAAGCAGGTGGTTCCATCTTCCTGATGGTAGGCATTGTGAACAGGGAAGTGGATGGAAAGTTTAAGGAGGCCTAGATTCCCAAGGCTTTTAAATGCATGGATGTCTGGCCTTTATTTTGTAGGTAATGGCTACTCATACTTTTTTTTAGTCTGCTGCTGGAAGCAGGAAGGGACAGAATGAGTTCTTCAAAAATTAGATCCATCCCTTTACATAAGAAAAGGAGACTTCAAAGTTAATAATAAACATTTACTGAGTATTTATTCTCAGTCAGACCCTACAGTAAGACATTACATGTATTAACTAGTTAATACTCAGAACCACCTTATGAGAGAAACACCATTATTGTTGGCAGTTTTCAGATGAGGAAACTAAGGCATGTTTTGAGTAGAGTTATACAGTCAGTCAGGAAAAGTCTTAGGTTTAGAAGCCAAATCTCCCTATTTTCATGCCACTACTGTTCTCAGCACATTATCCTAATTAATAAAGAGGTATGTTCCTTTATTCTATTTCCCAGTCTCAAAAATTTTTTGACTCTTTCCTCTGGTACTTGTTTTATGCATCACAGGAAAACAGATGATCTTTGCCACCACTTCTCTTTCCAAACCATGCTCTAACCTCAATCATGTTTCCACATTTTGATTCCAGGGAGTGGATTCTAGGTATGTTCAAAGAAAAAGCATGAGGCACTCAAATTTTCTCTCAACATTTAGATTTAATAAGTAATGCACATGTGCACACATACACATACACACACACACACACACACACGAATTACATTTCCTCCTTGAAAGTGTACACTGTGATAACCTTATGAGAAAAGAGAGGTGCTTCTTGAAGCCATGTCCATACACGCTTCTCTAACTGCTATCATCTGCACTGACAAGTCTAGACTGAAAAGGGAACATGGATCATCCCCAAAAGAGATCAAAAGAATGGCTGTAGGTGAAGCCTGCATGCCTGACTGACCATAATAACCCTCTCTCAGAAACCATGTGCTGGAGTTATGTGTCTCTTAGGCTAAATCAATACATAAATTCTGTCTGTAGAGTACCTAGGTCATGGACTCTAGATCAATAATCAAATAGAAAATAAGTGGGAAGATGCACAAGGAAAATAAATAATTTCTATTGCTGGAAACTTGATCTTGGGACACAAAATAGAAATCCAATATCCTTGATCTTCCTAATCTTTCCTGGTAAGGGTTAAGGTTGAGAAGAGGGATGAGATTCTATAAACAATACCTAGATGCCTTATTCCTTCATGTGCAGTGCATCTACTTCCTTTCTATAACCAAAGCTTAGGGTAGGGAAGGGAGGATAAATTTTAAAATTTGTTCAAAGACCAGTAGAATTGTTTAGAGTGCAGTGGTGGGTTTAAATTGTAATACTTACAATCTGTATAAACTTAGCTTTGTATCCTTAAGCAACTAAATGAATGTCCCTCCCTACACCTTGTCTTTAAAGCAGGGATAACAATAATACACATTCACAGTCATGGTAAGAATGAATCAAGTTAACTGTAAAATTTTTCAAATAGTGCCTAGAATATAGTAATTGCCATATAAATTGTTATTCATTGTTTTTAAATTCTTTTTTTTAAGAAAGAGTGAGAGAGAGATTGAGAGAGAGAATTTTTTTTAATATTTATTTTTTAGTTTTCGGCGGACACAACATCCTTGTTTGTATGTGGTGCTGAGGATCGAACCCGGGCCGCACTCATGCCAGGCGAGCGCGCTACCGCTTGAGCCACATCCCCAGCCCTGTTTTTAAATTCTTAATATTGCCTTCCTACCACATTGTCCTCTGGCATTGTTCCTTTCCCACCTCCACACTGGCCACTCCACTCCAAACCCAGCACATCTTTAGCCCAAGGCATCGATACTTGTGTCCATTTTTCCCACATGCTCTTCCCCAGGGTTCCTCATGGATCCCCAACTCCACCCTCTCAGGTTCTGCTTGCAGAGTTCTTCCCTGATGGCTTCATCTGAATTAACTCCCCATGTTCACTCTGCCCCTCACCCTACTCTTTGTTCCTTCAATGTACCCACATGCTAACTTGATTGTTTATATAGTAGCTTCCTCCCACTAGAAGGTAAACTCCTTAGAGCAATTACTTGTTCTCTTCTATTCCTGGCTATATCTCCAATGCCTAGAAAATTTTCTGGAACATAATAATCACTTACATCATACGTGCTGAGTGAATAAACATGCAGTATTCCCAGATGACTGCAATTTTTCTCCAGGGTAAGAGGCACTACTACTACCTCCCTCCTCTACCTGAAAAATAAGCAAAAATAACTGAAGAAGAACTATGCATGATTGAATAATCACTTTAGATACTTAGTCAATATAGTTAGTACATCTGGACAATATGGGAAAAGCATATTTCAAATCTTGGCTTTTATTCTCATAGGAGATTGAGAATTGGAGTTATTGGCAAAATGGTTTTAGCCCCTGACTGTGAGAAAATCTCTCCTCTAGTTTATTCAGAGAATCCTTCTACAGAATTCATATGAAGGCTTTCATATTGAATATGTAAACATGGAACAACTGAATTTATAGCATACCAATGATATATGTATGCTGAATAACATAGACTTCTAAAAGATGAATCTTAACTATTCAACATGTTTTTGTAGTGCACTTCCACTTAACAGGAGATAATCATTGTTTGATGGGCTATAAAAGAAACATAAGAAGCAATCATGCCCACAAGGAATTGTATTATTCAGCTTACCATCACTCTAAAAAAATACCTGACATAATAAACTTATAAAGAGGAAGAGCTTATTTGACTCACAGTCTCAGAGATTCCAGTCCATAATCAGTTGGTTTCATTGCTTTTGGACCTGTGATGAGGCACCATCTTATGATAGGAGCTTGTGGTGAAGCAAACTGCTCACCTCATGGCAGCCAGGAAGCAAATAAATAAAAAGGGGGAAGAAGAAGAGACTGGGGTCCCATTATCCCCTTTAAGGTCATGCCTCCAAGACCTCTCACTAGGCCCCACCTCTTAAAAGTTCTAGGACCTCCCAGCTGCTCAAGCCTTTAACAAGCAGGCCTTTGAGAAATATGTATACAAACCATGGAATAATATATGATTCTTGGCAAAGCAAAACCTAAAGTGAATGCATTCGCGGAAAAGGCAACTTCATGCTATGATTTTGTAGGAGATCAGAACATGCCACCAAAAAACTATGCTTCACTGGTGGAAGGATTATTTTGAGCTAATCCTGTGGAGAAACAGCAGACATAAGTCTCAAATCAGAGTCAAAGTTATCCATTTGTGAGGGAAATTTACATCTAGGAAGAACATTTCTATTTTTCAGGATATCTCCCTTCATGTACCAGAAGGAAAGATGACTGAATCTCAAGAAACTCCTCACTGGAGAGAGCGTAGACATAAATCTGCTATATAAATCTTGCTTTCATTCACTTTTTAAAATTAATTAATTAGTTAGTTTGTTTATTTATTTATTGTGGTACTGGCAGTTGAACCCAGAGCCTTAGACACACATGCAGGGCAAGTGTACTACCCCCTGAAATACACCCCCAGCCCCACTGCTGAGCTTGTCTAGTAAATGCTGTTGTTTGCACTCTGGCCATCTCTTCTGTTTTAACCTCCCTTTAGAAACCTGCATTTTACCATCCCTAGTCCCACTTACCACTTATCTCAGAATGATCTTTCCTCATTTGTTTTAGCTTCTTAGAAGCATCCAGTGAGGAAAATTTCCACTCAGTTGTCCTACCTCTGACTCTTCATTGCACTGATTCTCCAATCTCTCCTCTTTAAATACATTTCCTAGAGCTTTTATATACTACTTTAAAAACTTTTTCAAAGACATTAATTCACCTAGCTATGGTATCACTTCTTTAGAAATGTCTATAGTATAATTTATACTGATTAGACACTCTAAATTGCAACTTTTTTTTTTTTAGAATTTTATTTTTTTCCCCAAACTTATTGTGTATTTATGGAGAGAACATCTATCTACCTTGAGTTAAGTAAATAATTATTTTGTCAAAAGAAGTGTAAAACAGACATATGTTAATTAGAATATTATTTGCTCTTTCCTGTTGTAGACATATTGTTATAGTTAGGTCTGTATTCTTAAGATATGCACTTTCTGTACTTAAAAAATTTACACATGAGAAGCATATCTTGTTATGCAAACCACACAAATGTGAACTGTCAGTTCAGTTCCATAAATTTTCATTCTTACATACAGGTAAAGACTAAGGACTTATAACCTATTGCATGTTGTTAAATTTTTCTCTTTATAAACTTGA
Organism: Marmota flaviventris; assembly: GCF_047511675.1. Classification (NCBI taxonomy): domain Eukaryota; kingdom Metazoa; phylum Chordata; class Mammalia; order Rodentia; family Sciuridae; genus Marmota; species Marmota flaviventris. Next base: position 102,901,359 of record NC_092503.1, read on the forward strand.
ATTAGCATATGACTAGGGTTTACACTTTTAATTCAGGATTCTGCTAACACATGGGACCACCAACAATTGCTTAGTTCTACTACATATAACAAGGCATAGATTTGGGGTCTGGAATTGGGGATGGAAGTAGGAACAGTTCATAACTAACACATCAATAAATTTTGAATCAAATATAGTTTTTAATAGCTATTAAAAATTTATAACTCAGATTTTTTTCCTTTTTTCATAATCTTTCTGGATATTCTCTCTATTATTATTGTTTCCTTTAAAAAAAATTCTTCTGTAAATGCATTAATCACAGGCAAGTAGAGTTGGTGGGTTATGGTCAGACATATGTGTGATCTTGTGCCTGAGAGGGTAATGGGGAGCCATAAAATCAGACAACAGAGACTGCAACTTTCAGGTCTGAATCAATGTGCACCATATCTCAGTTCTCCAGATGGTTTTAGTAACTCTTTCTCAAATGGTCAGATATGTACCATTGACATCTCTGGTAAGAACACTGAGATTTGTGACAAAGAGTTGATGCTACAACCCTTTCCTGAATCATATCACAAAAGGTACTTGCAGTTTCAAAAAACATATGTCTTCATAAAAACAATCCTAAAAATAATAATAAAAAGGTAGTTTTTTATTCAGTTTTTGTTTAGGTTGTTTTTTTTTTCTTTTTAACTTCTTTTGTTTTTGAAATAAATGATAAAAAGGAATTTTAAAAATGAAGTATATGTGAGGTTTCTTATCCCGGCCTTTCTGTGACAGCCTGAAGCAATTCCTCACTTAAGCTGAAGTGCTAGGATGCCAGGTAGAAATGGCCTACTCTCAGGCTTCAGCACTCAAAGAAGTTTCTGTTGAATCCCTCCCTGCCCAATATGAAGTTTCAAAAAGAATTAAAATCAAAGCACAGATGTTGGCAGGATAGAGGTAATCAGTAGCATAGGGGTGAAAAGAACTTTCTTTCCACCTCTGAAGGTTCAACAATTTGAGTTTATGAAACAAATTGGCAGTAAACATATTAACAAGAGAAGAAAAATATAAATGTATTAACACGCCAGTAAGTGGGAGTCACACCAAGTATGAAATTTAAAGAATGGCCAAATGGTTGAATCTTAAATAGTTTCTTTATCAAACACAGGGAATTGGGATTATTGGCAATTTTAGAGGAGGAGTAAATGATTTTTAAGGAGATGAATGGGACCAAAAAAAGCCAGGTAGCCTGGAACAGAATCCCCCATGAGTTCTGGGAGAGGTAATGACAAATCTTGGAAAGGTGAGAGTGGAACTACACTTTGATCAAAGGCTCTTTTGCTATGCAAATAAAGTCTCTGAGGTAATAGCCCAGAGAAGAATAGATGAAGACTCTATCCAGGTGGGCATGGTGATGACCTTTAATTTCTTCTACAATGATTAATCTTCCCTCGTTAACGAGATTTCAGGGAGAGGAATCTAAGAAAATTACATTCTTCCAGGAGGAACTTTCTTAGTCAGATAAGGGAAACTCATAGAAAGACCCATCTAATCTTTAGGAGAAAAAGAGAATTGAGAGAGTGGGTCAAGAGGATGTAGGTAATGAAATCAGAGATTGCTCCTTAGTTTAAAGTACTATACAGTAACTTACTTTGGGGTTTTATTTTTTGAGCTCCAAAGTAGCTACCAAAGAATATGAAGCTATTTAAACAATATATTAATTCATTAACTATTTCT